>NW_028300993.1:0-359728 GCF_049000335.1 Polistes dominula | reverse complement strand
CATCTATCCATATATCCATCTATCCATCTATCCATCTATCCATCTATCCATCTATCCATCTATCCATCTATCCATCTATCCATCTATCCATCTATCTATCTATCTATCTATCTATATATCTATCTATCTATCTATCTATCTATCTATCTATCTATCTATCTATCTATGTCTTTTCTTATTGGTCTTTCTTCTTAGACTGACTTGTTCCTCAACTTTGTTTTTATTCCTATTTTTGTTTCTCAGTTCACTAATCTAACGATTCTATTATAAGGCGCGCTGGTCTTTGAAAGCGCGGCTAACTTAAATCAAAGAAAGTATATTTTCTTTACATATATATGTTTAATTTTCATCAATATTTGGTAGCTATACCATTTGCAGCTATCACAGCAGCATATCGGTGAGGCATCGATTCAATCAGTTTAACGATTTTATCTTAAGAAGTATTTTTCCATTCTTCTGGATCTTTTTCCCATAAATCAGCTTTATTCGCACATGTTTTAGACCCTTATTTGAGTTTTAGCTCTTGCCATAAATGCTCTATGGGATTTAAGTCCGAAGATTGACTTATTCACTCCAAAACTCGGACTTTTTTCTGGGAAGAAACCTATTGTTTATCGCTGTTTTGGATCATTATTTTGCTGAAATATCCATTCTCGTGGCATGTTTTGACGTGTATAAGGTGCATTACATCTAATATGATATCTCTATATTTGATAGAGTCCATTGTTTCTTCAATTTTATAGATTGGGCTTACGCCTTTCCAAGGAAATGCACTCCATAGCATAATGCTACATTCACTGTGCTTTACAGTTGGTATTTGATATCTTGAATAATATCAAGTGCCTTTCGGTCGTCGAACATATCTCCTCCCATCGTTTCCAAACACATTAATTTTAGTTTCATCCGAAAAGAGCATTTTTTTCCAATCTTTAATAGTCCAGTGCTGATGTCTTTTGGCGAATTCCAATCTGTCCTTCTGTTTTTTCTTACTGATAAGTGGTTTTTTAACACCAACCAAGTGGTTTTTTAAGTCCAACTTTTTTCAACCTTCGTGACACAGTACTTTGAGTAGTCCGTACAGCTGGCGGACTGCAACCCGACAAGATAACTTTCTGGTCCGATACCATGATTTTATTGGGTTGGCTGCAAAGAGACCCTGGTATACTCAAAACATACACGGCGATTCGCGCGCGTGAAATACAAGAGATTTGTAAGGGAATCACGTGGTGATATTTGCGATCCGAAAACAATCCAGCGGACGCATTATCTAGGGGGCAAATTCCTCGCGATTTTCTGAGGAACGATACATAGTTCCACGTACCTTCCTGGCTCGAACAACCTGAGGCCAAGTGGCTCATTCCGACCGAAAAGGAAATCCTCAAATTGCCGGACGTAAAGGGACTACCGGTATTAACGACGCGAATTGAACCAGAAAACATATTTCATCGATTCTCCAGTTACACGCGATTGTTAAAAATTGTAGCTCGATGCCGAAGATGGCTTAAGACTAACCCATACAGGGGAGAAGTATCGACCGCGGAAACAAAAGAAACGGAACGACGCGTTTTAAAAATCGTGAAAGACGAACAATTTCACGCCGAAAGAGAAAGGTTGAAAACAGCGGGGGGAATCAAGAGCACAAGGCTCGCCGCGTTAAATCCGATCCTTGACGAAGAAGGTTTAATTCTTTCTTCGGTCCAATCTACGCGAAAGAGAAAAAATCATGTGTGCAGATCACACGTGTTAGAAGTGAAACCTTCAAAAATCTAAGTTTCGAGAGAATGAGATGAATGGACAGTTTTAAGAGTAAGATAATTGAAGGATTTATTTTTTATAATATTATTACTATATATAATAAGGATCACCGGTATGGATTCTGGGTAGAATAGCTGATAAAAAGTGCACTTTTCACAATTCAAGCAATAAAAACAGAATGCGGAATGCGATAGTTATAAATAGACACCAAAATGGTAGGATGTTTATCAAAGGAAATATAATTCGTCAGAAATTAGGTAAAAATAAATAATCCTTTTTTTGAAACTTAGGTATAAAATTCTTTTTGTTAGTATGGTTTTCTATTTCCCGTTTTCATCTACATTATTGCGCTACATAAAAACATTTTAGAATAGATGAAATAAAGACGTTACGAAAAACATCTGGAAAATACTGCTAGGGTTCTGGTAAAATGCAATGATCGATCTAATAAAGATATTATTTAGAAATGTTTTTTCAACTCTGTAGCCTACCACACTTCAAGACCCTTATTATTTATAACATATTTCGTCCTTATTCTTTGGACCACAAACTTATCTTTCTAAATACTCTCGTCTAAATAAAGATCTTAACAACGAAAAATCTAAAAAATGCATTGAATCGTATCGCTCTCTCAGCTTATCGAACTATGTACACTACGAGTCTCAAATTTCAGCTCCGTGGTAAGTTCCACCGATTCACGCTGGGCGTTCAACATCTTAAAAATGTTTTTATTTTATTAAAAATTCGTATAAGTTTCTTAAATACGCAAATATTACAATTAATAATATAATTTTGTTATATGCATGGGTCAGTACATCTCTTTGGATATTTTTCATAAAAACATATAAAAATCAAATTTAATAGACATATTTTGTCTTTATGCATCAAATATATTTTATAAAAAAGAGAAATATAAAAATGTGACAGTAATTTACTTGCTTTTGAATGGAATTTGTCAGCTGCTTCTCATTTATTCCACAGTATTCTTTAATTCTTTTTCTTTGATGTAACTGGAAATCTTTTTTTTTTTTAAATATTTCAGACATTGCAATTATGATATATTCTATGTACTTCATAATTATTTATTAAAATATTTGCGAAATAAAGAATTTATTACTAATTTTTCAAAAAAATAGAAACATTTTTAAATAAAAAAGATATGACACATTGTAAAAAAAAACTATAGGCATGAATATTATCGCATCGATAATAAAGATAATAAATGTAGATCGAATTTCAACAGACTTTCCCTGTTTTTTATAATTCTTTTCTCATGATAAGGAACCGACCTTGGGGTGTAGGTAGCTGACAAAAACTAAATATTTTTAAAATTCTATCCATCAAGATGGAATGCTAAATGCGATAGCCATAGATAAAGACGAAAATTGTAGAATATTTATCGACAGAAAGATACGCCGTCCTAATCCAAGTAAATATAATATATATTTTTTTGAAACTCAAGTAGATGAATTTTTTTTCTCTTACACTTTTCACACTTTCTGTGAATGTGAGATATCTTTATCATGGGTTAGCATACACAAGTATTTCTTTTTTTGTTGCAATTAATAACTGTAGATGCTGGTAAAGAAGGGAACAATTGTGGTAGGATCTTTTCCTTTTCATCGGGTTTTGAATTACAACGATTTTAAAATCTATTTCTATTTTCGTTGTTTTATTTTATAATATTAATAATCTTTTTAAAAATTTTTTTTCTATATTTTTTTCTATATTTTAAAATAAGTTATATTATTTTATTCTTATTGGAAATATAAAGTAAATATAGTTTATTTTTTTGTCACGTGTCTAGTTTCTCCAATTTAAAAACTTTTCTATTTTATTAAAAAATTATTATAAATTTCTAATTACGCAAACATTATATTTAAAAAACATGTCTCTTGATATTTATAAGAAAAGTATTCTACAATGTTGTTTAATTTTTTTTCTCTGATATATCTGATAATCATTTCATTTTTTTGTAAAATATTGTAGACAATACAATTATTATATTCTATATATTTCATAATTGTTAATTATAATATTTGCAAAGTAAATAATAATTTAATAATAATTTTTCAATAAAATAGAAACATTTTTAAATAGAAAAGAAATGACACGTTTGGTAAAATAAAAACAGACCACGCACCTTCTTTCTTTATTTCGACCTTTCGTTCGTTTAGACCTTATACTTTTGTCACATACCTACGTGCTTATTTCTGTTTATTCTTCTACCCTTCTATCGCTCCTACCTACAAACATTTCGAGTATCAAAAGAATACGTGTTTACGCTTTGTAGTATGCTGTCGCACACAAACGTACACATATACAACCAAGAGTGATAACTAGGAAGCATAGCATAAAGAGGAGACCGAGGATAGGAAAAACTGTACAGCTATATTCCGTCTCTCTCTCGCAGGCCCAATCCTATAAGTTTGTCTCCCTTTCTCTCGTTATTTAGTATAGCAGCCATTACATAGCTGCGTTTCCGTTTATTTACTTTTCAGATTACTCCATTCTAAAGAAGTTTTCATTTCAAAAATATCGTAATAAAGGTCGCGTCAAGATATACAGATGCGTTTTTTTCTGCATGACTATAAAGGCCGTGCACATCGAATTAGTCAGCGATCTAACCGTGGACGCATTCCTAGCCGCCTTTCGACGGTTTGTGAGTCAGAGAGCAGTACCGATCCACGTTTATTCCGATAAAGGGACCAATTTCGTCAGGGCTAATACCCAGTCAAAAGAGCTATATACCTTGCTTGAGTCAGACGAAAGGCAAAGGTCCACAATTTCGCGATGGATCATAGAATCTCATGGCATTTCAATCCTCCCTTATATCCTCATTTCAGAGGTTTGTGGGAGGTTGCCGTTAAGTCTTTCAAACACTATTTTAGGCGGATCGTAGGCGAACTTCTCTTCACGTACGAAGAATTGACAATCTTCGCGATCGAAATCGAAGCTATTCTAAATTCACGCCCGCTATGTCCGATCTCATCAGACCCTAATGATATAACAGCACTAACACCTGCACATTTTCTAGTTGGAAGACCTATTACTACATTGTTAAGACAACAGCTAACCGATTGTCTTCATGGAAGCATATCACGAAAGTTCGACAAGATTTCTGGCGACGATGGCACCTCGAATATCTATGAGAATTGCAGAAACGCCAGAAATGCATACAACCACAGCATAAAATTGGAAAGGATACCATCGTCATTTTCAGTGACAAAAATGAACCTTGTATGAGATGGCTATTAGGACGAGTCGTTAGTGTTTATCCAGGAGACGATGATGTAGTACGAGTAGTCACCGTGAAAACTGCTTACGGAATGTGAAGCGAAATGCGATCACAATTTGCTGGTTGCTAAATAATCTTTAAATTTTTGCATTGTATCCTTTAGAATCGAACTATCAACATTTGCATCTAAGTTTTAGAATCGTTCCCTTGTACGTACAAGCAGATCGCCTGGGCAAAGATTAAGCGGATATGCTCAGCGAGTAAGCGGAGAGATGCTGAACGATTCAGCGAATATATCGAACGAAGTTGAGCAGCTCGTGCTGCAGGCAATATTCGAACGAAGTTGGGCAGCTCGTGCTGCAAGCGATATGTCGAACAAGGTTGGGCAGCTCGTGCTGCAGGGGATATATCGAACAAATCCTTATTTGCTCGTCAGCTTTCTAGGAGGCATCCATCTGTTCGCTTTTGTTTGAGTACGTTCGTCACATAACGCGTCACGTCATCCCACTTTTCCTGGTCTTGAGTCATAGGGGACACTATGTTGTCTGGGGTCAGATCTCCTGTCCTGGTTCGTAGCGTCCGTCTGGCGTCTGTCCACCGCGAGCACACGAAAAATGTGTGTTCCTCGTCGTCCTGTGTATGTCCGCAGTATCTGCACGACGGGGACGTCACTTTCCCCATAGAGTACAGGTACCTGCGGAAGTACCCGTGGCCAGAAAGAAACTGAGTTAAGTAAAAATTTACTTCCCCGTGATTCCTCTCCGACCACGATCGTACGTCCGTTATGAGCCGTCTCGTCCACCTGTCTTTGTCGCCTTCCGTCCAGCGTGTTTACCAGCTGTTCAGAATCTCTTTCTGCGCCTCTGTGGCGGCCCTTTTCCGTCCTAATTCTACACATGACTCGAAGATCCTTTTGCGCTCCAGTGCTAAGAGGTCTACGGGAATGACGCTAGCTATCACGAACACCGCTGCCGCGGAGACAGTGCGGTAAGCGCACGCAATGCGAAGTGCCCCCCACCGCTCTATCGCCACCATCGTCTGCCGATATTTCTTGACCCGCATCGCGTCCCCCCATATCTCGGCACAGTAGAGGAGGATCGAGTGGGTGACCGCCATCAGCAATGTCCTAATTTTCTGTCTGGGTCCTCTTGTATTTGCCATGAGGCGCGCGAGGGCAGTCGTCTTAATAGCCGCCCTCTGTGCCGCAGCCTTGATATGCGGCCAGACGGACAACTTCATATCAAGGGTTACCCCAAAATATTAGCAGTACCTCCCGGCAGCAATCGGTTCGTACCCACTGTCATGGGAGCAGTCGTGTTTATTCGTCGTCTCGTTAGGTAGAGTAATTCTGTCTTTTGTACAGCTAGCTCCAGTCCATGTCCGTGCATCCATTCACAGATCCGTTCGAACGCCCGGCGCAGTCGCGTCGGCGCCAGGTTAGTGTCCTTTGCAACTATTAATAAAGCTATGTCATCTGCATATCCTACAAGGGAGACCCCAGGCGGCATCGGAAGGCCGAGTACCTCGTCATAGAATCCGTTCCAGATGTCGGGGGCCAAGATTAGGCCCTGTGCTACGCCTGCTGTCAGATTTCTCGTCTTAAACCCCGTCTCCGTCATGTACGTAATGTGGCAGTCACGTAGGTAGTTCTGTAAGACTCAGAGAAGGTAGGGCGGCAGCGGGAAGACGTTTGAGAACGTCTGCACGATATCCACCCACCTCGCTGAGTTGAAGGCGTTTCGTACGTCTAGTGTTGCCAGGAGTACTACTGGCCTGTCTTTGTGGGGTCTAGTCTGTGCTCTGTAAAACGCGACCACGACCCTTTGGATCGCGCCCATCGTTGATCGTCCCTTTCTGAAGCCGTATTGTCTGTCGTTAAGTCCCCTAGCCGCCCGTACAGCCGGCTGGATTCGGGTTCTGAGTTGCATTTCCAAGAGCTTACCAAGAGAGTTCAGCAAGCTCAGCGGTCTATAGGAAGATGGCATCTCGGGGTTCCCACCCTTGCCTTTAACGCTGAGGATCACACGGGCCGTCTTTCAGTCTCTACTAAACACTTCCAAGCATGTGTTGTACAGGCTGAGAAGGATCTCCGGTCGTAGCCTTGCAACTATCCCGAGAACTTCCGCCGGGATGCCGTCCGGTTCCGGAGCTTTTCCCCCCGCGAGCTGAGTCACTGCCACTGTGAGTTAAGCCCGAGAGAATTCCGGGATTTCGTCTTCGTCGACATCGTCCCCCGTCCACATTTGTTCAGGGTGCGTCGGGAAGAGTCTGTCGACGATCCTGTCCATGGTCTCTTCGTCTCTGATGGCAGGTGGTCCAGACCGTCCCAGGTTGCGTGTCACGATCTTATAACCCGTTCCCCAAGGGTCCGAATCCACCTCGTCGATCAGTTTAGTCCAGCTCTCCTGTTTGCTTACGTTAATCGCACGCCTTAGTTTCCGGCGCGCAACCCGGTATTCCTCGGAGAGGGCCAGCGCCCTCGCTCGTTCACGTGAGCACTGGGCCTTTCGTCGGAGTCCTAAGCATACGCTACGGAGACGTGCTATCTCGTCCGTTCACCAGTACGCAGGTTCTCTGTCGCGTTTCGTCTCAGAAGAGCCCCCTCAGAAGTCCCGTCGTTTCTTGAACCAACCTCTCCGACGTCTCACTACCCCCGATGTCACAGGGGATCTCCATTGCAGGGTCAGGTTCCGTCTCTAGTTTTTCTGTCAGTCTGTCCGTGTCGAGTCTCTTAACACTTATACAACCGCACGTTTGCGCAATGAAACGTCGCCAGTGGCCGGCAATATTTTGGAAGAAACACTTGGCCGTCCGCACAATTTGTAAACATTTTTTAGGTTGAAAAAACTTTACGCAAAATCATGAAACAATTACCATTAATATTATGAATTAGTAATCAACATTATTATACAACAATATTTTCCCTTAGTGTGATAATTAGTGAAACGTATAGATATAAAACAAAATTCATGACAACATAATAAAATTAACTGCATTTTATAAAATAACTCCATTTACCTAAATTCCACATTTATTTAATATTTCTCTTTTTGATGATATGTAGCAAAACAATTCCCTAAGTGTAATGCAACTTTGTAAGTTTTACACATGAATCTTGTGGTTTTTCTCTTACGATGTGAATAGCATATGTGACATCTTCTTCTTTTACGTATATTAGTTGGACTAATTGTAATCAATTGGTGGTGTTTTAAATTTCCAGAAAGTCTGTGAAGTGGATCCTGATGATGATGAGTCGATGTTGTGGGATTTGTAAAATTCCCTTCGATGTCTCTGTGTTGTATCCAATATCTTGCTACACGCAGCAGGAAGTCGCGAAATTCCCGAGTTTTACCACAACTTTCGTTCATATGTCTATATACTTTAAAAGCATTGAGCAAACCGCAGTTAAATAGATACAATGCAACCTTTTTAAACCACTTTAGAGTCTTTCTGAATATGGGGTAATAACTAAGATATTGATCAGCTCGATCCACTCCTTTCATATGCTGATTATAATCAAAAATACATCCGGGTTTTTGAATCGCTCGGCCAGTTTTTCTACAAATCTTTCCACTGTCCACAAATTCGGCATTGTGAATTGTAGATATCATTCGGACAACTCTGTTTTTCAAGGTTTGCCACAACTGCAAAAGTATTTCTTCTTGTCGCTTAAACAAAGTTTCCGATCTTTTCAACTTCGCATTTTTTAAAGAATCTGGTAGTTCTCGGTCACGCCTAATTGTTCCACACACTCGGATTTGTTTAAATAGTAGTTCTTTTGCGAGGACAACACTATTGTACAGATTGTCCATATAGAAATGGTGCCATTTTCCAAAGGAACGTCTCAATAATTCCATTATCGTGGTGTTTAGACTTTGTCCAACGCCACAATAAAGTTTAAAGCTCAAAATATATCTAGTAGCAGAATCGCATAGCATTCGAATAAGGATACCATATTTGATAATTTTGGATGGATTATAAGTATTAAAGTTAAGCCTTCCGCGCCACGGTATCATACCTTCGTCAATACAAATGTTTTGTGAAAGATTGAAATTTTCTTCAATTTTTTTGGAGAAATAGTCGATTAGGTATTGTATTTTGAAGAGTCGGTTACCATTGGTAGGTGTATTAGCATTGTTTGCAAAATGAATGTATGTCAATATTTGCCTGAATCTATTGCGGCTCATTGTTTTGGAAAATATTTGAGTCTCTATCAGTGGATTTGTGGACCAGTAATCCTCCATTCTTGGTTTTTTTACAAGTCCCATTATAATTATTAGTGCAAACCACTTTTTCAGCTCTGCCACCGTTACATCGAACCATTTAGCACTTTTTTTGCTCTTTATATTTGCCACAATTCTGTGCGTGGTATCTGTTTGTTTCCGTGGCAATAAATTCAAATAAATCGTTCCCAATAAACATATCTACGAATTCATCGACCATACTTGTATTTGTTGGAAACACTGTAGGACCCGGAGTGCCCCTAAAAGATTCATTATTATTCGCTGTTTAATCAAATTCTGTCCAGTCTGAATGCATTTCTTCGTCACATTCGTCAGAAGAACTCGGTAAAGGCAGGACCCGTCGTTTTCTTCGCACTCCAGTAATAATATCTGAATCTACAGATTCTGTATCACTTCAACTTGTCTCTTCTAAATCATAATCGTCAAGAACATCAGAAAGCACATCAGCACAATATTCTTCTAAACTATTCTTTCCTTCGTAATCCATTATTATTAGGGAATATTAAATTTTGGGAAAATTTAACAACATTGTGAAAATTTTTCACAATGTTGCGGCTATATACAACAAGAGACCGCCTTCCCATCCGGCCAGGCACTCCGTGCCGCTACCCCCAGCTGTCGCACTCCTGACTTCCCATTGGCTCATTCCAGTGCCCCAAATCTTTATGATTACCGGTACTCCCAACACCCAAGTCAGTTAATCTCACGTAACCACACTTAAACGTAACAACCGACTACAACTCACTGTACATATTCAATAAACTGAAAATTCAAAAACAATGTTATAGCCGAAATTCCTCAACTAAGAGTCCTCTGGCAATTTGTTTATGCTCTCGCACTCCGCAAATATAGCGATCACAACCTTAAGGGTTGTGATGTTGAATGGGCTCACTTTCACGAGTCTTGAAGATTAGGATATTCTCTTCGTTGTCCTTTGTGAATTCTTAAAGCCTCTATAATCCCTCAAGATGTGTAGTCGTAGGCGTCCAGTGAAGAATAGGAAGAATGCCCCTTTCGTACTGGCCCAGCAGGACGTACGTACTAGGGCTATGAGAAGTGGGGATGCGAGAGGTGGGGGTAGCTAGAGCAACGCTTCGATAGGTACTAATAGTTGATCGATGCTCGCAATGAGTATCGATCTAGAATCCCAATCGATGGAAGTGGACGCGCGCGAATTTCGAATACCGCTAATCACCGTACGATCCTTTTGGATCGTACATACTCCCCCGTTGAGAGTGTAACGATCAATGACATTCATAATACATGGTTTGTGTTGTGCGCTTATTACAATCAATTTTACAATATTTGTGACACGAGTCACAATTTATATATCGCTATATTATATATCGCTTGCAGCACGAGCTGCTTACCTTATTCAGTGAATCGCTGGCCAGTCGATCTATCTGTTTTGTACGTACGAGAAAGTTAATCATAAGAGATACTACGCACGAACGTTAATTATAAAAGATACAACGCAAGAAAATTAATGATGGTTTAACAATGGACAAATAGTTGTCGCATTTCGCTTGACAACACCGTGAACCGTCTTCACGGTAACCACTCGTACTATATCATCTTGTCCTGGGTGTATGTTCACGATCCGGCCTAATGGCCATCTCATGCAAGGTTGATTCTTGTCGATGAGAATAACGATGGTGTCCTTTTCAATCTTTTGCTGGGGTTGTATCCATTTATGACGTTTCTGCAATTCTCGTAGATATTCAATGTGCCATCGTCGCCAGAAATCTTGTCGCACCTTCGTGATGTGTTTCCACGAAGACAATCGATTAGCTGGTGTCTTAGCATAATCTTCCTCTGGCAATGTCGTAATAGGTCTTTCAACTAAAAAATGTACAGGTGTTAGAGCTGTCACGTCATTCGGATCTGATGAGATAGGACATAACGGGCGTGAATTTAAAATTGCTTCGATTTCGATCACGAATGTAGTTAATTCTTCTTATGTGAAGAGAAGTTCGCCGACAACCCGTTTAAAATGGTCTTTGAAAGATTTGACGGCCGCTTCCCACAAACCTCCGAAATGAGGTGATAAAGGAGGATTAAAATGCCATGATATTCTATGATCTACTGCGAAATTATGGACCTTTGTTTTATATTCTTTCGACTCAATCAAGGCGTATAATTCCCTTAACTGGTTATTAGCCCCGACAAAGTTTGTTCCGTTATCCGAATAAATATGAGTTGGAACAGCTCTTCGACTCACAAAACGCCTGAAAGCGGCTAAAAAGGCATCTGTAGTCAGATCGCTGACTAGTTCGATGTGTACAGCCTTGATGGTCATGCAGATGAAAATACACCCGTATATTTTAACGCGACCTTTATTACGGTGCTTCTTTTCTTTCGCGTAAATTGGGCCAAAGAAATCTACTCCGACATGGGAGAATGCAGTGGCTTCCTGCACTCGTGAGCTTGGTAAATCTCCCATTTTATACTGGATGCCGGACGCACGGAATCGGATGCAACGTACGCAATGACGTACGATTCTTCGCACCTGATTCTTGCCGTCGAGGAGCCAAAAACGTTGTCGAAGGGCATAGGGGGTAGTCTGTATACCGGCGTGAAAGTTTTGTTCATGGAGCCTTCGGATAATGAGATCGGTGACGTGGTGATGTGAGGGCAATAATATCGGACATTTCTCGTGGAAACTTAAATTTGCGTTTCGAAGTCGACCCCCCACTCGAATTAAACCTTCTTTGTCAAGGATCGGATTTAACACGGCGAGCTTTGTGCTCTTGACTCCCCCCGCTGTCTTCAGCCTTTCTCTTTCGGCGTGAAATTGTTCGTCTTGCACGAATTTTAAAACGCGTCGTTCCGTTTCTGTTATTTCTGCGGTAGACAATTCTCCCTTATATGAGTTAGTTTTAAGCCATCGTCGGCATTGGGCTACAATTTTTAATAATCGCGTGTAACTAGAGAATCGCTGAAATATGCTTCCTGATTCAATTCGCGTCGTTAGTACCGATAGTCTCTTTACGTCCGGCAATTCGAGAATTTCTCTTTCAGTCGGGACTGGCCACTCGGCCTCCGGTCGCTCGAGCCAAGATGGTCCGTGAAACCATACCTTGTTCTTCAGGAAATCGCGTGGGAGTTGTCCCCTAGATAAAGCGTCCTCTGGGTTGTCTTCGGATCGCACATGTCGCCATGTGATACCTTCACAGATTTCTTGTATTTCGCGCACGCGATTTGCCGTGTATATTTTCAACGTACCGGAGTCTCTTTTCAGCCAACCTAATATAATCATCGAATCGGACCAGAACGTTATCTTGTCGGGTTTTAATCCGTCGGCGGTCCGGACTTCTCTATATAATCGCGCGAGTGTCAATGCTCCGCATAATTCTAAACGTGGTATGGTGGTGTCCTTAAGAGGAGCCACGCGACTTTTAGCGCAAAGTAGACGTACGCGCGTATTACCGAATTTATCTCGCGATCTTACATAGAAACAGCCGCCGTCACCAGATTGACTCGCGTCGCAGAAACCGTGTAATTGCACGTCGATCGGGTCATCGAGTGTAACGCGTCTCTCGATTGTTAAATTATCGATTAATTTCATTTGTTCCGCGCATGTTATCCACGAGGTATGTAATGCGCTGGGCACAGATTCGTCTCAGTCAACGTGTGTTTTCCAGCAGTCTTGGATGAAGACCTTAGCTGTTAGAATGACGGGTCCTAACAGTCCGAGTGGATCGAAGATCCTTGCTACTTCGGATAGAATTCGTCGCTTGGTAATTCTTTCGCGAGTGTCTACGGGCGCGACGGAATAGATTAGATAATCGCGGTGGGCGTTCCATGAAATACTGAGTGTCTTTAAAACATGATTTTCCCTCGAGCAGAGTTCGACGTCGACGTTCTTTATATCTAAATTTTCGAGCACCGGTCGGAAGTTAGACGCCCACTGTCGTATGTTAAACCCGCCTCGTTTCAATATTTCTATGGTTTGATCGCGTATCCTTCCGAGGGTTTCGATGTTATCCGCTCCAGTAATGAGGTCATCAACGTATAGATCCCGGTTTAATATTTCGGCTCTGAGCGGATGATCTTCGCCTGCATCCTTCGCGAGTTGTTTTATGGTTCGTATGGCAAGAAAAGGTGCTGAGGCTTTTCCGAATGTCATCGTATTGAGTTCGAAGGTGCGGATCTGTTCGTTATGTAACCAAAATATCCGTTGATACTGGCGATCGTCCGGATGAATCCATATTTGTCGATACATTTTCTCGATATCCGCCGTCAATACGTATCGATCCGTTCGGAATCGTAACAAGTGTTCTACTAACGTGTCTTGGATTGTGGGTCCGACTAATAAGGTGTCGTTGAGAGAATGTCTCTTATCGTTTTTCGCGGAGGCGTCGAATACGACCCGTACCTTTGTTGTCATACTGGCTGATTTAATGACCGCGTGGTGGGGAAGATAGCAACCTCCTATGGGTTCGTCTTCGACGATCGACATGTGTCCTAACTCGATGTATTCCTGCATAATCCGTTCATATTCCTCGCGGAGTTCGGTGTTCGCGTGTAATTTCTTCCAGAGATTATGGAACCGACGTAGGGCTATACTACGTAAGTGACTGTAATCGTGTCTCTCTTCGCGGAAGGGTAGACGCACAATATACCGTCCCGATTCGTCGCGTTTGGTATTTTGGATATAATGATTTTCGCATGCCATTTCGTGTACCGATTTCGATTGCGTTACATTCGTATCTTCTAATGACCAAAATTTTTCTAGCTGTTCTCTTAACTCGCTAAGAACGCATGGTTTCCTGTGTGGTTGTCAGATTCAATTCCACCGGCGGTTACCTAACCTGCTCGCGTTTTCCGTAGTATAAAATCACCGCGTCCTTGTGACAAAGAAAATTGCCCTATTGACATGAGTGCGAGCGTTGCTCCGGAACCTATCAAGATGTCGACCGGTCGTGGTAAATGGAACTGGGGATCTGCCAGTTTTCGACCGAGCGGAATTTTAACGAATTCTCGCGGGAAGACTTCTCCGGGTACCTGATCCGCTATCTTAGGGACGATGAAGAGCGAAAGGCTTCGGCGATATTTATTGTCTAGCGATTGAATGGTTATCCCAATAACACCTGTCGTTCGAGTTACGGTATCGTTGATAGCGTGAATGGGAATGGAATATGGTTTAATCGGCAAGCGTAATTCTCTCGCGACCTTTTCGGTGATGAAGTGTGCGGCGGCACATGTATCTTATAACGCCCGACATTCTCTGAAGGTCCCGTCTCCCCGTCGGACACGACACATAGCGCTCATAAGGAGTTGACTCGATGCGCCGCGTGCGTTACTATTAAAGATTGGTGTTAGTCATACGGAGGTAGGTTTGGTTTGAGATGTTGACTCGATCTCCTCTGTACGATCCGAAAGGATCGTACGGTGATTAGCGGTATTCGAAACTCGCGCGCATCCGCTTCCATCGATTAGGATTCTAGATCGATACTTACTGTGAGCATCGATCAACCACCAGTAACTATCGAAGCGCTTCTCTAGCTACCCCCGCCTCTCGCATCCCCACTTCTCATAGCCCAAGTACGTACGTCCTGCTGGGACAGTACAAAGGGGCATTCTTTCTATTCTTCACCGGACGCCTACGACTACACATCTTGAGGGATTATAAAGGCTTTAAGAATTCACAAAGGACAACGAAGAGAATCTCCTAATCTTCAAGACTCGTGAAAGTGAGCCCATTCCACATCACAACCCTTAAGGTTGTGATCGCTATATTTGCGGAGTGCGAGAGGTGAGATCTTTCCAATATATATATATTTCACATCGACGGTATTTTCCCTCGTGGTAACGCCACGTGGTACCTTCTTATTGTATAATCAAGTATTCATCCAGGGTTTTTATGCCGCAAGGCTTTTCCCTGACGAGCCAATAAAAAAGGCATTGTTTCTTTGGTTGGCTCAATCACGTGTTTTATTTTACACCTTAACCTAACCCTTTATTCTCCACTTCATAGTATAAACCAATTGCCAGAGGACTCTTAGTTGAGGAATTTCGGCCATAACATCCTCCTTCCCGGGGGTTATTGTCTTCTGTTTATAATTGTTCATGTATAATGACGTGTGATGGGTCTGGTTGCAGATTTGACAATGTGAACTCTTACATGGATCTCGGTGCTTCCGTAAGCAATTTTGACATAATCCGTAACGATTGACTATCGCCAGTCTGTCTTGTCTCGTCAGGTAATGGTATCGGGAACATTGGTATAAAAGATGTTTGTCTTGTTTGCAAAGAATACACTTATTTGAGGTCTGAGTAAGAAACGTGCGCTTTATATGCGTCTCCTGTCGTTTTCGTGGCCGTAAAGTCATCGTATCAGTATGTCTACGTTTTGCGTGAGGCTCGTTTCCCGATGTCGATGGAATAATCGACGATGCGACGCTACGGAGTGTGTACTCGTTTACAAAGTCGCAAAGCTGATTTATGGTCGGATAATTATCCGCATCTAACTGTTTGTCCCATTCTTGTCTAAGGTCGCGGGGTAGAATGCGTTCGCCAAGGCGTACCATCAGTACGTGTGGTACATGGAAAGAAGTAATAGTATCCGAATGGGCCCGCAAGTCACTCGCAAGCCGTGTCATCTCTTCTATTGACATGCTTTTCGACCGTGGAGTGTCTATGAAGGCGTCAATGGCCCGTGCTAGGAGTATGCGTTGCCGGTCGAAAGTTTTCAATAACATTTCCCACGCATTCTTATCATTCTGCCCGGTCGATGAATATGTCGCGATCGTCTGAAGCGCTCTACCGGTAAGAGACTCGCGGAAGTATATATGTTTTTCTAAATCCGACATGTCGGTACGCGCGTCCACCAGTGTCATAAAACTACCCTTGAATTTGATCCACTTTCCGATGTCTTCGTCGAATTTCGGGATCTCGATTCGGCGTAATCGTATTTGCTGATCGCGGGTATTTGTAGCACCGTCGTCTCCATGCGAGCCATTCGCGTTACTAACCGCGGCCGTATCGCCCGAGTCAATTTTGTCTCCGATCGCGAAATATCTCTCTATGATTGGATTCAAACTATCGATTCCTCCTACTTCGCTGATAGCAGTAGCGCACTTTTCATACAATGTTTCGTATTTCTCTACTAGCTGAGTAAGTCGTTCGTAACGCTTTCTTATTTCCTGTTTACTTAGATTTTCTTCTTGGATTAGATTTTCGACGTGTGTTAAACCCGATTCTAAAACTAGCCGTTTTTGTTCGAGCTGTTTTTGCAATGCTATTACGGACCGTTATTAATGATTCTACTCTTCGAAATCCACTCAAATTAATTTATGGTAATACATAAAAATCTCCTTTATATGAATGAATGACCGCGCGTTGGGTTCTCGATCACAAGGTGCGGCCCTGAGGCTAGATCTTTGGAGGGGGTATACCTATGTATAGTGTAAGAGGCCGTTGGAGGGGGTATACGTATGTATAGTATAAGAGGCCGATGGAGGGGGTATACGATTGTCGCTAGCTGTATGCCGATAGATGGGATGTCCGGTGACGACGTCAAGGCGTCTTCATTCTAGTCAACTGTTCAAGTAAAGGAAGGTGGCGTGGCGGTGAAGCCACCGAAAATCTTATCGTTCTTTGTACAAGAATAAAGCGTTTTCCGAGATGGAGAATAACATTCGATTATATATAATGCATCCGTTTAAATTTAGAAATTAAGTTCTATAAGTCTTTTCGATATTGAAATGTGAATTTTACAGAAACAATGAGCGTAATGCATAGATATGTAAGAAATTGCGAACTTCTACAGGGTTCAAAGACGCAATTTCCCTTGGGATATATATCAGTAAATGAGGGTGTGTACGCATAGGCGTACGCACGGGTAATTAAAAACAACTTATCTCGCTTCTAGATCTTTCGTGATGCTGCCTCCGCTGAACGGTGTAGATGTTCACAAGATGGCGGACTCCCTCGACTTCCTTGTTCTCTAATCGGTTTGCTCGGTGTGGTGATAGTCTACTCGCTGCTTCGTAAATCCGAAGTCGGGAGTTCGCACCTCACAGGATTGCACCAAAATGGCCCGTGGCCGAAATTCCTCAACTAAGAGTCCTCTGGCAATTTGTTTATGCTCTCGCACTCCGCAAATATAGCGATCACAACCTTAAGGGTTGTGATGTTTAATGGGCTCACTTTCACGAGTCTTGAAGATTAGGATATTCTCTTCGTTGTCCTTTGTGAATTCTTAAAGCCTCTATAATCCCTCAAGATGTGTAGTCGTAGGCGTCCAGTGAAGAATAGGAAGAATGCCCCTTTTGTACTGGCCCAGCAGGACGTACGTACTAGGGCTATGAGAAGTGGGGATGCGAGAGGTGGGGGTAGCTAGAGCAACGCTTCGATAGGTACTAATAGTTGATCGATGTTTGCAATGAGTATCGATCTAGAATCCCAATCGATGGAAGTGGACGCGCGCGAATTTCGAATACCGCTAATCACCGTACGATCCTTTTGGATCGTACAAACAAAATTAGCTGCCTACTATCAATTTGTTAGACGGCTTTCCTACTTTTCGCCGTCGTCCACCAGTTTCACGGAGTTATGCCCGTGAAGGACTTCAGCTGGAGTTCCCGACGCACAAAAGGGAGAACGCGGCAATAGTTCAATCTGCCGCAAAACACACAATGTTACTGAAATTATATACCGAAATACAATGTGACGTTCTGAAAACAAGCCTTCGTCCAGAAATTATTTTATCGTATTCGTGCAACGTTCTCAGAAACAACATACCTTTTTGCTTATCGGAAAGCAAAATTGAAATGTATTTCGTGAAAAAGTATTCAGTCCCTAGCGATAGTATTCAGAGCCTCCGAAGCGTTTCGAGATAGACTTGCGGCGTCCTGCACCTCCTCGGTGCTGACACCTCTCGGTCGACTCGTCAAGTTGCAGTGCTTTTTACCAGGACGGTGCTGACACCTTCCTGTACGCCGGCACCAACCTTCGCAGATGTCCGTGGGAGTCACCGGCAAAAACGACTGGTCTACCAATGACATCACATGAGTGTCACCGGCGTACGACGACTGGCCTACCAATGACACCACATGAGTGTCACCGGCGTACGACGACTGGCTCGCCTATGACACCACATTGGTGTCAGCGGTTGTGAAAGTGTTAACGTTTCATCCCATGGAGGGTTGTAGAGCTCCCGTCCTTCTTTGTGGTCTTCCTCTGATTTCGAAGGTTATAAATTGGTGGTCGCTGGCAGTATAATCTTCCAGCACTCTCCTATTTATGACCCTCGCTAAGATTTTGTCAGAAGCAAATGTCACATCCGGAATAGATGCACCGTAGCTTAGTCTCCTGTATGTCTTTACCCTTCCCACATTGGCTACTGCCAAGTCCAGTCTTGCTGTCATGTCGAGTAACAATCGTCAACGTTTGTTCGTCTTTGGCATCCCCCACCCAACCACCCTTGCGTTGACGTCCTCCGCGAGTACTACATCCCCACCGAGGCATCGAATCGCGTCCTCGAGGGCTTCCACTTTTCGGTCGAATTCCGCTGAGTTAGAGTTTAGGGATAGGTACACACTTATGTAAGTTGTGTCCCCCACCCTAGCCCAGGAGAAGTCCTCTCCCGCTCCGTGCCCCGTCACGCGGGACGAAGCTCCCCCACGAACCCAGATAGCCGCGGTGCGCGAGGGGTTATTGAACCACGTGGTAGAGTCCCGATCACGATAGATCACTTTTCGTCCGCCATCTGTGATAGTAAAGCGTGGGCCAGGCTACTCCTATTTAGGATACCTTAGAGAACCTTTGCCATAATTACTTCCAGTGTTACCCTGTCTTGTCCGTGCCTTCGCTAGTGCTCTCCTGAAAGAGGCGCAAAGGGCAGAGCCCGGCGTGTGCGATGCCCTTCCGGCTACCTCTGATAAACAGAGGAAACAGGAAGGGGCGTCCGTGCAGGTTCTAGCCTCGTGTCCCTACTTCCCACATTTCCGACATGCATCGCTTCGGTCGGGTCTCTTGCATCCCGTACGAAAATGCCCATATTCGAGGTACCTATGGAACCTGGGTACCATCACCCGAACCCTAACCCGGCAGCTTATAAAACCCACCCTTATACGCCCGGCTTGTAGGAGACAGGTTGCGTCCAACCTGGCCATCTCACAGACAGTCAGTTTCTGCCCTAGGCTATTGGGGCCCAGAACAGAGATCTTTCTGTCCGCGTTCTCGCCAAGCTGAACGTCAAACGCCTCCTTTACTTCCTGTTTTTCGGCTAGGATATCCAGGTCTAGGATCTCCAGTGTTTCTTTGGGGATCATATTGTTAATCTCTTAAAGGGGGTCTCTACTTATTGTTAATCTCTCTACATATGATTTCGGGTGTAGTTTTAATGACTTTGTCAGGTGTGTTCTCGTTATTCTATTGGTGTCATCTAAGTCTGTGTTTGATCAATTGATGATTCTGAAGGAATATGTAAGGACTAATATTGCGTATGTGTTTATTGCTTTGACGAGATTTTTTGAATTTAGTTTGGTTTTAGGTATTTTTGTGAGTCTTTGTTTGTATTGCTATTGTAAGTATTTTTTAATTTCTGTATGGTTTATCTTAGTATTTTGTTCAAAGCCGAGGTATTTGTATGTTTTGTGTTTTTCTAAGTTTTGTAGTGTTTCGTTCTGTAATGTTCTTTGTGTATGTCTGTTAATGTTTGTGATCCATTGTCCTCTTTCGATATGTGTTGTCTTACATTTGTCTATTCCGAATTGTATTCTTATGACGGATGTGAAGTTTTCTGTGATTCTTAAAAGTGTATTTAATTGTGTTCCTGTTGCTGCATATAGTTTTATGTCGTCTACATACATTAGGTGGTTTATTGTGTACTGCGTTTGTCTGTTATTTCTGATTTGGAATCCATATTTACTTTTGTTTAATATTGTGGATAATGGGTTTAGGCACATGTTGAACCATAGGGCACTTAGTGTATCTCCTTGGAAGATGCCCTTAGTAATTTTTATTTTTTCCGTTTTTATGGTATCCGTTGGTGTTTTTAATATGATTCTGGTTCTCCATGTTGACATGGTGTGTTTTAGGAATTGTTGTGTACGTTTGTTTACTTTGTATATTTTCAGAATTTCTAAAAGCCATGTGTGTGGTACTGAGTCAAAGGCTTTCTTGTAATCAATATAACATGTGTGTAGGTTTCGTTGCTGCTTTCTTTCTTGGTTCATTATTATACTATCTATGATGAGTTGTTCTTTACATCCTTGGCTATTTCTTCTGCATCCTTTTGGTTCTTCTGAAATTATATTGTTTTATGTGGTGTATCGATTTGCCGGCATATTGTACTTGTTATTATTTTATATAATGTTTGTAGGCATATAATTGGTCTATGGTTTGCTGGGTTTTCGGTGTTTTGGTTTTGTGAAAGTGATCCCTTCGGTTAGTAAACTCAGGAGTTCCTAGGGGTCTTCAAATATTTTATTTATCTGCTGTGTTAGGTATTGGTGTGTAGTTGTAAATTTCTTGTACCAGTAGTTTTGTTTGTGATCTGGTCCTGGGTGTTTCCAGTTATGTGTGCTGCGTATTGTTTATTTTAGCTCATCTTCTGTTATTTTGTATTCGGCTTGTTCTGGCATGTCTTCATATTTCTGTTTCTTGTCTGTTATCCAGGTTGCATATTATTATTATTATTATTATTATTGAAGTAAAAATTTCTTTAGAATGGGAGTGATCTGAAAAATAAATAAACGCGGTTGGTCAGGACACGGAGCTATGAAACGACTGCTATACTAAATAATGAGAGAAGATGAGACAAACATATAGGATTGAGCCTTCGAGAGAATGAGACGGAATATAGCTATACAGTTTTTCCTATTCTCGGTCTCCTCTTTATGCTATGCTTCGTAGTTATCGCTTCTGGCTGTATATGTGTGTGTTTGTGTGCTACTGCATACTACAAAGCGTGGACACGTATTCTTTCGATATTCGAAATGTTTGTAGATACGAGCGATAGAAAGGTAAAAGAATTAACAGAGACGGGCACGTTGGTATGCGACAAAAGTATAAGGTCCAAACCAACCGACGGTCGAAATAAAGACAGAAGGTGCGTGGTCTGTTTTTATTTTACCAAACGTGGTATTTCTTTTCTATTTAAAAATGTTTCTAATTTATTGAAAAATTAATATTAAATTATTTATTTCGCAAATATTGTAATTAACAATTATGAAATATATAGAATATAATAATTGTATTGTCTACAATATTTTACAAAAAAATGAAATGATTATCAGATATATCAGAGAAAAAAATTAAACAACATTGGAGAATATCTTTCTTATAAATATCAAAAGACATGTTTTTTAATTATAATGTTTGCGTATTTAGGAAATTTATACTAATTTTTTAATAAAATAGAAAAGTTTTTAAATAGAAGAAACTAGACACGTTACAAAAACAAATGAACCTTATTTACTTTATATTTCCAATAAGAATAAAATAATATAACTTATTTTACAAATAAAGAAACAAAAATATAGAAAAAAATTTAAAAAAAATTTTTAATATTAAAAAATAAAACAACAGAAATGATAAAAAGATATTAAAATCGTTGAAATTCAAAACCCGATGAAACGAAAAAAATACGACCAGAATCGTTTTCTTCTTTTACAGCATCTACAGTTATTAGTTGCAACACAAAAAGAAATACTTGTGTATGCTAACCCATAATAAAGATATCTCACATTCACAGAAAGTGTGAAAAGTGTAAGAGAAAAAAATTCATCTACCTGAGTTTCAAAAAAAAATATATTATACTTACTTCGGTTAAGACAGCTTATTTTTCTGTCGATAAATATTCTGGAATTTTTGTTTCTATCTATGGCTATCGCATTCAGCATTCCATCTTGATGAATAGAATTTTGAAAGTATTAGTTTTTGTCAGCTACCTATACCCCAAGGTCGGTTCCTTTTTATATATTCATGCCTACAGTTTTTTTTTACAAATCGGGTCATATTTTTTCTATTTAAAAATGTCTCTATTTTATTAAAAAATTAGTATTAACTTCTTTATTTCGCAAATATTATAATAAATAATAATGAAATACATAGGAATATATAATAATTGTATTGTCTGAAATATTTACAAAAAAATAAGAAGGATTTCAGGAAAAAAGGATACATCAGAAAAAAAAAGAATTAGAAAACACTGTAGAATACAGTAAGAGCAGCTGACAAATTCCATTCAAAAGTAAGTAAATTACTGTCACATTTTAGGTCGCATATAAGAAAATTATATTATTAATTGTAATATTTGCGTATTTAGGAAACTTATACTAATGTTTCAATAAAATAAAAAGATTTTTAAGATGTTGAACGCCTAGCGTGAATCGGTGGAGCTTACCACGGAGCTGAAATTTGAGACTCGTAGTGTACACAGTTTAATAAGCTGAGAAAGCGATACGATTCAATGCATTTTTTAGATTTTTCATTGTTCAGATCTTTATTTAGACGAGAGTATTTAGAAAGATAAGTTTGTGGTTAAGGAGTAAAGACGAGACACGTTATAAATAATAAAGGACTCGAAGTGTAGTAGGCTATTGAGATGGAAAAGCATTTCTCAAAAAGATCTCTAATATTAAATCTCTCATTACATCTGTACCAGATCCTTTGTTCAGTCCAGCAGTATTTTATATATGTTTTTCGTAACATCTTTATTTCGTCATTCCTAAAATGTTTGTTAGACAGCTCTAAAATATAGATGAAAACGAGAAATTGAAAACCATCCTAACAAATAAAATTATATATCTGAGTTTCACAAAAAGGATATTTTATGTCTACTTAGTATACGACGCATTATATTTTCCTAACATCCTACGATTTTGGTGTCTATCTACGACTATCACATTTAGCATTCCATTTTTATTGCTTAAATTGGGAAAAGTGTACTTTTTGTCAGCTATTCCACCCAGAGACGATACCGGTGATCTTTATTATTTATCGTAATAATATTATAATAAATAAATCCTACAATTATCTTACTCTTGAAAATGTGCATTCGTCTCACTCTCAAAACTTAGATTTTTGAAGGTTTCACTTCTAACACATGTGATCTGCACACATGTTTATTATTATTATTATTATTATTATTATTAATATTATTATTATTATTATTATTATTATTATTATTATTATTATTATTACTATTATTATTGTTATTATTATTATTATTTTTATTATTATTATTAATAATATTATTATTATTTTTAAAAAGATAAAGTGTATTTTTTAAATTTATGAAAATAATATTGTGACGTTCCGCGACGATTCGCCTACCCGAATTTTTCGCAGTGATATAAATCCAGTTGCGCGAGACATCATTTCAGTAGTTCACATGAATAACAGAAACAATTATAAGTAGTACACATAAGAGATTAATTATTATTTGCATTGCTCCATATTCATTCTTTATATTGAAATAAACTATTGGAAGGATTGTCCCTTGCACGTGCCTGCTTCACTCCAAGGCCGCGCATAGAATCCGACACTGCACTAAGATTTTCCGTTGCACCAATATCTATTGCCCCAGGAATATTTCGTGTTGAATAGAGTTCTTTCTTTTAACCAGCGTGAAAAAGTAACCAACGAATAAAAAAATATATCGAGGAAAGGAATTGAATATGAGACTCGTCATGTGTAAGACTAAAAGTTTTCAATAGCCACCAACGTTCTCCAATTCCCTTACATGGACCCATTGGCTATCTCATAAATTTCACTGATGCATAGGCGTAAAGGTACAACCAATTAAATAAAAACCTCTCCGAAGATTTCCTTCGTATTCATAGTATCGAGAACCCCCGCCTATGTCTCGACACATGACACATTTAAAATGACACTACAACGCAGAAGAGCAACCCTTACCGAAATCCTAGAGAATAACCATACCTCCTTGTAATAGAATATTATAAACAATTCTCTCAAACCATCCCTCGTCCTCTCCTTCCCCACGACTGAGTGTCGCCAAGCTAGGATACGCCTACCAAAGTCACGTAGGTCTAACGGTAATCCATTCCTGGAATATTCTAGAACGAAAAAATAAATATAAATAACTATCGCCCTAAACCAAGGAAACTCGCGAAACTATGTGTACAAACACACGATTGAGTATATAAATCTTAAATATGATCGAAAGTAGTGAATATGTTGTCTTACTACAGAATTGTATTAGAATATAATTGATTTAAGGATGATAAAATGATTATTGATTGGAGATTAACGAAATGTAATCGATTAAACAAATGATAAAGTGTAATTGACTAAGAGATGTCGAATATATGATAAGAACTAGAGAGATAGAAATTCATAAATGATAATCTAAAATATATAAGAATAGTATATGCATGTATTAATAGTTCACAAGGACATAAGAACCTTTTTGAACAGAGACGCATAGGAAGTTTGGGCCAGCTAAAGCCAAAGAGTGGGTGTACCAAAGCTACCCCCTTCCACGAAGGACTTTTGGGGGATATAAAGGCCAGAGGACATCGCTCCCGCGGTCACTTATATTTTCACCAGTTACTTATAATTTTCCACGTCATTTACAATTTCTCACTTCAACTTATAGTTTTTCAATCCTTTATATTTTTACCAGTCATTTTATAGTTCGGTTGTTACTTATAATTATCCAGTAAATTTCACGTTCACTACTAGCGTTCAACTATTCAGTATTTGAACATTATTCGATTCTATTGATTAGTTTACGATAAATAATTCACTTTTCGAGTTATTGCGTTGTTCGACCTTCCATTGGAAAGAAGCAGCCCAAGCCTCCTGCGCAATCTCGAGAACAACCTGCCATTGTACAACATACTGTAAGTCACAAACCCTTTTTATTTTCATTAAAACCATTGTTAAATCAGAGTTGCGGTTACCAATACTTTTCCCTTAAATCAAACCTTCCTCAATTTACCCCCTTTTACCATACTCATTTTGCCAGATTTTATTACTGTTTAAACGAGAAACGAACCAGCCTGGTCCCGGTTAAACTCGGTGAATGCAGAGTGATCATAAACAGGAAATACATATACTACTTACTTAAATTCGTCCTCTAGGACGTAACAATATTTATTTATATATATGTAAAGAAAGTGTACTCTCTTCCGTTGTGATTACGCGCGCTTTCATGAGTAAGAAGGTAGTAGAAAAGGCGTTATGTGTATAGACCTGATTGGATATACAAACAAGAGAGACAAAGGAAAGACGTAACGTACATAGATCAGATGGGATATATAAATACGAGAGAGAAAAGACGTTACGGATAAAAATCAGATTAAATATTTATAGAAGATAGATAGATTTTTGGGAGTTTCTTTCCCTCGGTTACTAGGCGAGTTAAGGTGCGTTCTCACTAACGCGAGGAACGGGCCGCGGAGAAAGGAATGGGCCAATGAGACTCCGTGTGGAGGAAAGAAATTTCCGATTGTATTTTTGATCCCGTGGGACGATATTTATTTATCGGCGTGGTGTGCCACGTGGTCACGTACAGAAGATGCACAGAGAAATATTGTTTATGCAAGAGCGCGATGAGAAGGATGCGACCGGACGGTTCGACGGACGAAATAGAAGTGATGTGGTTTTTCCTGCGTGTGCACCGCCACGGCGATCCAGGCATCCGGAAGTGGGGAGAGCAACGGTCGCAGTGGTCACTCTTCCGCTCTGGCCAATCAAAGGCGTGGTCAGGCCAATCGGATGCCCCTGCGGAACCGCGATACGAGGTGCTTGCGTAAGCTAGTGCCGTCGGCCGAGAGGTGTCAGCACATTTCCTGCGCGCGCTGCTACAGCTGCGCGCTGTTGGCCGAGAGGTGTCGACACTGCGCTGGTGCGAGACGCCACAGATTTAACGGACTAAGAAAGTGAGTGCTAAAAGTGAAGAATAGACATAATTGTCGTTTTTCGTTTTAGGTAATATTATAATGTTCATTTTGTAAATATTGTATATAGAAAAATAAGGTTGACATAGAAATAAATTCGTTTCAGAACCACACTTTGTGCTATCCTTGATCGTTTTGTTTGAACTATTCTGGTCTTATATATATATATTTTATTTTAAATCGAATTCGGACAAACTATTTAAAAAAATAAAAAAAAAATAAAAAATTAAAAAAGATGAAAAAACGAACATAGGCATAATGAGAAGAATTAAAATATTGAATTATTCATACCTTCGGCACAGGATGCAAGATGTTTGCCGTTGCTTGAAAAGTTCATATTAAAATTATTACTGGTATGGCCCTTTAAAGTACCAGAAAGCTATGAATGAGAAAATTCTTGTTGGACCTCACGACGCTTTTTACTTTTCATTCGTTTGTTGGCATAGTTGGCAGACGTCGAAGGTCCTTCAAATGTATTAACATCTCCAGAGATGATTCCACCAAGAAGATCTGTAAAAAAACAAAGAAAGAACAAGAAAATTAAAATAATTTGTATATAGGAATTATTTGTGAGAAAATTTGTTTTTTTAACATCCGGTATATAATATAGATTTCATTTATTATTTGTAAGTTTGTTGAAATTATTTTTACATCACCCGTCATACAATATTTATTTCGATTTATATTCGAAAGTTTATTAAAATTAATTTTTACACACCTGTTATACAATATTTATTTCAATTCATATTTCTAAGTTTGGTAAAATTAATTTTGACAACACCCCTTACAAAATATATTAAATTCAATTAATATTTGTAAGTTTGTTGAAATTATTTTTTACACACCCGTTATAGAAAATATCCGTTATAAAATATTAATTTCAATATATATTTGTGTTATATATGTTTATTGACTTCGGCTTCGCTTTGGACAACAATTACATGAGCTCTGAGACATTTCTTACTTTTTGGCCGTAGGTATGCAATATACTATTTTTATTTACAAATTAATGATATACATTTTTAAATGTATTTGTAAAATATATTATATACTTTATATTTTATTATCTTTAAATATAATATATTTAACCTACGAATTGCGCGTATTATATTTAAATATAAAATATAATATTAAACTTTATTTGTAAGATATATATAAAAATTAAAATTAAAATAAAGAAATTTAATTATATACTTATCTTTATTACTTTGTAAACATAAAGTGTTCTTATATAAATTATATTTAAATAAAACTAGCAATAGGCTCAATGTTAATTTTAAGATATTTAAATAAAATTTTAGGTTAAGAAAAAAATAATTGAATTAATCATTAATTCGTTTTTTTTTCGTTACCAATTGTGTAATAAACCCAAGAAAAACATAAATCAGAAGTAATAAAAAATAAGTATATAAACATGATTGTGTCTGACACTCGTTGTCATTAATCATGGAATCCCAATGAAGATTAGGATCTATATAGATCATTGTACGAATCTTATCAAATTGTTTTGTCGAAAAATTAATCCAAGAATTATCAGCGTTTAGATCTAAATTTATCAAATTGTGGGATGACCCGCTTATTTCCGAAGCAAAATGTTTTTTTTTACACGTTTCCTCTATAATAGGAAATCACTAAAAAAAGAGAACAGTTATCAATGTTTCTACCAGTCGATTTTAATTAGATAATTCGATTTAGAGAACTTGTTAAACAGAAACAAAATTGGGCTGGTCAAAATTACAAAAAGAAAGAAAGAAAACAAAAAGATGTAGTAACGAACCATTGAGAATGAATCAAAAACAAAATATGTCGTATAAGTTTTATTTTAATTGAAATCAATCCACGATTTATTTATTTTTGTCACGTGTCTTGTTTCTTCTATTTAAAAACTTTTCTATTTTATTGAAAAATTAGCATAAATTTCTTTATTACGTAAATACTATAATTAAAAAACATGTCTATGCATATTTATAAGAAAAATATTCTACAATGTTGTCTAATTTTTTTTTCTCTGATTTTCTGTGTGTAAAATATTGCAGACGATACAATTATTATATTCTATATATTTCATAATTATTATTTATAATATTTGCGAAATAAATAATTTAATATTAATTTTTCAATAAAAAAATAGAAAAAATATTGTTTAAATAAAAAAGAAATGATACGTTTGGTAAAAAAAAAACAGAGTACGCACCTTTTTCTTTATTTTGACCGTCGGTTCGTTTGTACCCTATTTTTTTGTCACACAAACATACCCATATACAACCAGGAGCGATATCTGCGAAGCATAGCATAAAGAGGAGACCGAGAATAGGAAAAACTGTATAGCTATATTCCGTCTTATTCTCTCGCAGGCTTAACCCTATATGTTTGTTTCTTTTTCTCTCATTATTTAGTATAGCAGCCGATTCATTGCTTCGTTTCATAGCTCCGTTTCCTGACCGACCGCGTTTATTTATTTTTCAGATCACTCCCTTTCTAAAGAAGTTTTCACTTCAAAAATGATTAAAAAAATCGTGTGCAGATCAAACGTGTTAGAAGTGAAATTATTAAAAAACTAAGTTTCGAGAGAATGAGATGAATGCTCAGTATCAAGAGTAAGTTTAAGTTTTCAAATTCTCACTTTCAGCTAAACTTACAACTAAACAAACATTTTAGGAATGACAAAATAAACACGTTACGAGAAACATATGGAAAATACTGCTAGACTGAATAAAGGTTCTGGTACAAATGCAAGAAGAGATCTAGTAGAGATATTCTCTAAAAATGTTTTTTCAACTCTATAGCCTGCCACACTTCGAGACCCTTATTATTTATAACATATCTCGTCTTTATTCTTTGGATCTGAAACTTATCCTTCTAAATACTCTCGTCTAAATAAAGATCGGAACAACGGAACATCTAAAAAATGCATTGAATTGTATTGCTCTCTAAGCTTATCGAACTGTGTACACTTCGAGTCTCAAATTTCAGCTTCGTGGTAAGCTCCACCGATTCACGCTGGGCGTTCAGCCTGTTCAAAATGTTTTTATTTTATTGAAAAATTAATATAAGTTTCTTAAATACGCAAATATCACAATTTGTAAAATAATTTTCATATGTGCATGGGTCAGTACATCTCTTTGGATATTTTTCATAAAAACATATAAAAATCAAATCTAATAGACTATTTTGTCTTTATGCATCAAATATATTTTATACATAAGCAAAATATAAAAATGTGACAGTAATTTACTTGCTTTTGAATGGAATTTGTCAGCTGCTCCTCATTTATTCCACAGTATTCTCTAATTCTTTTTCTCTGATGTATCTGGTAATCCTTTTTTTTTTAATATTTCAGACAATACAATTATTATATATTCTATGTACTTCATAAATATTTATTATAATATTTGCGAAATAAATAATTATCTATTTAAATAAATAATTTAAATAGAAAAGAAATGACACGTTTGGTTAAAAAAAACAGACCACGCACCTTCTTTCTTTATTTGGATGCTATAAAAAAAAAGTTTTTCCTATTTTCGGTCTCCTTTTTATGCTATGCTTCGTAGTTATCGCTCTTGGTTGTATATGTGTGTGTTTGTGTGCCACTGCATACTACAAAGCGTGGACACGTATTCTTTCGATACTCGAAATGTTTGTAGGTAGGTGCGATAGATGGGTAAAAGAATAAACAGAGGTAATCACGTAGGTATTTAGCAAAAGTATAAGGTCCAAACGAATCGATGGTCCAAATAAAGAAAGAAGGTGCGTGGTCTGTTTTTTTAACCAAACGTGTCATTTCTTTTCTATTTAAATTATTTATTTAAATAGATAATTATTTATTTCGCAAATATTACAAATAACAATTATAAAATATATAGAATATAATAATTTTATTGTCTGCAATATTAATAAAAAAAAAGGATTACCAGATTATATTTCCTTTGATAAACATCCTACCATTTTGGTGATTATTTATAACTATCGCATTCAACATTCCGTTTTTATTGCTTGAATTGTGAAAAGTGCACTTTTTATCAGCTATTACACCCAGAGACCATACCAGGGACCTGTATTATATATAATAATAATATTATAATAAATAAATCCTACAATTACCTACTCTTAAAACTGTCCATTCGTATTATTCTCTCAAAACTTAGATTTTTGAAGGTTTCACTTTTAACACGTGTGATCTGCACACATGATTTTATTTTTAAACCACACCTATTCAAAGAGGTTTTCACTTCAAAAAAATGAAACAAATAGTTACATTGACGATTAAAACTTAAAAAAAAATAATGTTATATTAAATGCAATATAATAGCTATCAACAAAATAATAAAATAATAATTATGTTGCTAATAATCTTCGATGGTTGATGCAACATTAAATAAAGCTTTAAAAAAAAAATAATAATAATAATATAACAAATGAAAAACATTATTTAAATATTTTGATCGTAATTTTTGAAAAAAAAGATAGGTCTATGATTAAATCTTCAGAAAAGAGTATCATTATATTAAATGAAGTATAATAATCGTGTATTAAAAAATGTGTCTTCTTACAAACTTTTGTAAATATCGTAGGAATAGATAATTATCAAAGAAAAAGATAACAATCAAATGAATGATCTTACAATGTACATATGATCGTAGAAAACAAATAATATGATTCGATAAAGAACACGATTAGCGAATATTGGAACACTGAAAAGATACGTTCGGATGAGCAAAAGATATGAGGGAATGTAGGGGGGGGTTGGTGTAGGAAGGGATAGTATTGTGCCAAAATCAACGAATCAAATGCGCTTTTGGTAGAGAAAGTGTGTGTGTTATTCACTCGTTTTGATAGAAAATGTGATTCCCCGATAATTATACGCACGTTACATTTTGATTTTTTTCATCGGGTATATAAATCAGCGTGTACCAACTATTGGCATATTACAATTGAATTTCAACGGTACTAGTACTGAAAAGTAAAACATTACATATATACATATATAAACGTAAATATCTATTTGTTGAATATTATATTGAAATAGTAAGAAATATTTAATACGAATTTTCTTCTTATAAAATAGGAATGATTAAATATATTATTGTATATTGAAATAGTAAAAATTTATTTGGAATATTTAACTAATTATAATTTTTGAGAGAATTTATTGATTGTATTATTATATATTTTTTTAAATTAGAAAGCATTGAATAAAATTTCGTAATGAAAAAGTAAAAAGATATTCGTGAATTAATTCGTAATTTTTAATTAAATTTAATTATTTATTTTATTTATTAATTATATATATATATATATATATATATATATATATATATATATACAAAATAAATCTCATTACATATCATTCATTTTATCATTTAATTCATTCAATATATATATTATATATATATATATTTTTTCTAACTCACAGGATATCAATAATATGAATACGTTGTTCGTTTTGATCGCCATCACGGCGATAGCTTATGCTGATCCGATTTCAGATGAACAAGTAAGAATAATATTAACTAATAACAAAATTAAAAAAATAAAAACAAAAAACATTTCATAAATTAATATGATTCCATAGTACTACGGTGAAGAAAAGGTAGCTAAAACAAAGGTAGAAGTTGGTGCAAAGTGCGAGGGAAGTAAATGTAGTGGTAACATTAATGTCAAAGGTGATTGGTTCGAAACCCAGGATGGTACTCTGGTAACAATTTTCAAGCTTGCACCAGCTGGTGGTGTAGTAACAAGGTTGCAGGAACAAGTAAGAAAGATATTTACTAAAAACTATATAAAAAAAAAAAAAACAACATTTTATTAATTAATATAATTCTATAGAACTACGGTGAAGAAGAGGTAGCTAAAACAAAGGTAGAAGTTGGTGCAAAATGCGAGGGAAGTAAATGTAGTGGTAACATCAATGTCAAAGGTGATTGGTTCGTAACCGAGGATGGTACTTTAGTACCAATTTTCAAGCTCGCACCAGCTGGTGGTAAAGTAGAGGTTGGTGCCGAATGCAATGGAACCAAATGTGGTGGTAGCGTCAAAGTTGGTGTTGAGTGGTTCAAATCGGAAGATGGTAGAATCGTAGCTGTACCATCACAAAAAAACAACAACAATGATGAACTAAGTTGCAATGTGGGTCATTGTATTGGTAAATATCAAGTTGGCAAAGATTTGCAATCCCTCTTATTAGGTGGTGGATCAACGGGACGTAGTGAAATCAAAGAGGTCATCGTTGATTGGTTCAAAGGAAAAGATGGAAAGAGTTTAGTCGGTGTACCACGTGCTGAAGTAGCCAAAACAAAGGTTGACGTCGAAATTAAATGCAATGGAAAACATTGCAGCGGTGGTATCAACGTTGGTGGTGATTGGTTCGTAGCAGGCGATGGTGTCAATCAACCAATCCCATTATCGGTTGTAGCACAACCAACTGGTACCGTTGAAGTTGGTGCCAAATGTCACGGAAGCAAATGTTCAGGAAACATCGGTGTTAAAATTCATTGGTTCGAAGATGCCGAAGGAAACCTTATTCCAAAAGCTGTCCCACAACCGGCAGGTGGCAGGGTTGAAGTTGGTGCTGAATGTCATGGATCAAAATGTGGTGGTAGCATTAAGGTCGGTGTTGATTAGTTTGTAGCATCTAACAGTGTTATTATCTTGACCCCAAAACCAGCTGATGGTCATATATCCGGTGGAATTGAATGTCACGGAAGCAAATGCAGCGGAAACATCGGTGTTGGTGTTGATTGGTTCAAAGATGAAAAAGACAACGTTGTACCAGTTCTCATACCAATTCCTATACCCGTCAATGAAGAAGGTTACGGTGAAGCTTACAGATACAGAGGACACGGTGGCAAAATACCAATTATACCGATCAAACCTAAGGGGCCTAAAGTAATCGATCCTAAATCGTATGGAGCAGATAACGAAGGTACTTTTGATTCGTTCAGAGGTAATATACCTATTATTCGTGTTGTACCAAACGTGCCACGTTTAGTCGATCTCAAATCTTATGACGCTGATGAAGATTTCGCTAAAAACTTGATTAGTTATGATAAAAAGATTATCTTAGAAAAAGCCCCGCAAGATTCCAAAGACTACCAAATAAAGAAATAATTCCGCAAACAATCAGTGAGGAGGAGAATGTAACAAAAAATGTTTATATTATGCAAACTAGCCCTACCACTGCATGTTTCCATATTAGCGTAGGTGGTAAGGTCAATTGCAAGGGATCCAAATGCTAGGGTAACGTTAACATTAAAGGTGGTAATCGTAAACGAAGAGATTTGGCTGAGGAATACATTCAAGAAATTTTCAGAGTTAATTTGACGTTTATTTGACGTTTTACAAATAGGAAGGAATGGATGAATCCTTTGATCAAATCTTTGAATTTCCACAAAGCTTTTAAATAATGTAGTAATCATATTTTGTTAATTTCATTTAGTTAATTTAAACTGACATCACTAACCAAGCTTGTAATGTTCTTTGAAATCTTTGCTTAACATTGGAAACATTTTTGACTGTAACTACGAACAAAGACAATCTATCTTTCTTGTTTCTTTAAATATGAAAGAAAGTGGTGTCCTTTTAAATTTTATTTTTTTAAAAATATTATTCAATTCTTAATTATTAGCCATCCTTTACACTAAATCTATTATTTATTATTATGCACTATTTATTGTATTTAAATTAATCAAATATATATACATATATATAATATATATGAGTAAAATATATTTAACACAATATTTACACTTTATTTTTTTATTACCTATATTATTTTCCTATTAATATATATATTAAAAATAAAAAACCTAACCTATATATAATATAATCTTTAATATGTATATTAAAATATAACCTATATTATAACTTTTAATAATATATACTGAACACCGTATAATAATTATATATATATATGTAAGTCTTATATATATGAAAGATATTCAGAGACAAAAATCAGTACACATGAAAGTTTAATGATGAATATCTTTTGAACGTTTAATTTAATCGCCAAAACATAAGACACCATTTTTATAGAGTAGTTAATTTCCTACAAAAATTTGTATTGTGCACTTTTTAATAGGCATTTATTGTCGAGTTATAAAATTCATAAGCAAAAATGAGATTTGTCTACAAATCATCAAATTTAAATCTTAAATATCATTCAAATGGTGAGGTTTACGGAAAAAATATAAGATACCTTTTTTGTAGAGCAGTAAATTTCCTACAAAATTCTTTCAAAACATTTTTCTGTACAATCAATAAATAATGAGGTATGAATTTTAATCTATTATACTGAGAAAAAAATAAAAAACTGCGATGCGGAGGATCTTCCTATTAAAATTAAGAGCTCATATTGGGTGAGAATTATTTTAAGGTGTCTAGGAACCCATTTTTGCGTGGCACTTGTAAAAAAAAAAAAAATAATTGATTGTTTTGACCCACCCTAATATATATATATATTATTTTATATATATTAAATTGATTTAAAACCAAGTTGAGTGTTTGGGAAAAAAACAAGCAAAAAAAATATCATGTATGCAGATCACACGTGTTAAAAGTAAAACCTTTAAAAAACTAAGTTTCGAGAGAATGAGACGAATGCACAGTTTCAAGAATAAGTTAATTGTAGGATTTATTTATTATAATATTGTTACCATAAACATATATCAAAAGGCGCCGATATGATCTTGGGATGGGGGTAGCTAACAAAAACTATCACTTTCAAATTGTATCAATTAAAATACAATGCCGAATGTGTTCGGTAGCCATACATAGAATAAGAAATTGTAGAATGTTTGGTAGATTAGAAAGATAAGTTATCTATACCTAAGTAAATATAATATATCCCTTATTGTAACTCAGGTAGATGATAGTCTTTTTGTGAATTAAAGAAATCTTTATGGGTTAGCATATAAAAGTATTTTTTCCTTTATTCCGTATTAAATTCCTTTAGATGCTTAAAAAAAAACAGAACAATTTTGGTTGTATTTTTTTCGTTTCATCAGGTTTTGAAATCAACGATTTTAAAATCTATTTTTCATTTTCGTTGTTTTATTTTATAATTTTTAAAATTTTTAAAAATTGTTTTTTCTATATTTTTAAATAAAGTTATATTATTGTATTTTTATTGGAAATATAATAGCAAATAAGGTTTATTTGTTTGTGTTAAGGTTTATTAGTTTCTTCTATTTAGAAAGTTTTCTATTTTATTAAAAAATTAGTATAAATTTCCTAAATACGCAAACATTATGTAGGGAAAACACTTATTCTGTATCCGACTAAGGATATCTGATTTCCTGCGTTGCCGGTACCGCTTAATTATATAGAAAAAACACCTTTTTTTAAACAAATTAATTAGTTACAATCCGTTAGTTACAATCGACATGCAATAACATACACTTACACACTTATCGTATCGTCACTCGCTATATACTTTTCCCTCAAACACCCTCTAAGTCGCACGTATTCTCTCGCTCAAAAACACTTTATTTATCGCTTAATCATACCACTTTAATTGCACGTCTCGCTCTGATCTCTCTCTCCCTCGAAATAGAAAAAGACCGTGAAATCGGGTTTTTGGCCTATACGGCTGAAACTATATGGAAATAATAAAAAAAATGAGTAAAAACTGTGGGCAAAGTAAAAAAGTTCTCAACCCCCGGGAAGGGAGTGAAAAAATTAAAAACTACCCCGAAATACGATTTTTGAATTATATTTTGAAAATATCAAAAAAAGTTTCAAATAAAAGTTGTAGAGCATAAAATTTTAGGCCTATCTTTTTCGGACAATTTTTCCCCTAAAACGCACCCTTTCACCCTTACAACGGTTCACAATACTAAAAAAATGAAAATTTAATAAAAAATATAAAAACTGTACTTTGAAAAATTTTTTTTTTTTTAATTATCTTTAAAAAATTACAAAGAACAATCGTAGGGAAACAAAAAATTTTTTTGTTATCCCTTCTATTAAAAATCAAGGGGTGAAAACGGTTTTTGCTCGATATTTCACTTAAAACGGGTTATTTAAAGAAATTTTCTTTTTCATAAAAATTTTTAATTTATCTTTTAAATTTTGGTGATGGATTTATATTTATAGATATTTACCTGCAGGTAATATCCCTATTTAAAGACAGGTAATTTGTACATTAGTCGTACGCCTTTGTAGTAAGAAACAGAAAAAGAAGTTATCTTGCTCTTACTCATTGTGACATAGGTCGTCATTGCACGCATGCGCAAACTCTTAGCTTACATGCGTGCAAGAAAGATAGACAATCTATTGTTGACTTCGTCTCAATGAAAACCGTATACCGCGACAAAACACTTTTTCTTATAGCTCAAGAGTCTCGCGCGCATCTATGACAGCATGATAGATTTTTGAAAATATCTCAAAAATTAAGCGAGATAAAGCGATTTTTTATTTATTATGTTTTGTAGACAATTTTATTTGTTACAAAAAAGGTCTTGTACTAAGATATTTTATCTCCCTTTCTTTTCGAGATATATTAAAAAAATATGATTATTCTCTTACCTGATACTTTTTATTAAGCTTCACCACTGACAAGGACAGCGCAAGGTCTTGCCCTCTCGGATTTTGTTCAAATTTTGCAGGATGATAGATTTTGCTTACCTGTTTACGAATATATATGGTTATAGGGGCCACTACTCAATAATTTTTGAGATATTTGCAATTAAAAATGCTTATGATGCTATGTAGTGTTTAAATTTAGTTCTGAAGTAAGCAATGGCATGTAATAGGTTTAATGTAATGACAACCGTTCGGCGATCCGTTCCGATAGAGGCACCGAGTCTTTTAGGGTTTTAATCTTGGCAGGTTAAGTTTTTTTTTCTATTTTTATATGTAAAGATACATAATAGAATTTAAATAAGTGGAAAATGAGATGTCCTAAATGACTAGAAACCTTATAGGAGATTTATTTTTCATTAAAATTTGTATATGTTTTCAATTCTCACCATTTTCAAAATAATGCTTCGTAAAATAAATGCTTCGAAGTATGCAGTCGCACACTAACACACACATTTACCACTAGGAGCGATAACTAAGAAGCAGAGCATAAAGAGGAGGCCGAGAATAGAAAAAACTATATAGCTATATTCTGTCTCATTCTCTCGCAGGCCTAATCTTATATGTTTGTCTCTTTTTCTCTTCTTAATAAATATCGTGGCCGTTACATCACCGTCTGCTGCTCCGTTGCTTAGCCGCCTACTGCTCCGTTGCATCGCCGCTTGCCGCCGCGTTTCACTTATTTCAAATCACTCCCTATTCTAAACAAGTTTTCACTTCAAAGAAAGTTTTATTTTTGCAAATTAAATAATACATTAATATTAATATTTTTGTTTTATCACAAAAATTTAGTAATCTTCTATGGTATGGTATCTCTCGAAACATGTTGGTACATGTAATGCAACTTTACACTTTTTACATTTCCACGATGTCTCCCTGCGTTGTTTATGCTTTGTGCAAACTACACATCTTCGTTTTTGGTGTTGGCTCGACGGCGTTGGATTTATATGTTTGGGAAAATTATTCAAATGTTGAGCCTGTGATCTTTGTGGTAAATCTCCATTTGACAACCGTCTTTTACGGTTGTAGTTCGGTAATAGTGTATTTTTCAATAATAATTCGGATATTTTAACCCTATATTCTGCGTGTTCCTTTCTTTTTTTAATATTTATTTTGTTTTGCAAAATGTAAGAGTTAAATAAAGCCATGTCAAACAAGTAGAAGAAAATTTTGCGATATTCCTTCTTACGCCTTTTCATCAGAGGGAAACACGCTATTATTTGATCTTGTCGATAAATTCCTATCATCCCTTTGTTGTATTTGTATTACACACATTTTTCCAACATGGAGTCCTTTAGCGATTATTATGTGCTATGATGAGGAGGATAAGGGGTTAAATTAAGAGGACACGTCACCCAAAAAATCGATTTTTTTTTCGATTTTCTGAAAGAATATTATATCAAAAATATTCTCTCAATTTTTCGTTAAAGATATGCGCATTATTTACAAAACTGTACTAGTTTAAGCGAAGCGCGCCGTAGCGCGGCCAGAACAGGTATACGAGCAGCTGCGTATACAGGTATACAAGCTGTACGATCCAAAAGGATCATACGGTAACTAGCAGTATTCAAAATTCGCGCGCATCCACCTCCATCGATTAAAGGTCTAGATCGATACTCATGGTGAGCATCGATCAACTACTAGTAACTACCGAAGCGCCCCTCTAGTCACCCCCACCTCTCGCCACCCCACTTATTACACCCAGACCGTACGCCCTGCGGGGCCAGTACAAAAGAACATTCTTCCAGTCCATTATAGAAAGCCTGTGAATACATATCGAAATCAAAGGAGTTAAGTTAAGTTAGTTAAGGAACGTAAGCGAAGCGAGCGAGAGGTGAGATCTTTCCATTATATACATTTTATATCGACGGTATTTTCCCGCGTGGTAATACCACGTGGTGGACTCTCATTTTTATAATTAAACAGCATCCAGGGTTTTTATGCCGCAAGGCTTTTCCCTGACGAGCCAATAAAAAAAGGCATTGTTTCTTTGTTTGGCTCAATCACGTGTTTTATTTTACACCTTAACCTAATCCATTATTCTCCACTTCATAGCATACAATTAATGATCAGAGGAATTTTCATTGAAGAATCTTTTGGTCAGAACATTCTGGTGCAATCCTGTAAGGTGCGAGTTCCCGACTTCTGATTTACGAAGCAGTGAATAGACTATCACCACACCGGGCAAACCGATTAGAGAACAACGAAGTCGAGGGAGTCCGCCATCTTGTGAACATCTACACCGTTCAGCGGAGGCAGCATCACGAAAAATCTAGAAGCGAGATAAGTAGTTTTAATTACCCGTGCGTACGCCTATGCGTACACACCCTCATTTACTAATATATATCTCAAGGGAAATTGCGTCTTCGAACCCCGTAGAAGTTCGCAATTTCTTATATATCTATGCATTACGCTCATTTTCTCTGTAAAATTCACATCTCAATATCGAAAAGACTTATAGAACTTAATTTCTAAATTTGAACGGATACACGATATGTTCGTATATGATCGAATGTTATTCTCCATCTCGGAAAACGCTTTATTCTCGTACAAAGAACGATAAGATTTCGGCGGCTTCACCGCCACGCCACCTTCCTTTATTTGAACGGTCGACTAGAACGAAGACGCCGTGACGTCATCGCCGGACATCCCATCTATCGGCATATAGCTAGCGACAATCGTATACCCCCTCCAACGGCCTCTTATACTATACATAGGTATACCCCCTCCAACGATCTAGCTTCAGGGTTGCGTCAGGGTTGCGTCAGGGTGCGGCGCAAAAATCAGAGGCTATGGTCTTCCCCGCCTCTGCCCTCCGTAGACGCAGAGGTGCTGCCCCTCTTGAAGTTCGAATAGGGGGATCATCTATCCCAGTGGGATTTAAGGTTAAATATCTTGGGGTATTGTTACACTCGGATCTAACATTTAGGCCCCACTTCGAATCCTTGATCCCAAGGATTGATAAAACCTTTCGGGCCATCCAAAGGATCCTCCCGAATTTACATGGACCAAGGGAGAAGAGGCGGCGCCTCTATAGTGGGGTAGTTCATTCGATGCTCCTTTATGGAGCCCCAGTATGGTGGCGCACAGTGGTGGAGGACCAGAAGGTGAAGAGGGCTGTCCGGGCTGTGCAGCGCAGGATTGCTATCCGGGTGTGCTGCGCATACAGGACGGTCTCCTTCCACGCGGCCATGATGGTTGCGGGGATTATCCCCCTCGACCATTTGGCTCCTCGACTGGCGGAATCCTATGACGTCCTTAGGAGTCTGGAGGGACCCGTCCTTCCAGGCACTAGGGCCAGGCTGGGGGTTCTTGCCAGGCGTGGTGCAATTGCGGCGTGGAGGGAAGAAGAAATTGGGCTGCTGGATTCCCCAGGCTCAACGGGAGTACGTGTAAGGGAGGCACTGGCCGATAGGTTGGCTGAGTGGGTCGAGAGGCCACACTCTATTGAGTCGACCTTTCGCACCACACAGCTGATGACCGGTCATGGATGCTTCTCGGCATACGTGCACTGGATTGGGAGGAGAGAGTCCACGCAGTGCTTCCACTGCGAGGCACCGTGCGACGATGTGGAGCACACACTGCTCGACTGCCCGGCATGGGGTGACGCCAGAGACAATCTGGTCGCTGCAGTAGGAGCGGGAAGGCCCACACTCCCTGAAATAATCAGGGCCTCCCTGGATACTCCGGGAGGGTGGTCCGCCTTCCAATCCTTCGCGGAATGCGTCATGAAGACGAAGGAGGGAGAAGAGAGAAGGAGAGAAAGGAGTAGAGTGCCTGGGAGGACGCATGCGGAGCCGCAGGAGAGAATGCCTCCAAGGCGGCCGCCGCGGGCGAGGCTTCGGCCAACCCCGGCAGCGCCTGGCTTAGCCTAGCGCGCTGCCACACTCCCATCGCTTGGTGATCATGACTTAACTCCAGGGAAGATCCCCGTGGAGTAACTACTAAATATGACGATTCTTTGGTACATTAGTACCAGCTGACTAGAGATCGGGGAAATACCGCCCCAGATCGTACGGGGTGGACGTAGGGCAAAGTAATCTGCAAAAGTGGAGTTTCTGCCTGTCCACACCCAACTGGTGCAAGTAATCAGGAGGTTTTTTAGTCGGTAGGCGATGTTTTTTACATCGAATCCGACACTCCCCTGGGTACCGGGCCCAGGGAGTCTTTGGAAGATTTTTCCTCTTGACGAAAAAAAAAAAAAAAAAAAAAAAAGGGTTGCGTCAGGGTTGCGCAAGAAACCCATTCCTTTCTCCGCGGCCTCTTCCTCGCGTTAAGGAGAACGCACCTTAACGCGCCTAATAACTTAGGGAAGGAAATTCCCAAAATACAAAGACTAGCAGAGCGGGAGAATTTGAAAAGGCCGCGCAAAGCTATTCTCATTGGCTCAACCATTAATAAAAAAAGGGAATAGTGAAAGCAGGCACATGTGAGATGTGTAGCTGAATTGGTACTTGTTATATGTATATCACTATAGTTAAAATATTGAAAGCAGGTACATTTTAGATGTATAGCTGAGTTGATACATTTTAGATGTATAACACTGTATTTAAACTTTTAAAGGCAGGTACATTTTAGATGTATAGCTGTTTAAATATAGAAGAATGATAATAATAAAAGTTAGAATCGATTCATAAGCATGTTTGAAACTTGGTTTGAACAAAACTAAAAGGTGCACCAAATTAATTAAATACGTATTTTTTTAGCAAAACTGGGTCAATTAGTTGATTTGTAGAGAGCCTTGCTACAGGAAGTTGGTAGTCAAAGCCAAGTTGCACAGCTCACTGCAGAAGAACATGGTTTCTTGCTTAAAGATGACAGTGATAACTGCAGGTCAGTAGATATGGACCAGATGAACACTGAAGAACAAAGTTTGATTCTGTCATTACTATCAGACGCACAAGGTAATACGGTCAGAGTGGATGTTGGTCGAAGCCAGCATGACTCAAGCAGGTCGTTACAAAATGATTCGTCATTAGAGGTGTCTGATAAAGAATTAAGAGGTTCGCAAGCAACAAATGTAATAATGGAGGTCTCAAAGACATTAGTCCAGTAGCATCAAGTAAGTCCTTAGTTTTAAATGTGTTGTACTAAAATTAAAAAAACCTTGTCCTTTTTGGAATGGGATTTTACTGATTAGTGAGAAAACTAATTATGTGTAACGCTTCCTCATGCGTTTTAAGGCATGATGTATACTTAGTCTCACGGATCAGGTAAAATCGTTATTTGAAAGCCATGGTATAATGTAATAGGGTGTAGATCAAACAGAATGTTTGATATAGACAGTATTATTGAGATATCTAATTTTTGCGCAATATTTAGTTTCCCAACAGAAAGACAGAGGAGATAGTACAGCGAAGGCGTTGGTAAGTGCGGTTGCCCCTGCACAAAACCCCGAGAGTACCTCAAATGCGGTTGACAATGCAGAAGTCAATGCTATGAGAAATCTGATTGAGATCCAAAGGGAAACCATTACAGCTCTTCGAGAGAAAATTGAGAGGCTAGAAAAGGTATTCAAAGAGATCATTGAAATACCCAAGAAGGAATACGATGCTCTTATTAATCAAGTAGAAGGTTTGAAAATTCGGTTGGCCGAAAGTCGGAAAAGGGCTGAAGAATTTGAACGAAAGTATCTACGGTCTAAGGAGCAAATAGCCGAAATAAAGCAAACTCAGAATAAGCGCACTGTTGTTACGGTTGAAGAGCCTCCTTCGGAGTTATCTGATTCAGTCTCGACAGATCAACAGTTTTCTGTTGGAAGTAGCAGTACAGCTACTCAAGATAATGGTCGTGATAGGGTTTCTGGTGCTCCGATAAGTATTGTTCATACTCACGGAAAACCAGTGAAAATAAACGAAGTTAACCTTGGTACAGCGATTAGAAATGAGATTTTGAAAGTACTTAATAGTGAAGCAATAGATAGTTTAACTTTGCAAAGGTCCGGTCCGAACTCAGGTTCAGAATCGAGTAATTTTTTGAGTAATGAATCACACTCTGGTGAAGCAATAAATTCTAGCAATCAAAACACTGCTCAGACTGGATGTCATGACAATAATAGTCGGAATTCAGCCCCGGTGATTAGTCTTCAAATGTTCAATCCTGATCATAGCATACCCCGAGTATACAAACTCTGCCAGAAAACCAAATTTGATGACTTTCTTGATGATCTTAGATCGAAATTAAGTGCAAATGATATATTGTACGTTATCGACAGCAGCTTTAAGCCTATCATGGATAAAAATAATAATGTGAAACAGTTAGACATTTTTAAAGTAAGAGTTACAATAAGAAACAGAGTCGATAAATTTTATTTTGATCAAGTGAGAAACATTGAAAGTCCGCTGGAGATCCCTGCTAAATTAAATGACTTAAAGGCTCTTGAAAGCACCGTATCGACGTGTTCTGTCCCTCTCTAAAAGGCTGTATACCATGTACGATCCGAAAGGATCGTACGGTGATTAGCGGTATCCGAAATTCGCGCGCGTCCGCTTCCATCGATTGGGATTCTGGATCGATACTCATTGCGAGCATCGATCAACTATTAGTAACTATCGAAGCGTTTCTCTAGCTACCCCAACCTCTCGCATTCCACCTTCTCATAGCCCTAGTACGTACGTCATGCTGGGCCAGTACAAAGGGGGCATTCTTGCTATTCTTCTCCGGACGCCTACGACTACACATCTTGAGGGATTATAAAGGCTTTAAGAATTCACAAAGGACAATGAAGAGAATATTCTAATCTTCAAGACTCGTGAAAGTGAGCCCATTCTACATCACAATCCTTAAGGTTGTGATCGCTATATTTGAGGAGTGCAAAAGGTGAGATCTTTCCAATAAACATATATTTCACATCAACGGTATTTTCCCTCGTGGTAACACCACGTGGTGCATTTTCATTGTATAATTAAGTAACATCCAGGGTTTTTATGCCGCAAGGCTTTTCCCTGACGAGCCAATAAAAAAGGCATTGTTTCTTTGGTTGGCTCAATAACGTGTTTTATTTTACACCTTAACCTAACCCTTTATTCTCCACTTCATAGCATAAACAAATTGTCAGAGGACTTTTAGTTGAGGAATTTCGGCCATAACATTTTAGTGCAATCCTGTAAGGTGCGAATTCCCGACTTTTGATTTACGAAGCAGCGAGTAGACTACCACCACACCGAGCAAACCAATTAGAGAACAACGAAGTCGAGGGAGTCCGCCATCTTGTGAACATCTACACCGTTCAGCGGAGACAGTACCACAAAGGATTTAGAAGCGAGATAAGTAGTTTTATATACCCGTGCGTACGCCTATGCGTACACACCTTTATTTACTAATATATATTTCAAGGGAAATTGTGTCTTCGAACCCCGTAGAAGTTCGCAATTTCTTATATATCTATGCATTACGCTCATTTTTTCTGTAAAATTCACACCTCAATATCGAAAAGACTTATAGAACTTAATTTCTAAATTTGAACGGATACATTATATACAATCGAATGTTATTCTCCATCTCGGAAAACGCTTTATTCTCGTCCAGAGAACGATAAGATTTTCGGCGGCTTCACCGCCACGCCACCTTCCTTTACTTGAACGGTCGACTAGAACGAAGACGCCGTGACGTCATCGCCGGACATCCCATCTATCGGCATATAGCTAGCGACAATCGTATACCCCCTCCAACGGCCTCTTATACTATACATAGGTATACCCCCTCCAACGATCTAGCTTCAGGGCCGCACCACGCGATCGAGAACCCAACGCGCGGTCATTCATTCATATAAAGGGGATTTTTATATATTACCGTAAATTAATTTGAGTGGATTTCGAAAAGTAGAATAATTAATAACGGTTCGTAATGGCATTGCAAAACAGCTCGAACAGCTCGAACAAAAACGGCTAGTTTTAGAATCGGGTTTAACACACGTCGAAAATCTAATCCAAGAAGGAAATTTAAGTAAACAGGAAATAAGAAAGCGTTACGAACGACTTACTCAGCTAGTAGAGAAATACGAGACCTTGTATGAAAAGTGCGTTACTGCTATCAACGAAGCAGGAGGAGTCGATAGTTTAACTCCAATCATAGAGAGATATTGCGCGATCGGAGACAAACTTCATTCAAACGATACCGCCACAGTTAACAACCCGAATAACGCTGACGAAAGCAACGATATCACGAAAACCCGCGATCAACAAATACCATTACGGCGCATTGAGATCCCGCAATTCGACGGGAATATAGGGAAATGGATCCTATTTAAATCTAGCTTTTTAACCCTCGTAGACACGCGTAGTGATATATCGGATTTAGAAAAACACGTATACCTTCGCGACTCCCTTCGCGGCGAAGCCCTTCAAACAATCGAACATTATCAATTAACTGGGGAAAAATATAAGGACGCGTGGGGAGCTTTACTGAAGGCGTTCGATGTACCACGGATACTATTAGCTCGGGTAATCGACGCGTTAATCGACATACCCCGACCGAAGGCCGGATCAGCAAAGGACGTAACTGCATTCTTGAACGAACTGCGTTCTCACATCTCCACACTCAAGACATTTAATGTAAGTTCGGTGGTCTGGCCAGTACGCCTCGCTGAACGCGCGTTACCCCCCGAAATGCCACAAGAATGGAATAAACAGATAGATTCCGACGAATATCCGACTATCGAGCAATTCTTTAATTTTTTAACCCGATATGCGCGCGCGTGTGCTCCGCTGGAGACGTCATCAACATCCGCGAACCTCGAGCCCCACGCGAAACGTGGATATCCCGAGAAGATGAATTTACGACCACGAAAACGACAGGACACACGTCCGACACGCACATTTCTTACTCGTACCGTGATGAAGTGTATTCTTTGTAGACGAGCTGACCACCCTTTATATCGCTGCCCTCGATACAATAACATGACGGAACAAAATAGATTGACAGTGGTCAAACGTCATAGATTATGTCAGAATTGCTTACAGACGCATCGAGGTCCATGCAACGCTTCCCATTGCCAAATCTGTAAACGACCCCATCATACATCACGACATAGGAACACTAGCCAACGGAAGGCCGCGATACAGAAGACCACGACCTCCGCGAAGCAGGAGACCGCGTCAACATCCCAAACTGAACCCACCCCCACGTGACTCACTCCGATCTTTAATAGCAACGCGCGCGGTGTACCGAATCAACTCCTTATGAGCGCGATGTGCCGCGTAAGAAGGAAAGGCGGAACTTTCAGACTATGTCGGGCGCTATTAGATACGTGTGCCGCCGCACACTTCATCACCGAGAAAGTCGCGAGAGACCTACGTTTGCCGGTCAAACCATATTCGATCCCTATTCACGCTATCAACGACACCACAACTCAAACGGCGGGCGTTATCGAGATAAACATTCGATCACTAGATAACAAATATAGTCGAAACCTTTCACTACTTATCGTTCCAAAGATGGCTGATCAGGTGCCCAGCGAAATTTTCCCGCGAGAACTCATTAAAAGCCCGTCCGATCGAAAACTGACAGATCCTCAGTTCCATTTACCACGACCGGTCGATATCTTGATAGGCTCTGGAGCAACATTAGCGCTCATGACAATAGGACAAGTTTCTTTATCACCAGGATGCGGCGATCTAATACTCCAGAAAACACTATTAGGTTGGGTAGTCGCCGGGGGAATCGAATCTAACGATCATAAGAGAAATCATACGTTTTTTGCGACAACCGAATTGAAGGAACAATTAGAAAAATTTTGGTTATTGGAGGAAGCGAATATAACGCGATCGGAGTCGGAAAACGAAATAGACTGCGAAAATCATTACGTCTAAAACACCAAGCGCGATGAATCAGGGCGATATATTGTGCGTTTACCATTTCGCGAAGAAGGAGACCGCGTCGACATCGCAGATGAACCCACCCTTACGCGACTAACACCGAGTCTCATGTCAATTCGCACGGTGTACTGAATCAATTTCTCCTGAGTATCATGTATCGTGTAAGAAAGGGAGACGGAACTCTCAGACAACGTCGGGCGGTATTAGATACGCGTGCCGCCGCACACTTCATTACTGAGAATTTCGCGAAAGAGTCACGCTTACTGATCAAATCATATTCGAGTTCCATGCACGCTATCAACTATACCAGAATTCGATCGAAAGACGTTATCGAGATAACCATTCGATCATTAGACGATAAATATAGGCGGAACTTTTCGCTACTCATCGTTCCTAAGATAACGCGATCGAATTCAGTAAACAAAATAGAAGGCAAAGTCATTATGTCTAAGTTGCGAAACACTATGAATCGTAAAGATATATCGTGCGTGTTCCCTTCGGCGAAGAAAGCCACGATTACAGTCACCTACGCGGTATAGTCAGTTCCATAATCTCCGGAAGAAATTACACGCGAATATCGAACTCCGGAAGGAATATGAACAGATTACACATAAATACATCGATTTAGGATATATGTCGATCGTCAAAAACGAACCTATAGGAAGTTGCTATCTTCCCCACCACGCGGTTATCAAATCAGCTAGCACGACAACAAAGGTACGGGTCGTATTCGACGCCTCCGCGAAAAATGATAAGAGACTTTCTCTCAACGACACCTTATTAGTCGGACCTACAATACAAGACACATTAGTAGAACATTTATTACGATTCCGGACATATCGGTACGTATTAACAGCGGATATTGAGAAAATGTATCGGCAAATATGGATTCATCCAGACGATCGTCAATATCAACGGATATTTTGGTGACATAACGAACAGATTCGCACGTTCGAACTTAATACGGTAACATTCGGAATAGCGTCAGCACCGTTTCTTGCCATACGAACCATCAAACAACTCGCGAAGGATAAAGGTGCTAATTATCCACTCGGAGCCAAAATACTTAACCGCGATCTATACGTAGACGACCTCATTACGGGAACTGATAATGTCGAAACCCTCGGAAGGATACGCGATCAGACTATTGAAATGTTAAAACGAGGCGGTCTTAATATATGACAGTGGGCGTCTAACTTCCGACCGGTACTCGAAAATTTAGACATAAAAAACATCGATGTCGAGCTCTGCTCTGGGGAAAATCCTATTTTAAAGACACTCGGTATTTCATGGAACACACATCATGATTGTTTAATTTACTCCGTCGCGCCAGTAGATATTTGCGAAAGAATTACCAAGCGACGAATTTTATCCGAAGTCGCAAAGATCTTTGATCCACTCGGACTTCTAGGACCCGTCATTCTAACAGCCAAAATCTTCATCCAAGACTGCTGGAAAACACACGTCGACTATGATAAATCGGTGCCCAGCGCATTACATCTTCATGGACAACGTTCGCGGAACAGTTAACACTAATTGATAATTTAACGATCGAAAGACGCATCACACTCGACGACCCGATTGACGGGCAGGTGCACGGTTTTTGCGACGCGAGTCAATCTGGTTACGGCGGCTGCTTATATGTAAGATCGCGAGATAAATTCGGTAACACATATGTACGTCTACTTTGCGCGAAAGGTCGTGTCGCTCCCCTTAAGGATACCACTATACCACGTTTAGAGCTATGCGGAGCATTAGCGCTCGCGCGATTATATAGAGAAGTCCGAACTGCCGGCGGATTGAAACCCGACAAGATAACCTTTTGGTCCGATTCGATGATTGTACTGGGTTGGCTGAAAAGAGACTCCAATACGTTAAAATTATACACGGCGAATCGCGTGCGCGAAATACATGATATCTGTGAAAATATCACATGGCGACATGTGCGATCCGAGGACAACCCAGCGGACGCTTTATCTAGGGGACAACTTCCGCGCGATTTTTTGAGGAATGAGGCATGGTTCCATGGACCACCCTGGCTCGCGCGACCAGAGACTGAGTAGCCTAACCCGACGGAAGGGGAAATTCTCGAATTACCGGACGTAAAGGGATTGTCGGTATTAACGACGCGAATCGAATCCGGAAATGTATTTCAGCGATTCTCCAATTACGCGCGATTATTGAAAATTGTAGCTCGATGCCGACGATGGCTTAAAACTAACTCGTATAAGGGAGAATTGTCGACGGCGGAAATAACAGAAACGGAACGACGCGTTTTAAAGATCGTACAAGGCGAACAATTTCACGCCGAAAGGGAAAGAGTAGAAACAGCGGGGGGAGTCAAGAGCACAAGACTAGCCGCGTTAGATCCGATCCTCGACGAAGAAGGCTTAATTCGAGTGGGGGGCCGACTTCGAAACGCGAATTTAAGTTTCTATGAGAGATGTCCGATATTATTGCCCTCACATCATCACGTCACTGATCTCCTTATGCGAAAATTCCACGAACAAAATTTTCACGCTGGCATACAGACTACCCTCTATGCTCTTCGACAACGGTTTTGGCTTTTCGACGGTAAGAATCAAGTGCGAAGAATCGTACGTCATTGCGTGCGTTGCATTCGATTCCGTGCATCCGGCATCCGATATAAAATGGGGGATTTACCAGGCTCTCGAGTGCAGGAAACCACTGCATTCTCCCATGTCGGAGTAGATTTTTTCGGGCCGATCTACGCGAAGGAAAAGAAATACCGTAATAAGGGTCGCGTTAAAATATACGGGTGTATCTTCATTTGTATGACTATAAAGGCGGTACACATTGAATTAGTCAGCGATCTGACTACAGATGCTTTCTTGGCCGCGTTCAGGCGATTTGTGGGTCGAAGAGCTGTTCCAACTCACGTTTATTCTGATAACGGAACCAACTTCGTCGGGGCTAATAACCAGTTAAGGGAGCTATACGCCCTGATGGAATCGAACGAATATAAAACTAAGGTCCGTGATTTCGCGATAGATCATAGGATATCGTGGCATTTCAATCCACCCCTCTCACCTCACTTTGGCGGTTTATGGGAAGCAGCGGTCAAATCTTTCAAACATCACTTTAAATGGGTCGTCGGTGAACTTCTCTTCACATAAGAAGAATTAACTACCTTCGCGATCGAAATCGAAGCTATTTTAAATTCACGCCCATTATGCCCCATCTCGTCAGATCCGAATGACGTGACAGCACTAACACCCGCACATTTTTTTGTTGGAAGACCTATTACGACATTACCGGAGGAAGATTATGTTCAAACTCCAGCCAATCGACTGTCCTCCTGGAAACATATCACGAAAGTGCGACAAGATTTCTGGCAACGCTGGCATATTGAGTATCTACGAGAACTGCAGAAACGACAGAGGTGGATACAACCCAAGCAGAAAATCGAAAAGGATACCGTCGTCGTTCTCATCGACAAGAATCAACCTTGTATGAGATGGCCGTTAGGCCGGATCGTGAACATACATCCAGGAGAAGACGATGTAGTACGAGTGGTCACCGTGAAGACGGTCCACGGAATTGTCAAGCACAATGTAACAACTATTTGTTCATTGTTAAATCATTGTTAACTTTTTCTATTGTCTTTAAGACCCAACGGTTCCCTTGTACGTACAAGAAAGTCGCCTGGCCAGCGATAATTCGAGAATGCTGACTAAGTCAACAAAAATACGCTGAGCGATTCAGCGAATACGTCTAGCGTTATATCATAAGCAATCGAATGAACATGTTCAATAACTTATACAACTAGCGATGTACTTAACTGATTCAATGACCTAGGTCGAAAGTATTGTAAATCGATGATAATAAGCGCACAACACAACACATGTATTAAGAATATCATTGATCGTTACACTCTCAACGGGGGGAGTATGTACGATCCAAAAGGATCATACGGTAATTAGCAGTATTCAAAATTCGCGCGCATCCACCTCCATCGATTAAAGGTCTAGATCGATACTCATGGTGAGCATCGATCAACTACTAGTAACTACCGAAGCGCCCCTCTAGTCACCCCCACCTCTCGCCTCCCCACTTCTTACACCCAGTCCGTACGCCCTGCGGGGCCAGTACAAAAGGACATTCTTCCAGTCCATTATAGAAAGCCTGTGAATACATATCGAAATCAAAGGAGTTAAGTTAAGTTAGTTAAGGAACGTAAGCGAAGCGAGCGAGAGGTGAGATCTTTCCATTATATACATTTTATATCGACGGTATTTTCCCGCGTGGTAATACCACGTGGTGGACTCTCATTTTTATAATTAAACAACATCCAGGGTTTTTATGCCGCAAGGCTTTTCCCTGACGAGCCAATAAAAAAAAGGCATTGTTTCTTTGTTTGGCTCAATCACGTGTTTTATATTACACCTTAACCTAATCCATTATTCTCCACTTCATAGCATACAATTAATGATCAGAGGAATTTTCATTGAAGAATCTTTTGGTCAGAACACAAGCGCACACAAGAAAGTACGAAGAAGGCGAGAAAATCTCGACAGCAGTCAAAAGTCACTTCTGTAGAGACTGCTAATGCAGCAGAGGGTACCTCTTATGGCCCTGGAATCGATGATTCAATGTAATTATGAATGCAAGAGTTATTTTAACTTTATCCGTTTATTTCTCCTATTCGCGTTTTTAAATCAATTGCCCTCGCTGCGTCCAGACCATTCAGCCGATCTTTACCAAAATTTGTAACGTTATGCTAGATACACGTATCCAGGCAATGAACGGAAGGATTTTTTAAAAAAATGCAAAATTTTTTTTTAAATCGGAGATTTTTTTGCAAAAAAGTTAATTTTTTCGTATAAAGTCCACTATTTTAAAAGAAGTAAAAAAAAAAAAAATTTCTTTTCGTTTATTCCCTGCGCAAACATCTCAATTAAAAGTAAACAATCGGTTTTTTTTTCAAATGAACCAATTTTTTCTAGTGAGGGCAACCGCAAATCACCTTCTTTTTGGACTCTGGGAAGAGTGGCCACAGATAACACAATTTACCATATTTTTAACTAACATATTTTTAAAGGGAACAATAATTAACACATTGCGTACGGCACACTGTTTGCGTAGGTAGGATACAGAGCTACTGTTGCAATAGCTGTAATGATCCATTGATTAATATTAACATTAATTTTTTTCGTTAATTAGAGATCAGGATAATACACGAGACTCCGTTAACCTGGTGTTTTCTTATTACGTTAGTAATAAGAAAATCAAATTTTGATTCCATCATTAATTAAATCATGAAAACGAGATATCTCGTAACCCGTACGCAATGTGTTAATATGTAAAAATCATTATGCCGTTTATTGAAAGTGAAACAGTGTCAATATTATATTCAAAAAATAAAAACTATTAAACTCAGTATTAACATTTTTCAATAATTTTTGATGAAATATACTTCAAATAGTGTTATAATTTGTTTGTATAGGAGGTTATAATAAAAAATAAAAAGTACTACAATTTTATTAAATAATTTTACATATGTTTTATGAGTAAACAATAAAATTGTTGATAGTTGACTTAAACTACACAATATTTATGTGGAAATATATATATTTTTAATTTTATGATTTGCTTATTTAATATTGAAAGTACAATTGAAAATAACTAGTATTGTTAAACTAAAAAGTTGTTATAAATAATTTTTTTTTGTTACGGAATTCCTATCAAGAAGAAATAAAAGTAAAGTCTATTGCAGTGTATTTGGTTGTACAAACACAGCTAGTCGTGATGAAAAAATTAGGTTTTTTACCTTCACGTAAGTATTTTCCACAATTATTTTTTCTGGTTATTATAAATTGTTAAATCAATAAATTTACTCATGCCTATATTGTTTTTGTGTGTTGTTATTGCTATTGATTCAACTCGAGCTTATTTTAAAAAAACAAGTATTCCAAGTCAAAATCTTTCTTTAGGATCATCCAAAGAATGTGCTTGTCCTGTAGATCAAATAGATTCTCGAGAAGAAAGAATACGTAGAAGATCAATTAAATTAGTGACAGTTAATGATATTGCAATATTGCAACAACATATTTACAAATACCACTTAAACCAACTTTGTATGAACAACTCATTTCAATTATTCGACCATTTTTTAATATTTTACCAGTTATTTCATGTGGATTTCCTTTAATATGCGAATTTGTAAACAAAAAGCTAAAATACTTATAATATTACAATCACGACTTGGTACTTGCCAACACTTAATAACATGTCCAGTTTCTTTCTTTCACCACCAACAAAATTTTTATTGCCTGGTTTTGTAATATGTTTATCTAATATACACATACACATACATATACAATATATATTATATATTATATAATACGTATATATTATATTTTATGAATACTTCGCGTTCGTACTACCCTCCTGAAAACTATATGTACGCATTAAAAATGTAAATTAAGAAATAGACAAGTACTTTAATAAATAAAACATTCATTCAATAAATAATATTTATTATTTGATTAATATTAATTTTAATATTAATCAAAAAAAATACTGTTACACTGAACGAAGGTTCTGGTAAAATTCAATGAAAGATCTAATAAAGATATTCTCTAGAAATGTTTTATCAACTCTGTAGCCTACCACATTTCGAGACCCTTATTTTTTATAACATATCTCGTCCTTATTCTTTGGACCACAAACTTATCTTTCTAAATACTGTCGTCTAAATAAAGATCTTAACAACGAAAAATCTAAAAAATGCATTAAATCGTATCGCTCTCTCAGCTTATCGAACTGTGTACACTACGAGTCTCAAATTTCAGCTCCGTGGTAAGCTCCACCGATTCACGCTGGGCGTTCAACAGCTTAAAAATGTTTTTATTTCATTGAAAAACTGGGGGTACCCCGGCCACGCGTTGCTGTGGCTAATAAATATATAGATAGATCTGAATCTACGCACAAAACATTTGTCTTCTTTCTGTCTTTTTTCTTAATATCGAACCAACTGCGCATGAGCGGTAACATAAGATCACAACTTACTTCACATCAAATAATTTTACATTGTCTGAATATACGCACATATCATTTGTCTTTTTTTCCTCTTTTTTCTTAATATCCTTTTAAAGGAAAAATAATTATGGTGGGTCACCCTTATCACTCAGGGGTATAAGAAATATACGAAAAACTATTCTCATACCTACCGAATATACACAAAAAATTTCATATAAATCGGTCAAGTCGTTTCGGAGAATAAGAATAACAAACACTGTGACAGGGGAATGATATAGAGATAAGATTAGTATAAGTTTCTTAAATACGCAAATATCACAATTTATAATATAATTTTCATATATGCATGGGTCAGTACATCTCTTTGGATATTTTTCATAAAAACATATGAGAATCAAATTTAATAGACTTATTTTGTCGTTATGAATAATGTATATTGTATGAAGAAGCAAAATAAAAATGTGACAGTAATTTACTTGTTTTTGAATATAATTTGTCAGCTGCTCCTCATTTATTCCACAGTATTTTCTAATTCTATTTCTCCGATGTATCTGGTAATCCTTTTTTTTTTTTTTTAATATTTCAGAAAATACAATTATTATATATTCGATGTACTTCACAATTATTTATTAAAATATTTGCGAAATAAAGAATTTAATATTAATTTTTCAATAAAATAGAAACATTTTTAAATAGAAAAGATATAATACGTTGTAAAAAAAAAACTATAGGCATGAATATTATCGCATCGATAATAAAGAAAATAAATATAGATCGAATTTCAACAGACCTCCCTGTTTTTTATAATTCTTTTCTCATTAAAAGGAACCGACCTTGGGGTGTAGGTAGCTAACAAAAATTAATATTTTCAAAATTCAATCCATCAAGATGGAATGCTGAATGCGATAGCTATAGATAGAGACGAAAATTGTAGAATATTTGTCGACAGAAAGATACGCCGTCCTGTAATCCAAGTAAATATAATATATTTTTTTTTTAAACTCAGGTAGATGAATTTTTTTCTCTTACACTTTTCACACTTTCTGTGAATGTGAGATATCTTTATCATGGGTTAGCATACATAAGTATTTCTTTTTGTGTTGCAACTAATACCAATAGATGCTGTTAAAAAAGAGAACAATTGTGGTCATATTTTTTTTTTGTTTCATCGGGTTTTGAATTATTGGGTTATAGGGGATATTAAAAATACTCTTTCTTATAACACAATTTTCTCTTTATTTTATATGATAAGGTGGAAGCACGTCTTTACTCAATCAGCAGTAGAAAAGGAATAAACGAATAACGAATAACGAATAGAAAAATATTTCGTCGCCAAGCACTTAAGATACAGCTGCCCTTTGGTAGGGATAAAGAAAACAAAATTAAGAAGGACCGCCCATCGATAGAACAAAACACTCTGTGTCCCACACTAGATATCGAATATTATTTATATACATAAAAGTATCGATTGCATTTTGTAGATATGGTAATATAAACGCAGAATAAAGAATACTGCGTAGAATTCAACACGCCCCCTCAAAATTCAATCGATTAAATGTTTACATTAAGTCGTTTTTATGTCGTTTTAAATAAGATTATACTATCAACAAATAAATGTTCAAAGTAAAGACGAAACTTCCACTAAGTTTGACTCTACTTCTGGGAACAAATACATATGGTCCAATATTCATTGCTAAGGAGTGAGGAAACCCAGAAAAACCCACTCAGACCACTTAAAACGATAAATGAATACATAATAAATGATTTTAAGTCTTCTATCCATATAACTACTTCAGTCCCATTCCATCTCTGAATTCCAGGAATTTGACTACTGGCAGTGGCTTAGTTAACGTGTCTGCTACTTGGTTACCTGTAGGAATAAATTCGAGTTTTATTACACCTTTTTCAACTTATTCTCTTGTGAAATGGTACTTGATATCTATGTAGGGAAATCAATCGTTCTGTATCCGGCTAAGGATATCTAATCTCCCCGTGTTGCCGACACTACTTGAGATATAAAAGATATTCTTTATTTTCACAAGTTATTGTTTATTACAGTTACAATACAAGTACGCTTCGCAACTACTCACACTCACTCAGACCTCACACAATCACTACTCACTCGCTATTCTTTCACTATTCACTCGCTAATCACTCTCGTATCGTATCGCTCGCTATCGTCGCTCGGTTCTCTCTGCGCTACCTCCGAAAAACCGCCGCTCACGCGTGACCGTCCTCTCCTTAAGAGGTTTCTCCCCCACCCTCCATCTCCGAGGAACAGAACATTCTCGAATCGTTCTCGAATTTTCCCCACGTCCAGCTCGGTCCAATAAACAAATCACCGACATCACTCGAAAACCTTCTAAACTCACACGGACTTACACACACAACTTCTTCGCTTACAAAGAGTGGTTCAAGCACCGTCTTTCCCTTATTTCGATAGTCTTTCGTCGCCTACCTTCTTATCTGTGTTTATTCTTTGATATTCAACACTCCCCACATCTATATGTTTCAATCGTCTGTGATTGCCTGGATTATTTGCTATACTGATGCAGCCCATGTTATCCTCGTATATTACAATCGGTTCGGAAATATGTATATGAATACTAAACGTTAATGATTTTATCTAGAGTGCCTCTTTCACGGCTTCGAAGAGAGCCATATATTCCGCCTCTGTAGACGAAGTAGCTACCGATGCTTGTCTTTTCGTATTCCAACTGATGGTACATTGTTCGTATAACTTAAATAAATATCCAGTTGTACTTCTCCGATCCGTTTGTTTACTACCTCCCCAATCAGAATCGACATAACCACTCAATATGTTCTTATAGTCGGTTCTAGTGTAAGTTAATTTAATATCAGCTGATCCTTTAAGATATCTGAGAACTCTTTTAAGGTTTTGCCAAAGTTCTTTGTTACTTTTATTTGAGTACCGACTCAGGGTATTCACAGCAATACTCAAATCGGGTCTTGTACAAACCATTATGTACATCAAACATCCAATTAAATTTCGACAGGGTGCATCATATTTTTCATCCGAATTCAAAGCTAAATGATCTAATACAGTAGGAAGGGGTGTACTAACGGGCTTGCAATCTTGCATATTAAACCTTTGAAGAATAGTTTTGATATATGAACTCTGATCTAATGTTATTTTTTTTCTTTGATTCTCTCTACTTTAATTCCTAAAAATAATTTAATTTCATTTAAGTCTGTCATGCAGAATTTATTCATTAGATAATTCTTAAAAGCTCTCATTTTCTCTATCCCAGCAGTTACAATCACAAGATCATCCACATATAGTACAAAATATATATTCTCCAATATATTCTTTTTATCCAAAATATAAATGCAACGATCTACTGGCGAATTTCGGAATCCTTTTTCTACAAGGGCTTTATCAAACATCTCGAACCAACATCTAGCCGATTGTTTTAGACCATATAAAGCTTTATTCAATTTGCATACTTGATTACTATTGCTTTTTACGCCTTCAGGAACCCTCATGTAAATTTCCTCTTTTAACACATCGTTCAAAAAAGCGGTTTTCACATCCAAATGATGAACTAATAAACCATGATGATTTGCAAAAGCAATGAGGAATCGAAAACTTGAAATCCTAGCAACTGGTGCAAAAGTTTCATTATAATCTATCAAATACTTTTGACTAAAACCTCGAGCAACAAGTCTAGCCTTGTATTTAATTGGATTCCCAAATTCATCATTTTTAACTGCAAATACCCACTTGCAATCGACAATGTTCTTATCTTTTGGCTTCGATACCAAATTCCAAGTTTTATTCATAATAAGTGAATTTATTTCATCTGCAATAGCTTGTTCCCATTTTTCTTTATCATTTCTCGTCTTAATTTCTTCAAATGACATGGGAATTGAATAAACTATAGATTGTGTAGTCAACAGATAATCATTGTCAATCTCCACTTCATCATACGAGATAGGAGATCGTTTTTTAATCCTACCACTCCTTCTGGGTCATATACTATCCTTAGATTTCCCCTCTTTAATATCCTTAGATTTCGGTTCTACAGCTATATCTGTTTCAGGTATAATTTTACTTTTTATGGGATCTACTATTACTTTCTCTTTCGACCTTACCATATCTGATTTCTCACTATTAGATTTATTTCTTTTACATACATCTGATTTCTCACTATCAGATTTATTTCTTTTACATACATCTGATTTCTCACTATCAGATTTATTTATCTCACCTTTCATTTCTACTGATTTTGGCATCACACTTGACGCATCAGTTTCATGTGAATCTCTTTCCGAGTTCACTTCTTTCAGTACCGGTCGAAAGTTCAAGTAATTTATTTCATCTACTATTACATCCCTTACTATTTTAAATTTTCTATACTTAACATTCCAAATTTTATATCCATTCGATACAAATCCTACTAATATAGCTTTGTAAGATTTTTCATCGAATTTAGACTTTCTAATTTTATTATGCACATAGACTGTGGAACCAAATACCCTCAGATATTTTAATCTCAGCCTTTTATTATGCCATAATTCAAACGGAGTTTTATCTATTGTAAGAGCCCGCGTTGGCGTTAAATTAATTAAATAAGTTGCAGTTAAGACTGCTTCTCCCCAAAATTCCTTTTCTAGATCAGCACTATTTATTATAGCCTGTGCATTTTCGGATATAATTCTATTCATGCGTTCTGCAACGCCATTCAATTGAGGAGTACGCGGAATCGTTAAATGGTAACTTATTCCCTTTTGAACGCAATAATCTTTCATTTCATTTGATAGATATTCTCTACTATTATCACAATACAAATTGACTAACTGTAAATTAAACCGAGCCTCACTCTTTGCAACGTAATCTTTGAAAACTATGTAAACATCGGACTTATGCTCTAATAAATAAGTTACGCCATAATGCGTATATTCGTCAATGAATGTTATAAAATAATTTTTGTTATTGACCGTAGAAGGAGTGATTGGACCACAAACGTCTGTATGAACCATAAGCAATGGTCGTGTAATATGACTCTTATCTTTTTCCTTATTGAATGGTAATCGTGCTTGTTTACCGTAAATACAAGCTTCACATAACTGATCATCCGGGATGACCTTTTCTAAGTGAGTAATATCCTGAATCATTTGCTTATTTTTCAACTGTAAAAATTTTGTTTTTTCAATATGCCCTAAACGCTTGTGCCATAATTCATAACTATCATTTTTATTGTTACTTACTTGAGTGTTAATTAATTTTACCTTTTTGGCAACATCTAATTCTATAGATATTAGATTGTTTGAAGGCTTACCACTCATCACCGTTTTACCATTTTTAGCGATTACCACGCTGTTCTCATCGAAGATGATACTCATCCTTTTCTCCTGCATTCTCCTCACGGATAGTAAGTTGTATGGTACATCCGGGCAGTATAATACATCTTCGAGGACTCCACTTGAACCCATGTTACTCGTCACGTGTATCTGTCCCTTCCTGGTGGCCGTGACGAATTCCCCATTCTTCGCTACCAAAACTTTAATGGGAGGAGGTAATTCGACCGCACTTGAGAACACGCTATCATCGTTCACAAAATGATTTGACGCACCAGAATCGAGGATGAAAACTAGTTTTCTTTTTCGGGTGACTTGATACTCCCCAGTCATAAAGGCAAATCCAGATATATGCTCATCTGTTGTCTTTCTTGTCGTCTGAGCAGTATGCACATTTTTATTCCTCTGCGTCATTTTGAATTGTTGGATTTTCTTGTAGTAGAAACAATCCTTCATTCTATGTCTTTTTCTTCCACACTGGTGACACTTCCCACCAAATGAATTTCTGTTCTGCTTAAAACCTGCTTCTCTCCGATTTTGACTTCTATGTCTGCCTCTTTCAAACCTTACGTTGTTAAAATGATTCCACTTAGAATTTCTTGTTACTGGAGTCTCAACTTGCAACACCTTTGTACTGGTGTCCATTCTCTCGCTATTAATATTTGTCTCACGGTCAAGCAGTTTCTTTTTCAGAATGTCCAGGGTAACGTTGGTTTCTGTCATCATCGTTTCGATGACAACCGACACTGTACCATACGCCTCGGTTAAACTTGACAAGAGAAGTGAGATTACCTCATTCTCCCTCACGATAACTCCTGCAGCCGATAGTTCATTTATTAATTCATCAAATGTCTCGAAATGCTCCTTTAATTTTGTGTCATTTCTCATTTTTATGCTTAATAGCCTCTTTCTAATAGACAATTCGGTGGCCGTACTTTGGCTTTCATAAATTGCGTCTAAACTCGCCAAGATGGACTTCGCTCTACTACCAGGTGTATCATACTTGAGATGAGTATGCGCTAGATATTGTACAATTGTACATTTGGCAATACGTTCAGCTTTAGACCAACCCGTAGTAGCTAATAGCGGAGGTTCTTTGTCAACCACTTTCAACACATCGAGTTCTTGCAATAGATTTCTCACTCTATGTTTCCACGCATTGTATCTTGTACCGTCAAACTGCGGTATGTTTCTTCTGTCTTTAGACATATCCATTTTCACTAATTATATATATATATATATATATATATGTGGGATTCCCCTTCTTCTGGTAGTCTTCCTAAAGGATATCTAACGAGTAAAAAGGAAAGAATTCCGCGGTGTTATTAATAGGTTGATGTAGAAAGAAAAACCTCTCTTTACGGATATGCAATATATTTAATATAAAGAAGTAAAAATACAGTGATGGCAAAACGCCTTCTTTGCTCGGCTACTAAACGATGACTGCCTCTTGGTTTCCCTTCTTTAATCTACTTCTTTGTGCGACGCTCTCACTATCGCTATTCAACTATTTATTTTACATTGTTTATCTTCGGCTTGATTATACCCGATACTCTCTGGCCCACTCATGCTTCAGTGTTCTCACTCACATTCTCGCCCCCCACATATATATATATATATATATATATAAGTTAATCTAAAATGAACAACACACAAAACTTAAACACAATTAATGCACAGCGTGATCTGGGCCCATAACCTATTGGGTTATAGGGGATATTAAAAATACTCTTTTTTATAACACAATTTTCTCTTTATTTTATATGATAAGGTGGAAGCACGTCTTTACTCAATCAGCAGTAGAAAAGGAATAAACGAATAACGAATAGAAAAATGTTTCGTCGCCAAGCACTTAAGATACAGCTGCCCTTTGGTAGGGATAAAGAAAACAAAATTAAGAAGGACCGCCCATCGATAGAACAAAACACTCTGTGTCCCACACTAGATATCGAATATTATTTATATACATAAAAGTATCGATTGCATTTTGTAGATATGGTAATATAAACGCAGAATAAAAAATACTGCGTAGAATTCAACATGAATTACAACGATTTTAAAATCTATTTCTATTTTCGTTGTTTTATTTCAAAATATTAAAAATTTAAAAAAAAATTTTTTTTTTATATTTTTTTCCATATTTGTAAAATAAGTTATATTATTTTATTATTATTGGAAATATAAAGTAATAAAGGTTTATTTGCTTTTGTCACGTGTCTAGTTTCTTCTATTTAAAAACTTTTCTATTTTATTAAAAATTATTATAAATTTTCTAAATACACAAAATTATAATTAAAAAACATGTCTTTGGATATTTATAAGAAAAATATTTTACAATGTTGTTTAATTTTTTTCTCTCTGATGTATCTGATAATCATTTCATTTTTTTTTGTAAAATATTGCAGACAATACAATTATTATACTTTATACATTTCATAATTGTTAATTATAATATTTAAGAAATAAATAATAATTTAATATTCATTTTTGAATAAAATAGAATTATTTTTGAATAGGAAAGAAATGACACGTTTGGTAAAATAAAAACAGACCACGCACCTTCTTTCTTTATTTCAACCGTCGATTCGTTTGGACCTTATACTTTTGTCGCATACCTACGTGCTTATCTCTGTTTATTCCTTCTACCCGTCTATCGCTCCTACCTACAAACACTTCGAGTATCGAAAGAATACGTGTCCACGCTTTGTAGTATGCAGTCGCACACAAACGCACACATATACAACCAGAAGCGATAACTACGAAGCATAGCATAAAGAGGAGACCGAGAATAGGAAAAACTGTATAGCCATATTCCGTCTCTCTCTCGCAGGCTCAATCCTATATGTTTGTCTCTTTTTCTCTCGTTATTTAGTATAGCAGCCGTTTCATAGCTTCGTTACAACATAACTGCGTTTCTTTACTTTTCAGATCACTCCCATTCTAGAGAAGTTTTCACTTCAAAATTGTCAGAGGAAAGTACGTTGACTCTTGATGCAAATTACCCTAAATAAAAACACTTCCGACTATGATATATTTGCGTTTAAACAATATTTAGCAGTTGCTCGTTGTAAGAGATATCGATACGGTATAAAAAACATAAGTTAAAAAAAAAGAAAAAGAGGAATCAATGAAGTATGATTCGATACAAGCAAAATTTTAAGATATCGTACACGGAACCAACTCTTAGAAATAATAAAAGAAAATTCAGGTACAGATATCGGTATTGCTTAAATGTCCCTCTAACCAGTTAACAATGTTTCTTCTCGATTTAGTATGATCATATTAAACAAGGATATCACGTTCGATATTGGCCAAAAGAAATTTTCTCAGCATCTAAGTATTTATATAACGACCATAACATTGACTAACTCTCGTTAATGTTAAATGCCATTAAAACATAATAGATGTAATCTTTTTTGGTCATACGTGACAAGTTCAAGGTCTCTCTATTTCCAATTAACGCTTTGATTGCTAATCTCTTTCGTCATTGGATAAAGACTAACAATATAACAATTGTTTTTTTAAATTATCTTCGAAGAACCGACCATCTTGTTAGAAACTTGAAAACGCTTTTTTGATCGATAAATCTTTAATTTTATAGATTCTTCTTCTCCTCCTCCTCCACCTCTTCCTCCTCTAAAGATCGATGTCTTCCAAGTTGATTTATACGATTATTTAAAGTCGCTTTCCCTAAGTATCCTTAATTATTAATCATTTACCACAATGATAAAATATTTAACTGATATAATGATAAATCATCGATCGATCAGTTAGTAGATAAATTTATATTCTAATCTATATCTATATCTAATTTATATTCATTCTATATCAGTATTTGAGTTAATAAGAATTTTGTAATTACGGTACAATTTAGGCGTTGTCTGCTTTCTCAAGTACCCTCTGGTTGACTTGCCAAACTGTCTTCTTCAGGACCTTTGAGCCACTGATTCCTTCCTTTAGAAATCCCACACCGCAGCTACTAAAATTGTTACGCGGAAATATATATGCGAGGTTAAATTCACGATGGTTTCCGAATAATTTAAGAATTCGGCCTGTTGAATTCTTGTACTAGGCTGTTCAATAAGTTTTGTGGTTCGATAAGAGAGGGCATTGCTACTAGCCTAAATTTTTTTTTTGTTATGTTGGTGCACTCTTCATATGAACGTATGTGAAGTTTCATTTTAATCTGTCAATTCATTCTTTGTTTACAAGCCATTTAGTATCGACTTGTAACAGAATTTTTTTACAATGGAAAAAATCAAGTATCGTGCAGTGATTGAATTTTTATTTTTGGAAGGTTTAAAAGCAATGGAAATTTATAAACGAATGTTGAAAGTGTATAAGGACTCTTCGCCTTCCATTTGTACAGTAGAAAGAGGGGTTGCTGAATTTAAACGTGGTCGTACAAGCCTTGAAGACGATCCACGTCAAGGACGTCCAAAAACAGCAACAACACCGGGAATCGTAGAAAAAATACAGGATATCGTACTGGAAAAACGTCGAATGACTGAAAATGATTTAGTAGAAGTCCTAGGCATCTTATTGTGCAGTGTAAGCAATATTTTGACTGAAGTATTGGGTTTCAGAATGCTGTGTGCACAATGGGTGCCGCATTCGCTAACAATGGAACAAAAACACATTCGAATGCGACTTTCTCAGCAACATTTAGAGCGTTTTCGAAAGGATAAAGTGGATTTTGTGCATCGATTTATTACTATGGATGAGACTTGGGTCTATCACCATGATCCTGAATCAAAACAAAAGGCTAAAGAGTGGTGTGAACCTGGTTCTTCAGCTTTGAAACGAGTTTGTGTCTACGTGTTAAATTATTGTTAAATTAGTTTTTGGGATGCGGAAGGAATTTTGTTTGTGGATTACTTGCAAACTGGTAAAACAATAAATTCTAAATATTATTGTAACCTTATAGACCAGCTGAAGGAAAAAATTCGTGAAAAAATACTCGGTTAGCAGAGGAAAAAAATTCTTTTTCATCAGGACAATGTACCGTGTCACAAGAGCATTTTGACAATGGCTAAAATCCATGAATTAAAGTTTAAATTGTTGAAGCATCCACCGTATTTACCAGATTTTGCCTCTAGCGACTTTCATCTGTTTTAAGACCTAAAAAAATCGTGCGTAGAAAGCGTTTTTCATCAAATGAGGAGGTCATAACAGCTGTGGAAGCGTATTTTGCAGCCCTTCCAGATTCTCACTTCAGGGATGGAATTCATAAATTGGAATCTCGTTGGAACAAGTGTATTGATGTTCAAGGAGACTATACTGAATAATAAAGTGTATTTCAAACCATAAAATTGTGTTTTTCTTATTGAACCGCAAAACTTATAGAACAGCACAGTAATTGTATTTAAAACAAGGATTTCTAAATTTTGGAAAGAATAACTTTATTTGACAAAGATTCTCGTTCGGATACAGACAACTTATAAGCTTAACGGTCAGAGTGGAAGAAGAGTTTCGGATGTCGAGGGAGGTCTCTTTAAAGGAAATTAAAGCAAGGAATGTTCTAAAAAAAGGGCGTTCCTTACTAGCTTAAAGATTTCTTATTGGTGTTCCCATAGTGCAGTAGGAGATTACCTAAAATTCCACATTTTTCCGTTAAAGAAGTTTTCTACGGCTCGGCGTAATAAAATAGAAACAAAAAGTTTCTATGCTCGGTTTGCCACCCCACGTAGATATAGATTTTATATACTGGGTCTAACAGATCTAAACGGGCTTTCCAAAGGATCAAAAGAGTAAACCCAAGCAGGTATTCGTAGCACAGTTCACATTGGACCTAACAGATCGATCGATCGATCGATCCCGATCGCGTTTGTTTTGTTTCTTTGCGTCTCTTGCTCTCGATCACGTCGCTTCGAACGAGCATCCGGAACTGCGACGAATATTAACACAATTGCGATCATACAATATTCCACGACACACTTTGATCTCCAAGTAGGATTGCGGTGATTTTTGATTTGCACAGTCATTGCTACTGCTGTATGTTTTGTAGAAAGAATAAAAACGTCTAGTTTATCTTTCCATTTTATTACTAGTACTCCATTGCAGCTTCTCATTTCATATTCCCCTTTCTTTAATTTTGTTTTCAAGAAATCTTTAGGCATATTTTTGTTTGTTTGCGCTCACTGTTCCAATGGCATTAGTTCTACTGTTGAGTAGAGTTACAAAAAGATTTGGTGAAGAATACCAATTGTAAAAATATAATGTGTGTCCTTCGTGTAAAATTGGCTTTGATAGTTCTTTGACCACAGTTTCAGATGCATTGTCTTTAGTATATATTTTGTCACTGCCAGTGTATATTTTGAAACTATAGCAGTAACCTGAACTTGACTCACATAATTTATAAACTTTTATACCAATTCTCGCTCTTTTTGACGGATTGTATTGTTTATAGGATAAGCGTCCTTTAAATTTGATTAATGATTCGTCAATTGCAATGTCCTCTTGCATTGTATATATTTCTTGAAATTGTTGATTAAAAAAATTTATCACTGGTTTTATTTTGTTTAATTTATCACTTTTAATGGCCATATTATTATTTAAAAATGCAAAAATCTACTTATTTGTAAAAATCTTCTGTACGGCATCGTTTCTCTAAATATGGGAGTTTCAATAACGGCCCTCTTAGACCAGAACATTTGAATTGCAGGTTTCTTTACTTCAGCCGCAATTATACATAGTGCAATATATATTTTTATTTCATTACAGTCAACAGGAGACCAAGCTTCATCAATTATTCGTCTTTTATTTTCATTGTTTATTACTTGTTCTGCGTATAGATTTGTCTCCGTCACAATATTTTCCCAAAATATACTATTAAGTATTACATTAATAACTCCCATTTTCTTTTTGCTTGTACTCAAATGATCTAAGGTTGCCTCTTTTATTTCTGGAATCTTCATTTTTGGTTAGTTCTCGTTTTGTTTCCGGACCTACAATTCAGATTGTTGATAGAAATCTTCATCATCAGATTTTTTGTTATTCACCAGTTGCTTAGTAGCTTTTCGTACGATATGTACAATGTCACTACCACTGTCACTACTATTATCCAAACAGGTCGTGAAATCATTGGTAGCGATGTTATCACTGTCCTCAATTCTCATTTTTCTTTTTGAACACATTATAATGGGTGACTTTATAATACTTCTTACATACGATGTAAAGTCGAATGCGAATGAGAAGTAACTGAATGTCGCACCTCTGTAATGTCTCTGTGACCTTTGATTATATTTGGGAAAGCTGCTCCATGAAGTTTCTGAGAGGTTTGTTTATGTTACTCCTGGTAGACTTACGACGACTCTGAGGCGTCTTATTTATGTTTGGCCCGATAGCCTTACGACGCCTCTGAGGCGTCATTGTAAGTTAAGAGGTTTATAATTGAAGTCAAAAATATAAAATCATGTTATTTCAAAACAGAAGAAATGGGTAAAAAAGAAGAATTAGGGGTATATATGTGTAAGATTTATTGAATTAAATAGAAGTATTTATTACAATAAAGCAAATACTTAAATATTAAGGTTTATTGAAATAAGAATAAAGAGATAGAAATCGAAATGAAAAGTAAGTAACAATAGTAAGATATCTAATCTTAAACTTGTAATTGCACTCGTATTAAATTCGTTCACTCACAACTAATCTTACCGAATCAAGAAAGCGCTCGCTGCCTTTTCCCCCGCGTTTATATACACACTCACCCCACCAGTGGTCCTTATTACTTCCGTCAATCTTTCTCAAAATTTCTAGACTATTCCCAATCAATTGAAACAAAGGACTTCTCTCCGATTTCCGGTTCAAGAATATCCGGGAGATTTCAGGGCGCTTATCAAACGATAACATTAGACGATATCGCTATACACGCACGCTTTTCTTTCCTTCCACACACACACTCATATTCATATCGCTATTTATACTCACACTCATATTTTTATCGCTACATGTACTCACACAATATTCATATCGCTACACGTACTCACAAATCTTTCAACGTTCATCGATTGTTTTACGCATACCATGCACTCGCAATCTGCATCTTTCTTTCACCCTTAAATATATTTTTAACAATGTACTATTATACATATGTAAGTAGATATAAAAAATAATTACTATTTAAAATTACTGTATTTCTCACTCGTATATGCTATATTAAGTGTATATAAGAAAAACAAAACTTAAAGAAAACTCAAAAAATATATTAAAAATATATTATAAATTCCTATACATATATACATGGATATTATATGTACGTATATATGTATATAATGTGTAGCAAATGTTAAGACACAATGAAAATAAAAAAAATGTATAATTTTGTAGTCTATAAAGAATTCATACAAATTTTTTCGTTCGAAAGAAAAAATAAGAAAAAGTCTATAAAAGTAATATGTATATCACTTTTCTAAGGAGGAAAAGAAAATATGAAAGAAAAAAATATATGCAAATAATAATAGTAACTATAATGTTAATTATTATTATTAAAATATATAGTATTAACGAAAATGTCTTATTTCCTTTACTATTTTTTATATTAAATTTTTATGAAAAAAATTGTCCATCGAGAAAAAAGAAAAAGAAAAAGTCTACAATTGTTAATACTTAACAAATTTTTTTTTTGTTTACAACAATGTGTTACAGTTAGGAAGAGATTAAGGGATAAAGATGACAGTAGTATGTTACTACTACTGTTAATTGTATTTTAATATATGTTGTGTAGGGTATTATAGAAAATGAAAAAAGAAATGAAAAGAGATGGTGAATGTAGTAATATAATAATACCAAGAAAATATATTTAAGTAAATAATAATAAGCACAGAAAAATAACATATAACTAATAACTGATAGAAATACAAATATACAAAGAATGAATAAGGCAGATTTACTTACAGATACAGAATAACTTATCAAACGGAGCTTAACAACTTATCAGACAGAGAATCAGAGAACCGCTTAACTTAACTTATCTAGACGTATTTATACAAAAAGTAACCTACGACCTTTTGGAGAGGGACAGGGAGCATATAATTCTTATTGGCCCCCAGCATCCACTGGAGGTGGGTAGTGGTAGGGCCAAATCAGAAATAGCTTGGTCTTACACCGTTTTCAATTGTTACCGTCAACGGTCCTCTCCTTGGTAACTAATGGGAAATGGCCGTGGAGGATGCGTAATTTGTACACTTATTTAATACTATACTAACAGTCGTTAATATATTATATGGGATACGTTTAGTTAATTATACGTCTATACTAATCAAGCGTTGGCGACGGACTAATTATTTAACCGGAACCTGAAGAAGATCGGATGCAGGAACAATACGCCACGCTATATTGCCGGTCAATATATAGATCAATAACATAATAAGTACACGCGGGAATTATAAACACAAGCAATCAGAGATCCATTTCTAACAGTAACCATCAACGGTTTTTCATAAACAACCGTTGATGGTTATCTCCCTAGCAACCGCCAACGGTTCTCCAATTGTTATAAGAAAGAACTAAATATTAGTTTTATCGTCTACAGTTGTTACTATTATTCATCAATTAAATGAGAACTTTATCATTATAATCAACTTTGCTGAACATAATTTTATTAAAGGCCAGTGAAGCCTATTTAATAATAAAACAATTTAATGAATGTAAATCATTATATTCTTGATTTTATTGATACATCCTTATAGAAGTTTTTTTCATTATCTTTTTACATTGTTAAATAAAATGAATATTATTTTCAGTCCCTTTTTATATAAAACGTATCTAATATAACAAGGAAAAGTATATTAGTAAAAGTCAAAATGTAACAGATATTCTAATATTTTATTATATTAGAAAAACTCGAAGTGTCTATAGTTTATTACTATTTAGTTCTACTAAATAATTGTAATCGATATAAGGAGGCCTTTTATTTGACAAAGAGGCTTAGCGAGTTCTTGGCGTTAACCATTATATCTCACTAGTGAAACAAAATAGTTCTTTCTCGAAAACAATCTTTAGATATTGAAAAAAACACTAAAATTTTCGAAAAATAATTTTAATGTTTTAGACGATCATAGGTAGCGATGAGATATCGCTATTATAATAAACTTTATAAAAATTCTTTTTGTTAGTTTCCAATTCTCGACTACAAGATATTGTCTTTTATTGTTTAATATCTTTTTGTTGTTCTAATGTATTACATTTACTTGCTTTATCGACCTTTTTCATTCTGTCATCAAGAACAAAATATTGAGTATCATCTTCCATATGAATACCATTGAAATTAGAATGACGTGCTGGTCTATCTTTTATTTTAATTTTTTTTGTGATTTAATTAAATTCTTCAGAATATCCAAAAATATCTTTAATTAAAAAAAAGTGTTGATCACTATAATCATAAACATAGTAAATGCTATAATGCATGCGATCCCAAATACAATACAAGAACAATCACGAAACAGTTTACAAAGATCAAATATAAAAGATTCGGAAGACTTTCAAGTTTATGGTACTCCTAAAATTGTATTTAAAAAAGTATTAGAAAACAAAAGAGCATCATTAAAACAGGATAAACATAAGAAAAGAGAAGTAATAATGATTTGTCCAACTTTCTACCAGCCGCTTTAAATTCGTTCGTTAATTTTCAAACTCTACAGAAAATTCTTGGACTGTTTCGTAGTTGTTTAGTTTAAGCCCAGTGAACACAAGACCTTAAAATGATGTCATACGTATGTCATACAGTGATCTTCAAATTTTTTTCGTACACATGACGTAATGGTGACTTTATTTATGACCCTCCAATATTAAGTCATATGTTCTGACTTAAAAATGACATTTATGTGACCTAATAATCCCATCATTATATTTATGCGTATATAGATATCTATATTAGCGTGGGTCAAAAAAATGACTTATTTTTTTTTTTTAAATGCAACGGAAAAATGGGTTCCTAGATACCTTAAAAAAATTCTCACCCAATATGAGCTCTTAATTTTAATAGGAAGATCCTCCCATTAATAAAATATTAATAATTATATATGTATTAGTAATATAATGGAAATCAATACAAGTTTGCATGGCTCAGTGAGGCAAATCACCATCCAGTAATGTCCATCCAGTAATCGTATATTCCCGAGTTCAAATCCCGGGGAAAAAAAAATAATTATACGTCATATACTAGTAAGAAATTCGGTAACAACTAGACATATGTATGACATCATTGCTTTTTTACTTTTTTGTTTCCTCAGGTCAGCTGAACGTCATATTTATTACGTAAAAGTCTTACGGCAATAAGTGTGAAATAATGATTTGCATGTGACTCATATCTGACTTATATCTTACGTAAGTCCTGACATAGCTCAATATCATTTTGACGTAATTGTGTTCACTGGGAACTCTTTAAATTTACCTGTACATATTATTTGCAAAACAGTTGACTGTGTTAAATACATCTTGTCGAATTTTTTTATCATCTCGTGAGCTATTGTACATTCACAAACATACTCTAGTTATTTACCCGAGATAGTGCTAATTGTTATTGCTCTTGCTTTTAGGTCCGTTTTCTTCCATTCTGTTTCTTTCTTTTTATTCTTATTCGGTCATTACTCTAGCTGCTTGCTCTTTACATTCTTTATATTATAATAAAATCATTAGCCTTATTTTCCGACTTGAATAGTGTGCACGATCAAAAACAGGTATCATAATGTTTTTTACTTTAGCTTAATTGTCCATTTTTGATTTCTTATCTTCTTATTTATTCAAAATCTTAAACTTTTAATTCGTATTCTTGTTTTACTTGATTTTTCACTGTGCGATCCACACGGGTTAAGTTGCCTTCACATGTGCAATAACCAATGCTCTTGCTACCATGTTAAAAGAGGTGGAAAAATAAAATCATTAATGAAGCTTAAAATTAATTACTAATATATTTTATATAACGTTGATAACACGTGTAGGCTCACTTCGGAGTCTCGTAGAAGAAAAAAGAACGCGAGATCATTTTATAGCTTAAGCAATTTTGCGGTCACGTGATATTTTCACACGCACGCACAAGCACGCACACACGCACACGCACACACGCACACACACACCATTAGAGAGGATTCTTACATGTTTGCCTCGTTCTCACACACTCATCTATATTTACATGTTCTGCTTTATAAGTTGTGTAAGACTTTGTGAGTCTGTAAGGTTCTCGAACGATATCGATGGTATGTATATTGCATCAGACCGGACGAATTTTTGGAAAATTCGAGAACCATGTGCGGATGGATATGGATGGACATAAAGGAGCAAGTATTGAGTCGTTATGAGTAATCGCCAGTCGCCGATTATCATTAGTCGTTGTTCGTCGTTATTCTCACGGAGGCTCGATACCAGGAGAGCGATCGGCACAGGAAACTATACAGTTAACGCGACTGAAAAAATTAATTTTAAAGGAGAGTTCATTTTACGAAGCAAACAACATAAAATAAAAATTAAATATATTTATTATTTTTTATTACTTTTTTTATGAATATCAACTACAAAATTTGTACGGCATTGATTTTTTATAGACGATTGCATTAAATAAAAATAAACTATCTAAATGCCGTAAAAAAAATGTCGTACTTAATATCACTCAAAAGTACATATTTTTACATCGATTTTTCGGAAGTTTTTTCCTCCTACAGACCCTTTGACCAAAAAAATTTACGGCATGTGGAAAAATGTTATCTATGCATAAAATACTTTCAAAATAAATTAATTTTATGTAGTATCAGATCATCCCCAAGACCCGTGGAAAAAGGTGGATTTTAACCCTGGATTTTTCTCCCTTGTTGCATGATTTTTCACGGAACAATCAATTAGAATAGGTATTTAAATTGTATGAAACAAACGCCGTAAATAATCAAATGATGTAATAGACCCGGGGTTTTGTCAGAAAATCAAAAATTTTTTTCGACTTTGTCGTTTACTATTTTGTAACGGCACTACGTGTTTTCTCATTATTTTCGATGGATCTATAGGTGGTAGGAATGCCGTAAAAAATCATTTGATAAAAAATCACCCGGTTATTTTGTGCTTTTATTCTCACCTGCACTCAGTTGGACAGCTTACAAGTCACGGCAATGTGCTAAAAATTATTATTTTATGCCCTTCTATCGTCCAATACAGGTTTCCTGCGGGATCATATGACCCATCGATTTTTTAGGTCGGGCCTGTAGTCTATATTAGTAGGTTCACCGCGCGCTTCAGATTAGCGCGCACGGGTAGATTCGAGGGACGGAAAAGTACAGTTAGGATGCTCTGATCTTTTTAAAATTTTCAGAGAGTATTCTTAAATGTATTTACTTACGAATGATCGAAAAAAAAATTAAAAAAAAAATTACAAAGTAGAATCCTTCCTTAAGATCGAGTATTTCATTCTGTATATCTGACACTGAGAAGTTGCCAGCAATACCTTTTAAAATAAAGTTTTTGGATTTTTGGTTTTTGGTTTTTAGGGGTGAATGTATAAAATCTAATCTGATTTTTTTTAAGCGAATTGACTATTTCATTGTAGCGCTCATGTAAAAAGGGGAATATGGTGTAGCTCAAGATATCAGTCTGCCTGAGTATAAAGTCTCCTTTACTGAGATTGTCAGACTTGAGCTTATCTATAAGTTGCCCTAATTCCAGATCATGCACTAGGATTGGAGGAGGCCGAACCCTGTTACGGGAGGGAACTCTAACCTCACCCTCGTCAGTAGTGAAGGGGTCAAGCACTGTCGTTGGGGTAGCGAGCTGATGGCGCGTTCTCTGGGTTAGGGGACTAGGTATCACGGAGGGTAAATAGTGAACCCCGTTATTCCTATAGGGGTACGCCGCAAGGAGGCGTTGCGGGCGGACTCAGCGTTGGAGGACTCACAATCTTGATCGACATGGTCTGCAATTTGATTAAATCGATTCTCGGAAGACAACAATTGATCCTGTACTATAGTTGAACGGAGATGCCTGGCGATTTTTTTTTGTATGTTCTATTCTGGAAGGTTTTCCCTATTATCTGCCGAAGTGATTCCTTTTGACGAATAAGAAGCGCTCGACGATGCTTGATCAAGCAGTCTTTTTTTATTTTGTACCAAGTAAGGCATAACATTGCAGGTTGATTGGATTCTTAGGCTAAGATCTACCTTTATTGTATCTTTTCTAATACCTATTTTAAGTATATTTTATCAGTAGGATTAAACTGGGTGTACGTTAACTTCGCACCTCACATTAAAATCAATCCTACATATATATGTAGGAGAGTTTTAAGTGTAGCAGATGTAGACGAAAAACTAGTATTCAGTCCTTTTCTTTATATCTTATTTTTTTAATAGGAAAACTCTATTCAGAGACTACAAGAAAAAATTAGGAAGGGCATGAAACCCTAAACAAACCCAAGGGTTATCGGGATATATTGGTGCAATAAAAAACTATGTGTGCAATGTCGGGACCCTTTGAAGAATTTCAGATTCCTATGTAAACATATGCGATACTATAAAAAGGGTGACATTTCGATGTGATAGATTGAGTTTCTTTATGTATAGTTACCACTACCGAAAACCATAGGCTGTACCCGTCGGTTGACTATGGGGTGGATCCTTATGCTATTGGTCAATAAGATTCGTAAGCTCCTTCCCTCTCAAAAGGGGTGTAGGTCATTTCTGATAGAAAAGACGTGGAAAGAAATAAGAAGTTAGCAGTCTCAGTCGTAGAAGTAGAGTAGTAGTCTTAGCAGTCGTAACCGTAGTTATATATCAGTCGTAACAGTCGCAGTTGTATTATAAGTCGTTATCCGTTGTAAAAATACAGTCACTCATCTAAGTTGTAACCGTAAGATTGTGAAACTAATATTGTACTTTTTCTAATACCTGTTTTAAATAAATCTTATTAGTAGGATTAAACTGGGTGTTTATTTACCTCACACCTCACACTCTAAATAAAATTCCCTATATATATATATATATATATATATACGTATTTGTCTCTATCTATGGCTATCGCATTCGGCATTCTATCTTAATTGATACAATTTGTAAAGTGATAGTTTTTGTTAGCTACGCTCTTCCCAAAATTATACCTATGCTTTTTGATATATATGGTCACAATATTATAATAAAAAAACTCTACAAATATCTTACTCATGATACTGTGCATTTGTCTCATTATCTTCAGACTTAGTTTTTTAAAGGTTTCACTTCTAACACGTGTGATCTGGAAACAATTATATTTTTTGCGCTATACATATTTGAAATATTATTTATGTATTTTTATAATAATATTTTTTAATTGACATTAAATAGAATTTACAAAATATGTAAATAAACATTTATATTTAGATTTTCTTCTGAATTTTTTTCCAATATATAATGCGGTAAATTTAGAGTCCTTCGGGTTGCCATTTTTCTTCGTTGTGAATTTTTTCCTTGCATGCAAGTGTTGAAATAGTCTTTGAAGTAACACTTAACACTTTAAAAAATTCTTAAATAATTTAAATCGAATTTTCATTAAGTAATTTTTGCAATTCAATATTTAAAAATTTTTTCAGCAATATGAGACGTTGTTTGTTTTTAACATCAAAATAACCCTTTTTTAAAGAGTTTAAATAGAGTATTAAGAAATCTAATCCGTTAAGACAAACAACCTTCAAAAATGATTGAAATTCGAAAAGCTAATCTCCAGACTGATTTATTTGCTCTGTTAAAGTGCAAAATAGAAAGTTGGCCACATTTTTCCTAGGTAATGTGCACATTAAAGTAGATATGCTCATCGTAAAAACCAATTGATATGTAATTAAAAAAAAATAATCTTTAGATTGAATTAGTAAATAAACATAACATTATCATGTATTGTAAACTTATTTCTTTAATTGTGATATTATTTTTAATCATTTTATTCTTTCTACTTAAAATTTTTTAATCGATTGATGAATAATTCTATCAACGAATTTTTGTGTGTTAATTTTTTGATTAAATAAACCTAATTCTTCAGATATCAAAAAATGAATAATTAATATTAGGTTTATTTAAGTGTAGAACAACGTAGCCGTTTTTGTAGCAATAATCTTATTTTCACTTTACCGAGTGCCTAGTAAGTAATGTGCAGATTGACTCGGTATTGAGCATTTTACCAATTAGTTAAGTATAACACATTTAATATACGTCTATATTTAAATTTACTTGAACCTTTTCATACATACGAATTTCTTATTGCTTCTTATTTCGTAAAATTATATCTCTATTGTAACAATCTAGATCATTTTCTGTTTTTATCTGCTATGCTCGAAAATTTCGTCATCGAAGCAATTGTCAGCTATATGTTAATTCCTTTAGGTAATAAGCTGTACGATCCGAAAGGATCGTACGGTAATTAGCGGTATTCGAAACTCGCGTGCGTCCGCTTCCATCGATTAGGATTCTAGATCGATACTCATTGTGAGCATCGATCAACCACCAGTAACTATCGATGCGCTTCTCTAGCTACCCCCACCTCTCGCATCCCCACTTCTCATAGCCCTAGTGCGGACGTCCTGCTGGGCCAGTACAAAGGGGCATTCATCCTATTTCTTCACCGGACGCCTGCGACTACACATCTTGAAGGATTATAGAGGCTTTAAGAATTCACAAAGAACAACGAAGAAAATATTCTAATCTTCAAGACTCGTAAAAGTAAGCCCATTCTACATCACAACCCTTAAGGTTGTGATCGCTATATTTGAGGAGTGCGAGAGGTGAGATCTTTCCAATATATATATATTTCACCTCGACGGTATTTTCCCACGTGGTAACACCACGTGGTGAACTCTTATTGTATAATCAAATATCATCCAGGGTTTTTATGCTGCAAGGCTTTTCCCTGACGAGCCAATAAAAAAAGGCATTGTTTCTTTGATTGGCTCAATCACGCGTTTTATTTTACACCTTATCCTAACACTTTATTATATATATGTAAAGAAAGTGTACTTTCTTCCGTTGTGATTACGCGCGCTTTCATGAGTAAGAAGGTAGTACGAAAGGCGTTATGTGTATGAACTTGATTGGATATACAAACAAGAGAGACAAAGGAAAGACGTAACGTATATGTATCAGATATATAAATAAGAGAGAAAAGACGTTACATATACAAATCAGATCAAATACTTAAAGAAGATAGATAGATTTAACGGACTAAGAAAGTGAGTGCTAAAAGTGAAGAATAGACATAATTGTCGTTTTTCGTTTCAGGTAATATTATATTGTTCATTTTGTAAATATTGTATATAGGAAATAAGGTTGACATAGAAATAAATTCGTTTCAGAAAAACACTTTGTGCTATTCTTGATCGTTTTGTTTGAACCACTCCTATTCTGGTCTTATATATATATAATTATAATTTCTATTATACACTGAAATTTTGATGCTTTCTGTTTGTATCGCAAGACCTTACTGTCGTACAAAAAACGCTATGTTCTTTTTTCCAATAACAACGAAAACGCCATGCATTGATTCTAATCGCACATTTGTCTACAATGTGGATACATGGAATTAATTGTAGATTGTCTACAATTACATTGTAGACTCGTAAAACAATTTCAAGAATGCGATTATCGAAGAATATAGTCGTAAATACCATAAATTTTTCAAACGGTCAAATGACCGTTCGTGGTAGACTAGACATGGTATAATTTGTTTTTGGAAAATAAACAATAAAAAAAGTGGTTAATATTGAAAAATAGGTTGTATGTATATTTTAGGAAAAGTCAATAAGCTACATAATGATACAGTAACGTTGTATGCGAGAAATTTTAAACGAAATTTTAAAAACGGTCATTTAACCGCGCATGGTAGGTTTAGTGTTAATATTATAAAATAAAACAACGAAAATGATATATAGATATTAAAATCGTTCTAATTTAAAACCCGATGAAACGAAAAAAATACGATCACAATTGTTCCCTTCTTTAACAGCATCTACAGTTATTAGTTGAAACACAAAAAGAAATACTTGTTTATGCTAACCCATGATAAAGATATTTCAAATTCAAAGGAAAGGTTAAAAGATCGAAAGAAAAAATTCATCTACTTGAGTTTCAAAAAAATATATATTATATTTACTTGGATTAGGACAGCGTATCTTTCTGTCAACGAATATTCTACAATTTTCGTCTCTATCTATGGCTATCGCATTTACCATTCCATCTTGATGGATAGAGTTTTGAAAATATTAGTTTTTGTCAGCTACCTACACCCCAAAGTCGGTTCCTTATCATGGGAAAAGAAATATAAAAAATAGGGAAGGTCTGTTGAAATTCGATCAACATTTATTATCTTTATTATCGAAGTGATAATATTTATGCCTATAGTTTTTTTTTTACAACGTGTCATATCTTTTCTATTTAAAAATGTTTCTATTCTATAGAAAAATTAGTATTAAATTCTTTATTTCGCAAATATTATAATCAATAATTATGAAGTAAAAAGAATATATAATAATTGTATTGTCTAATATATTAAAAAAAAAAACAAAGGATTACCAGATACATCACAGGAAAAGAATTAGAGAATACTCAGGAATAAATGAGGAGCAGCTGACAAATTCCATTCAAAAGCAAGTAAATTACTGTTACATTTTTATTTTGCTTCTTTATAAAATATACTTAATCCATAAAGACAAAATATGTCTATTCAATTTGATTTTTATATGTTTTTATGAAAAATATCCAAAGAGATGTATTGAACCATGCATATATGAAAATTATATTAAAAATTGTGATATTTGTGTATTTAAGAAACTTATACTAATTTTTCAATAAAATAAAAACATTTTTAGGATGATGAACGCCCAGCGTGAATTGGTGGAGCTTACCACGGAGCTAAAATTTGAGACTCGTAGTGTACACAGTTCGATAAGCTTAGAAAGCGATACGATTCAATGCATTTTTTAGATTTTTCGTTGTTCAGATCTGTATTTAGACGAGAGTATTTAGAAAGATAAGTTTGTGGTTCAAAGAATAAGGACGAGATATGTTATAAATAATAAGGGTCTCGAAGTGAAGTAGGCTACAGAGTTGAAAAAACATTTCTAGAGAATATCTTTATTAGATCTTTCATTGCAATTTTACCAGAACCATCGTTCAGCCCAGCAGTATTTTCCATATGTTTTTTGTAACGTCTTTATTTGATCTATCCTAAAATGTTTGTTATATAGTGCAAGAAAGTAGATGATAACTGGAAATTGAAAACCATACTAACAAAAAAAATTTTATACCTGAGTTTCAAAAAAAAAATTATTTATATTTACCTAATTTCTGACGAATTATATTTCCTTTGATAAACATCCTAACATTTTGGTGACTATTTATAACTATCGCATTCAGCATTCCGTTTTTATTGTTTGAATTGTGAAAAGTGCACTTTTTATCAGTTATTCCACCCAGAGACCATACCAGTGACCTTTATTATATATAGTAATAATATTATAATAAATAAATCCTACAATTATCTTACTCTTAAAACTGTCCATTCGTCTCATTTTCTCGAAACTTATATTTTTGAAGGTTTCACTTCTAACATGTGTGATCTGCACACATGATTTTGCAGTTTTATGCGCGTCATTTTACTACTATTTTACAATTATTGCCTATTTCATAAAATAATTCTTATTATAAATTATAATTGAAAGACTAATTATAAATGATTTTTAAAAAGATGTTTTCCTTAAGAATTATAAGACGTGATTTTTGAAAAAACAAAATACTATACAACAATAAAATGATTTTATAAGATATGATATAAAGCTATTGATGTAATAATAACTGATGTCCGACTAACTTTTATGCTCTCGGAATGTCGATACTGTTTTTTCACTAATCATTTGTAGAAGAAATGTGTGACTTTCGTTACCCTGGTAACGTAACAAAACAATTTATTTTTTAATTCCTTAAATAATCATCGATCCAGTCAAAGAAAATTAAAAACGAGAAATACACGCAATATGTTAACATGATGAGATTCTAACTAATATCTTATTTTATCTACCTTCTTATTTACTCAATTATTTATTGTCATTTTTTTCGTGGTTTTCTCATTAAACTTTAACTTTCTTTGAAATCCTTACTCCCTTCTATCGCAGATAACAATCCATTTTACGTTGCTTTGTTTTCGGTTACGCCAGAAACGTGCTCACACACACACACACACACACACAACACACACACACACTGTACACTTACTTTTTCATGATTTGTACTCGCACCATCAGAATAGAGCAAAGGAAAGAACAACATTTCCTGTAGCTCTACTTTTGAAAAAATTGTCTTATTCTAAAAATAATCTATATGCTTACTTCCAATAGCGATTATTCTCTGTTATCTACGTCTTAAATTTCTTCTGTTTTTATTTACACATTTTTTTTACATAAGAGCACGAAATACACTGTTTCTTCTGGTATTACTAAATTTCATTATTTTCTCTACTAATCAGAGATTCATTATTTTTCTACATTTAAAATAACGAGATAACATTCCTGTGTTTTTTGTGTTTTTTTAAATTGAAAATAAAATAAATATGAGTCATACTAGGTCGATTTACTCTTGATATTTTATGTCTTATTTTATATTAAAAACTTATTACAATTTTTCTTTAGTTTATTGTCATAATTAATACATAGGAAGTCCTGTACTCAATACATAATAGATATAATAAACGTTAGAATCTATAATGCATTTTAAAGTAGATGATTACTTCCTCATACTTTATAAATTCAATTGTTTCTTTTCTTTTTGTTTAATTTAAAAAATATATATATTAATATGTTATATCCACGTTTGATATAAAATTGAACTACGAGCTTGACTCATGATATTTAAGTCTAACCTAATATTTTCATTGTTAAATTTTCTGACTTTTTAATTCAACATCTTTATTTTAACCGTTCATTCCAATATACTTCTCTACACTTAATTCTAACATTAATATTTCTTTTCGTTCATTACAACATATTTATTCACACTGTCTTACATCGACCTTTATGATATCACCCGTGTCCTCACGTACACATACACTATACTCACATATTCTCCTTCTTCAGAGTAACAAAGGATTATAAAAACAAAGGATTATATATTTCTTATATTTTCACCTAAATAGAAAAACATCTTTACGTATCCTAGAGTATCTATTTACACTTATAAGAAGGTCGTTTTAACCTTTTATAAAACCATGTATTTTCTCTTAATATGTGAGAAACGTATTTACATTCTATTCTCAAAATAGGTACTTAAAAACTAACTACAAGAAAACCATTGGCATACGTATCTAACGTATGCATGACACAATAAATTTACTTAATATTTTAACAATAATATAAAAACTAGATTAATTACACTAAAGAAAAGCGCTTTAAAACCAACATGGTTTTCTTTATATCTTCCCCCTTAAAAAAAAAGACAATTTCACCTGACAGTGTATGCAATTGTTTATTTACTAGCAAATGCTGGAGATAATTTTGTAATCTCATAGAAATTTGATTCTGCCTTTTTGTGTCCAGAACCAACTTCATAGATGGAATTGGAAATTATCTTAAGAATTTTGTATGGTCCATGGAATGGATACTCAATTCATCCATTTTTCCCCTATTAAATCGATTTTTGTTTTCTACGTTTGCTTCTATAATTGCATTATAACGTAAGGTCATCGATGACTTTCTCTCCAGTCAGTGTGTTAATAAATAAAAGGTTTAAATAGCATTTTAGAAGAATTTGTGGATAAGGCGTATAAATGGCAATCAAGTTATTATATTTATATTCCTAATAATTAAGATATTCTTCTTAAGCTCTCATTTCATAGTATTTTGAGACAAGTTCGCCTTCTAGATTATCATCTTGTTTTTTTGTCACATCATATATAGGTTTAAGCTTCTTTATAGTGTAATGTAATACATAAACATTAGTTTGATCTTCGACAAATTTCGCTTTCATCGCTAACATTTTTTGAATGGTTTCTTGTCCGTACAATAATAAGTAACATCGTTTATTTTAATATAAAAATCTTTTTGGTACAGATATTTTCGATCACTTTATTAATCGTTATCATATCATGATTCATACGTATATCGTCTAATATATACCATTGGGCTACATGAGATAATTGCATTATCTTTACCGTATGGTATAATTGTCGTATTAAATCAAAATGATAATGATCATTCCTTGCTCAATATAAGGAATATAAGGAATATAAGGAAAACTAGCATAATAACGCATTGCCTATTTAACTTGAATGTAACATATTTTGATCAATGTAACATCAGTGCTGTTAGAATTTGATGAAGAATCATAAGTCATCCTAAATGACTGTTTAAAAATCGATTTTTTCGGGAACTTGGAACTTAATATGATTTTTCATACATATTTCTTGTTAATCTGCACAACTCACAACTGTTATCGTTCACGTCTAAGGAAACTGTTGTAACATCGAAAGGTTGGAAAAACTTTTCATATCCTTCATAAAAAAATACCATGCATAATGAGGAGAATAAGTGAGCACGTGACCCTTGCTGAAAGGAAGGCTGCGTTGGCGAGACAGACGCCTGGAATCGTCTCTCTGTAGTCATGCTTTCAAAAGGTCGACTTCGAGCCTGTGTTTAGGACTGAGAGCTCCAGTCTTTTTTATTTATTTTAAAAAAAATGTTGTGTTTGTATTAAAGATACAGTAACGCTCACATATAAACTAGTACAAATTAAACTACTAACAAAAACCATACAATTAACATATAGGAACAATAATACAATAACATGACCTGATAGAAAGGGTAGGCTCGCTATTGCACATTAGCTTTGGTAGAATGGTTGCACAAACTTAACAATAATTTAACAGCCGCAGGAAAATTCGCCTATGGTAGCTTATAATAGACATTTAATATAATATTACGAGAAAAGCTTATTCTCCCCCTACAATAAGGGGGGGAATATTTACACGGGGGTTAGGGCATATTGTAGATACCCTTAGTAAAGGAAATGTAAATCTAATTATAAGTCGAGAAGTTATAATTAAACGGAACTTATATATAGGGTAGAGAAAGTGCCTCTGTCACTTATCTAATAATATTATCTTAAAAGAATAAGACTAGAAACTACAGTAACTACATTATGGAGAGAGGAATTAGACTATCCATGGTTCAGACTACGCTTTTTTCTCCTAATCTCATTTATAAATGTAGCGTCTTCTAAAAGTCACCAGTATCTTTTAAAATTAAGCCTACGAAAATCATTAATATCTCTATCCGGGATTTTAGTAGAGTAACTTCAGTCTGTGTGTGGGAATATCAGCTAGGTTCGTGGGGATGAACTTGTTTGCTTGATTTCTAGCAGTATGATATAAGACTGGGATGTTTAATTCATTTTGGAAATATCCTAATTTATCGAGGTATAAGAAAGCGTGAGGAGGAATTTAACCTTGGAGGAATTTAACCTCAGAGGGCCTGACTGGAAAAGTTGGTGAGGCCGTTCTGGTTAAACTCCCTTAAATAACTATTATCGATTGATTTTAATTTAGCAAAGTAGTCGCGAACAATTTTTAACAAGAAATTGTCAATGCGAGGGATATTACCAAAATTATAAATGATCCTGTTGTTGACAAATTCATCTCAATCATATTTTCGAAAGACATCTAGGCATACTCATAGGCAGTGTCTTTCGAACTTACGTAGCTCTATGATTGATGCGCTAGTGTTCCACCAAATTGGAGAAGCATATTTTAGAAGCATATTTTATGATAGGTCTGATAGGGAGTAGGTAACAAATTATCTTGATCCTTGAGTAAATGGTTCTATTGAAAAAAAGTCTCGAATTAACTTTGAAGGCTGTCTTTGCTTTCTGTAATTAACATGGGGTGTCAGTCTTAACGAGTAGTCTAGAGTCATGCATAAATATTTAACTTTATGCTTGTTTTTAATTGGATGATTGGTGTCACCGTTTAACAAACAGATTTGGAAATCCCTTATCTCTCGTCTGATCCTTTTACCTAAAAATCTCCAAGGCTTGTGAAATAGTATTGTCTCACCCTTGTCTGGGTTGATTTTAAGATTTCATTGTTTATAAACATTGTTGATTTTTTTGACAATGGATTCCTGATTAATTTGGAAGTTAGCGGGAGATTTATTACCGTATAGAATTATAAGGTCGTCTGTAAAGGCTGCAGAATAGAAGCTATTGTTTGAATTTAGGGGATGAAGGTTCGGAATAGCGTGGGTAAAAATATTAAACAGATCAGGTGAATTGACAGTTTCTTGCATTAAGCCCTCAAAAATATTAAAGGTGACAGAGGAGCATATGTTACCTTTCCACGTTACAAATTTTCTATCTTTGGTCATGTTCCAAATTAAATGTACTAGATTTTCGGGAAACTTTAATTTGTTGAGGATAACGAGAAGACCATTAATCCAGACCGAGTCGAATGCACGTTCTAGATCAATCAGACGATCTAGACTTAACTGAACTAGGAAGTGTTCTTCGCCATTGCTTTTGTTAAAAAGTATTTTGGATACCTTAATAACGTTGATGTTCGGGTTATTAAGGGGACGTTGCACCTGAAGCACTTAAAAAAAGGCTATTTTCGCGAATTTTTTCCAAGAAAACTATAAAAGATACCGACATAAAAGTTGTTGAGTTTGTTAAATTAAGTCTTAAACTACATAAATAAATTTTTGTTTTTTCATATTATTTAATTTTTTATTACAAAAACAGTAATTTTAAAAAACACCTTAAAACGTTAGTGCTTTGGTAGTTCCATCAGAACTTGAGAATGGCTTACCTGAAACATAAAAATAAAATGGTTTTATATTCTGTATGACTTCAGCTACAATGTGACGCAAATATATGAAATTTTATTAATAAATAAAAAAATGGTGGACAAATTACAAAAAAACCTTATAAATGACCTTTTTTTCGTTGTTTTTGACTAAAAATAATTTGTAAAAATTAAAATTAAGAAAAGATTTAGCGTCACTTTTTACAACTCATGTGTAGAATATGTGGATTAAATTTTATAAGAATCGGTTTACTGGTTCGTGAGATACGATAGAGCTAGTATTTCAAAACGTCGTTTCGAAAAAAACGCGTTTAAAGTTTTTTTTACTAAAAATCGTGAAAAATTCTTACCTAAACTTAATCTGCGATGCCTGGACCGTACAATAGACCATTTTCTTGCTCATATTCTTCAATTTCTTCCAGTCTTGCTTTCTTCTACTTTGATCTGGCATCTTTTGAGTACTCAGAGCTTCGACGGTTCGCTGATTCGATACGTCGGTCGTCGCGTCTTTTAGCAAAGTCGATCGCTCCTGGCCCAAGTTTCATGCCCATCGTTCTATTATCTTTATCACTGTTCGGAATCCTTCGTTGAAGATACATGCAGAATCTTTGCACGCAATTTCAACAACTTTTTTGCCGTTAAACATGTGTTTAGGTGCCAGGTGCCTTAGCTTTGAGGTACTTTCACCAGTCGATGGAAAATTAGAATGCTTCGGCTTAGCATCAGTCAAAATTTTGTGGTAGTATCCTGCCAAAATCTCATTGCGCATGTCCCATAAAGAATTCATATTTCTTTTGACTGCTAAACCGTAGTTCTCTGAGAGTTCTTTCATCAACTTGATTGTCAAATTTTTAGTTTTGACTTCAGGAACTTTTTTCATAACAGTCGTTTTTCTCTTCATTACTGTTTTTGCTACGGTTCTTATTTTTTTTCGGCGGTTCGACGTTTTTCTTTTGAATTTTCTTCTTTTGTATGAGAGCTTTTCTTGCCTTATTTGCGCGCTTAAAAATACGTTTTGCCACATGCAAAATACACTCCAACTTTTTAACAATGAAATCTTCACCGTATAGATGACAGTAAAACAGCACTTTAAAAGTATTAGCGTCTTCGTAGCCGATATAAGAACCATACCGCACAGCAAATTTCTCGATTGAATAAGATAAGAGTCGGCCGTGCGCGCTGAACGCTCAGGAGAACGGTCCGAGGTAGTAACGTTCAGGCAGCAAAAAAATGTAGTTAGAGACATCGGATCTTTTTGAAATTTTAACACAATATTTCTACATCCGAAAAATGTAAAAAAAAAAAATTAGATTTTTTCAAAATTGCAGAGTGGAACGAACGTCCCCTTAAGGCAGGATTCTACTTTAGTCACTCGAAAAAAAGGGTATTTTTGTCAATTTTTTATTAGAAAACTAAGAAAGATATTGATGTAGGGTTTGTTGTGCTTAATAAATATACTCTTAAAGTACATTAAAAAATTTTTTTTTATTTATTTTATCCGCTTTATATACATTGGAAAGGTCCTTGAACTGAACGCCTAAAAATAGACTAGCCTTTGCGGTGTTGAAAAGATCTTGACATCGGATTATCTGAAATGAAAAACTCGAATAGTCTTATGTTCACAAAGACTACAGCAACCGCTGTGTTCTGACCAAAAGATTCTTCAATGAAAATTCCTCTGATCATTACTTATATGCTATGAAGTGGAGAATAAAGGATTAGATTAAGGTGTAAAATAAAACACGTGGTTGAGCCAAACAAAGAAACAATGCCTTTTTTTAATGGCTCGTCAGGGAAAAGCCTTGCGGCATAAAAACCCTGGATGTTGTTTAATTATAAAAATGAGAGTCCACCACGTGGTATTACCACGCGGGAAAATACCGTCGATATAAAATGTATATAATGGAAAGATCTCACCTCTCGTTCGCTTCGCTTACGTTCCTTAACTACCTTAACTTAACTCCTTTGATTTCGATATGTATTCACAGACTTTCTATAATGGACTGGAAGAATGTCCTTTTGTACTGGCCCCGCAGGGTGTACGGACTGGATGTAAGAAGTGGGGAGGCGAGAGGTGGGGGTGACTAGAGGGGCGCTTCGGTAGTTGCTAGTAGTTGATCGATGCTCACCATGAGTATCGATCGAGACCTTTAATCGATGGAGGTGGATGCGCGCGAATTTTGAATACTGCTAATTACCGTATGATCCTTTTGGATCGTACATACTCCCCCCGTTGAGAGTGTAACGATCAATGATATTCTTAATACATGTGTTGTGTTGTACGCTTATTCTCATCGATTTACAATGCTTTTGACCTAGGTCATTGAATCAGTTAAGTATATCGCTAGTTGTATAAATTATTGAACATGTTCATTCGATTGCTTATGATATAACGCTAGACGTATTCGCTGAATCGCTCAGCGTATTTTCGCTGACTTAGTCAGCATTCTCGAATTATCGCTGGCCAGGCGCCTTACTTGTACGTACAAGGGAACCGTTGGGTCTTAAAGACAATGATTTAACAATGAACAAATAGTTGTTACATTGTGCTTGACAATTCCGTGGACCGTCTTCACGGTAACCACTCGTGTGTAGTTGAATTTTGTCAATGAGCATGACGGAGATATTCCTTTGATTTTGTGCTGGATTGGGATCCATTCTTGATGTTTCCTTGAAGACAATCGATTGGCGGGAATCTTAATGTAATAATTTTCCTCCGTCAATGTCGTAAACGTTCCCTTAATCTAAAAGAAATGTGCAGGCGTTAGTATGGTTGCGTCATTTAAATCTGACGAAATGAGGCTTAACGGGCGTAAATTTAAAATAACTTCGATTTCGATAACGAATGTGGTCTACTTCTTCGTATGCGAAGAGCAGTTCGCCCACGTTTCGTCTAAAATGATGTTTGAACGATTTGACTGCAATTTCCCCCCAGACCTCTAAAATAAGGTAACAGGGGATGATTGAAAGGTCATGAGATTTTACAATCTACAGCGAAATCATGGCTCTTCGCCTTATACTCGTCCGACTCGAGCAAGGCATACAGTTTCTTTAACTGGGTATTAGCCCCGACGAAGTTGGTTCCATTATCAGAATAAACGTGAGTGGGAATAGTTTTCAACTTACAAACCGCCGGAAAGCGGCCAAAAAGGCATCTGTAGTCAGATCGCTGACTAATTCGATGTGTACAGTCTGGATAGTCATGCAGAGGAAGATGCACCCGTATATTTTAACGCGACCTTTATTACGGTACTTCTTTTCTTTCGCGTAGATTGGACCGAAGAAATCTACTCGGACGTGGCAGAATGCAGTGGCTTCCTGCACTCGCGAGCTTGATGAATTCCCCATTTTATACTGGATGCCGGATGCACGGAATCGAATGCCATGTACGCAATGACGCACGATTCTTCGCACTTGATTCTTACCGTCGAGAAGCCAAAACCGTTGTCGAAGAGCATAGAGGGTAGTCTGTATGCCAGCGTGAAAATTTTGTTCGTGGAATTTTCGGATAAGGAGATCAGTGACGTGATGATGTGAGGGCAATAATATCGGACATCTCTCATAGAAACTTAAATTCGCGTTTCGAAGTCGGCCCCCCATTCGAATTAAGCCTTCTTCGTCGAGGATCGGATCTAACGCGGCTAATCTTGTGCTCTTGACTCCCCCCGCTGTTTCTACTCTTTCCCTTTCGGCGTGAAATTATTCGCCTTGTACGATCTTTAAAACGCGTCGTTCCGTTTCTGTTATTTCCGCCGTCGACAATTCTCCCTTATACGAGTGTCTTTAAAATAGGATTTTCCTCAGAGCAGAGCTCGACATCGATGTTTTTTTTTTTTTTTTTTTTTTTTTTATGTCTAAATTTTCGAGTACCGGTCGGAAGTTAGACGCCCACTGTCATATATTAAGACCGCCTCGTTTTAACATTTCAATAGTCTGATCGCGTATCCTTCCGAGGGTTTCGATATTATTAGTTCCCGTAATGAGGTCGTCTACGTATAGATCGCGGTTAAGTATTTCGGCTTCGAGTGGATAATTAGCACCTTTATCCTTCGCGAGTTGTTTGATGGTTCGTATGGCAAGAAACGGTGCTGACGCTATTCCGAATGTTACCGTATTAAGTTCGAACGTGCGAATCTGTTCGTTATGTCACCAAAATATCCGTTGATATTGACGATCGTCTGGATGAATCCATATTTGCCGATACATTTTCTCAATATCCGCTGTTAATACGTACCGATATGTCCGGAATCGTAATAAATGTTCTACTAATGTGTCTTGTATTGTAGGTCCGACTAATAAGGTGTCGTTGAGAGAAAGTCTCTTATCATTTTTCGCGGAGGCGTCGAATACGACCCGTACCTTTGTTGTCGTGCTAGCTGATTTGATAACCGCGTGGTGGGGAAGATAGCAACTTCCTATAGGTTCGTTTTTGACGATCGACATATATCCTAAATCGATGTATTTATGTGTAATCTGTTCATATTCCTTCCGGAGTTCGATATTCGCGTGTAATTTCTTCCGGAGATTACGGAACTGACTATACCGCGTAGGTGACTGTAATCGTGGCTTTCTTCGCCGAAGGGAATACGCACGATATATCTTTACGATTCATAGTGTTTCGCAACTTAGACATAATGACTTTGCCTTCTATTTTGTTTACTAAATTCGATCGCGTTATCTTAGGAACGATGAGTAGCGAAAAGTTCCGCCTATATTTATCGTCTGATGATCGAATGGTTATCTCGATAACTTCTTTTGATCGAGTTCCGGTATAGTTGATAGCGTGCATGGAACTCGAATATGATTTGATCAGTAAGTGTGACTCTTTCGCGAAATTCTCAGTAATGAAGTGTGCGGCGGCACGCGTATCTAATACCGTCCGACGTTGTCTGAGAGTTCCGTCTCCCTTTCTTACACGATACATGATACTCAGGAGAAATTGATTCGGTGCACCGTGCGAATTGACATGAGACTCGGTGTTAGCCGCGTGAGGGTGGGTTCATTGCGATGTCGACGCGGTCTCCTTCTTCGCGAGAGTGTGGCTCTCCTGTTTCGTGATCTCATGCTCGTCATTATCTATATGTAATGACGTGTGATGGGCCTGGTGACATATCCGACAACGCGAGGCTCTACATGGTTCCCGGTGCTTCCGTAAGCAATTCTGACATAATTCGTACTGTTGAATCGTTGTCAGTCTGTCCTGTATCGTCATGTCATAATATCGGGGGCACCGGTATACAAAATGTTCATCTCTTTTGCAAAGAACACAATTAGCCAGAGTCTGAGTATGGAACGTACGTGTTGTATAGGTATCCTGTCGCTTTCGCGGTCGTAAAGTCATCGTCTCGGGATATCCACGTTTTGCGCCGGGCTCGAGGTTCGCGGACGTTGATGACGTTTTCAGCGGAGCACACGCACGCGCATATCGGGTTAAAAAATTAAAGAATTGCTCGATAGTCGGATATTCGTCGGAATCTATCTGTTTATTCCATTCTTGCAGCATCTCGGGGGGTAACGCGCGTTCAGCGAGGCGTACTGGCCAGACCACCGAACTTACATTATATGTCTCGAGTGTGGAGATGTGAGAACGCAGTTCGTTCAAGAATGCCGTTACGTCCTTTGCTGATCCGGCCTTCGGTCGGGATATGTCGATTAACGCGTCGACTACCCGAGCTAATAGTATCCGTGGCACATCGAACGCCTTCAATAAAGCTCCCCACGCGTCCTTATATTTTTCCCCAGTTAATTGATAATGCTCGATCGTTTGAAGGGCTTCGCCGCGAAGAGAGTCGCGAAGGTATACGTGTTTTTCTAAATCCGATATATCACTACGCGTGTCTACGAGGGTTAAAAAGCTAGATTTAAATGGGATCCATTTCCCTATATTCCCGTCGAATTGCGGGATCTCAATGCGCCGTAATGGTATTTGTTGATCGCGGGTTTTCGTGATATCGTTGCTTTCGTCAGCGTTGTTCGGGTTGTTAACTGTGGCGGTATCGTTTGAATGAAGTTTGTCTCCGATCGCGCAATATCTCTCTATGATTGGAGTTAAACTATCGACTCCTCCTGCTTCGTTGATAACAGTAACGCACTTTTCATAAAAGGTTTCGTATTTCTCTACTAGTGGTGCAAGTCGTTCGTAGCGCCTTCTTATTTCCTGCTTATTTAAATTTCCTTCATTGATTAGATTTTCGACGTGCGTTAAACCCAATTCTAAAACTAGCCGTTTTTGTTCGAGCTGTCCGAGCTGTTTTTGCGATGCCATCACGAACCGTTATTAACTATTCTACTCTTCGAAATCTACTCAAATGAATTTATGATATTATAAAAATTTCTTTTGCACGAGTATATGACCGCGCGTTGGGTTCTTGATCACGCGAGTACGGTCCTGCTGCCGTAAATCGTTGGAGGGGGTGTCCGTTTATTGTCAGTGGTAGCCCGATGGAGGGGGTATGCGATCGTCGCTAGCTGTATGCCGATAGATGGGATGTCCGGCGATGACGTCACGGCGTCTTCGTTCTAGTCGACCGTTCAAACAAAGGAAGGTGGCGTGGCGGTGAAGCCGCCGAAAATCTTATCGTTCTTTGTACGAGAATAAAGCGATTTCCGCGTGATTAAGAAATGACTATTTCGTGAATCTATACGTTTCTATCGTTGATATTAATAATTAAATTATTCATATATCGATTCAAAGCTTAATGTGAAATTTCTTACAAATGATGAATAAATGAATAATGATATTAGAAATTGCAAACTTCTACTGGATTCGAAGGTGCAGTTTCACTTGAAATATATGTTAATGAACAAAGGTGTGTACGCATAAGCGCACACACGGATAATTGAAACTACTTATCTCGTTTCTAGATCTTTCGTGATGATGGTTGAGCTGAGCGTTGAAGATGTTCGCAAGATGGCGGACCTTCTCGACTTCGTTGTTCTCTAATCGGTTTGCTCGGCGTGGTGATAGACTATTCACTGCTTCGTAAACCAGAAGTCGGGAACTCGCACCTTACAGGATTGCACCAAAATGTTCTGACCAAAAGATTCTTCAATGAAAATTCCTCTGATCATTTCTTATATGCTATGAAGTGGAGAATAAAGGATTAGATTAAGGTGTAAAATAAAACACGTGGTTGAGCCAAACAAAGAAACAATGCCTTTTTTTAATGGCTCGTCAGGGAAAAGCCTTGCGGCATAAAAACCCTGGATGTTGTTTAATTATAAAAATGAGAGTCCACCACGTGGTATTACCACGCGGGAAAATACCGTCGATATAAAATGTATATAATGGAAAGATCTCACCTCTCGTTCGCTTCGCTTACGTTCCTTAACTACCTTAACTTAACTCCTTTGATTTCGATATGTATTCACAGACTTTCTATAATGGACTGGAAGAATGTCCTTTTGTACTGGCCCCGCAGGGTGTACGGACTGGATGTAAGAAGTGGGGAGGCGAGAGGTGGGGGTGACTAGAGGGGCGCTTCGGTAGTTGCTAGTAGTTGATCGATGCTCACCATGAGTATCGATCGAGACCTTTAATCGATGGAGGTGGATGCGCGCGACTTTTGAATACTGCTAATTACCGTATGATCCTTTTGGATCGTACACGCTGGTAGTAGATTTTTTCATTCACAAGCAAAAATAACAAAATGGCGTCAGTTGAAAAAAAATTATCAAAAAATCTCATTTTTTTCTTATTTTTTGCCCCCAAAAGAAATAGTAAAAATGAAAATTTTTTTATAAATCTGCTACGAGCGGTTGATATATGTGTATAGATTATGTGGTAAAAATTTCAGACAAATCGAAGTTTTGGAGATTTTAACAACACGCGGTATAAAAATGTAATTCCGAGAAAAACGCATTTAAAGTTTTTTTAAGTAGAAAATCACGAAAAACGTTAACTTACGCTTAATCAGCGATACCTGCACCATATAGTATGCCTTCTGACTGCTCTAGAAGATGATGTTAATCCAGTCTTTTTTGTTCTGCTCTTTTTGGAAGCTTCAGACGAGCGGCGATTCTCTTTGACAACGCGCTCGTTGTCTCGTTTGCTGGCATATTAAGCAGCGGTTTCGCCGATTGTAATGCCCATTACCTCCATAATTTATAAAATTGTTTGAAAACCTTCATTAAATATGCATGCTGCCGTAGGGCATGCAATTTTGACAATTTTTTTTCCATTGAAAATGTGTTTAGGTGCCATGGCCCATACCGTGGAGTTGAAACTCTCGTTGTTGTTTTGCGTGTCTCCACCTAAGCACCTCTCAAGCAGTTCCTGTTTTTTTAAATCCTCGTATATCGGTTTTAAAACTTCTTGTACGTCTTCAGCGAGTGCAGGAGGATGCTTAAAATTTCGCAAAGTTTTGTTTGCTTCGGCTTTACGGTACTTGTACCATGAATCTGCTCCGGCCGGACAGTATGTATGCTGCGGTTTGGAGTCAGTTGAAATCTTGTGGTAGTAGCCGGCCCAGATCTCTTTGCGCATCCCTTCGATTGAATTTTTGTTTCTCTGCACTGCCAGCCCATAGTTTTTCGATAACTCTTTCATTAACTTTATTGTAAGATCTGCAGTTTTTTTTTGCAACGACAACTTTTTTCTTTTTTACAACTTTCTTCACTGCATTACTTTCAGTTGCTTTTTTCAGGTCTACTTCTGTTTTTTAACTTTATTTTTTGCAGCAGCGTCTTTTTTTCTCTGTTTGAGAAATTTTTTGGCTTCACTTGCACGTCTAAAATTCTTTTTGCGACATACAAAACATACTCCAATTTCTTGACAATAACTTTTTCGCTGTATGGAAAGGTATCGAGCGACATTTTAAACGTTTTTGAGTCACCGTCACTGATATAATAACCGTATTTCACTCTAAATTTCTCTAACGATCTCAAAAACATTTTAACAACATCTTGAACTTCCATCTTACCGGAGCTACCTTCGTGATTTACACTAAAGTCCTTCTTGTGTTTGGCATGCCATGCAACAAAATCGATTTCGTCTGCTTGTTTCTTCCAGTAATTGCATACTCTGCAGAAAGTACAAAGCACATCTACATCCAAGACTTTTTTGCTGTACTTTCCAATAAAAGATATGATGCCAACAAGAGAAGAAAAGCCTCTTTTTGCCCAATAACCGGCTCCAGATACTGTCAAATCTTCATCATATCCATTCTTGACATTCAAGGTCTTTTCTTCGTCGATAGCTTTGCGTTGAACTAAATGAAATACGCTTTTCACGGCAAGTTTAATGTTTTCCATAATTTCATAATATACTGTGACATTGAAGACTCCGCTCAATTCCATCAGTCCACAAAATAAATTGACACCTTTAATTCTAACTCCAAGCAAGCGAAACACAAATACAAGCCAACGATTGATTTCGTATCCAGTACTGATCATCGGACACGTGTCAATGAATCTGTCGTCACACTTACAAGTGAAACAGACTTTGAAGCCAAGGCCTCTCCGGTCGTATTTCGAAAATAAAATATTGCCTTGGCACACGTTACACTGTATCCACTGCGGTAGCAATGAAAAAAACCGAAAAAAACTGTATAATGCTGTAGCCTGCGTTGCTTTGAATTTTCACATCGAAATATGTATCTTTGGTATTTTGCAATTTCGCTGCCGATGCACTCGTGTGAGCAGTATCTTCATCGTTGAAGTGCTGGTTTCCACGGAATTTACGCTTTTTAAATTGAGATCCTGGACGTTTATATGTAGCACTTTAAAGGTATGATTTTTTCGAATCCATTGCAAAATTAGTACACTCGCTACGTGGGATCTCTAACACATGAATACACTATCTGGTAGCTAATTCAAAATTAGAGTAGTTAGGTTGTTCGCGCGCGAACTATATGTTATACTGACGCGTGTAAATGTATGATGTATAAAATGTATAACACAAAATGTATTTGTGAATAGTATTCTGGACAGAGTATTGAGTGTGAAGAGTATTTTGGACAGACAGTGAATTTTTACTTGAATTCAAGAGTTATTATACATAAGCTAGTTCCACCACTTTGAAGAGGGAAGGACATAAATTAAACTTATTGGCCAATAGTGGGAGGCCAATAGGGTCCACCTACCAGGATATCCCGAAAGAAAATGTCATGTTTTGGGAAAGGAAAAAATACATAAAGAAATGTGATCTGAAATATCGGAATGTTATTTCTTTTTATGGTATCGTACGTGATTAGATATGATCAGATTTTTTGTTGGAAAAACTTATTATATTTCCTATTTCGAAAAAAAAATTTTTTCGATAAATAAATGATAGTTTTATATTTTATTATTTTCGGTAAATAAACGATATTTTTATTTTTAATTATTTACGGTAAACAAAATATTGGCCCTTTGGAATTTCTTAATAATTAGGTAAACAATACCTTATATCTGCTGCCTATCGTATTTTGTGATATTTTATTTCAAAGGCTTATCGCAGGATCTGTTTCACAGAAAATGAATATTATAAAAAAAAACAAATTTAAAGTTTATCGTCTACAAAAAGTATGAGAGAGAGAGAGAGAGAGAGAGAGAGAGAGAGAGAGAGAGAGAAAGAGAGAGAGAGATACTGAACATAGGTCGAATTGTGAATATGCTTAAAAGAACTTTGTCTATAATATCGGAACATCATTTCTTTTTATGGTGTCGCATGTGTTTACATAAGAGACAATGTCCGAGACCACTCAAAGGGTCCGACATTGCAAAAAGAGTTTTCATCGCACCAATATATCTCAATAACTCTTATAGACTACAGGCCCCGATCTAAAAAATCGATGGGTCATATGATCCCGCAGGAAACCTATATAATTTTTGATGAAATATACTTCAAATATTGTTATAATTTGTTTATATATGAAATATTAATTAAAAATAAAAAGTACTACAATTTTATTAAATAATTTCACATACGTTTTATGAGTAAACAATATAATTGCTGATAGCTGACTTAAACTACACAATATTTATGTGGAAATATATATGTAAGATTTATTGAATTTAAAAATATAAGTATTTATTATAATAGAAAAAATACCTAATTATTAAGGTTTAATATAATAATAAAGAGATAGAAAAGAAAAGGAAAGTAAGTAACAATAGTTAGAAATCTTAAGTACACTCGTATTACACTTTTTCACTCACAAATAGTTGCACAGAATCAAGAAGGCGAAGATCGCATACTTCGCCGCGCTTATATACTCATTCACCCCACCAATGGTCCCAATCAATTCCGTCAATCATTCTCGAAATCTCCAGACTATTCCCGACCGATTAAACAAAATGTCACGTCCCAGTGACGACTAATTTCGAACTTTGCTGCGCCAATTATGCGAGTGTCCTATTTGTAAGTCATTAGTCGATTACTATTTAGCTATATTCGTACCTTGTAAAATTGTACTCCTAATTTTGTCTTATAACCACTTTCATGAACGTCTATCGATATTGGCATTAGTTGATCACACGTAAATGTGATGGCAAGGATCCATTGTCGTTCATGATCGTGAAAAAGTAAGTAAAGGGTAGACTTTTGCAGTCCTACAGTATCCACTTTCTTGCTGACTATAGTTGAGATCACGCTTCAAAGATAGAACGCGCGTGACTTTTTGTAAAATCTACGGGTAACCGTAACTGATATCTGTTTAGACGAAAAACGATATTTTTCTAAATTAACAGAATCCACAGTCGATAGAAACTGATATTTTTCCATTTCGAGGAATCGTAGTCAGCAGTATGTAATATCCCAAAATTTGCAGTTTACCGAATGAAAGTGGGTAGTGAGGGAGGTATTTTGCGCAAGTGGGAGGTGTTCCCACCCTTTCAGATTGGGCCCGACGGGAAAAACTGTGTTCTTTCCTGCCGGCAGTCTACCATATTCCGCAGTAGAGTTCGCATTAAAATTAGCCTTTACTTTGTTAGCGATTTACAGCATCTATCGTTTACTTACTCTTCGCGACTAAACTTAACTTCTAACTTAGCCATATTAGTACTTTATTTTGCTTTACTGTTAATAAAGATCTTGTGTAATTTTAACTTTATTTAGTAATATACTGTTATTTTTGTAAAATTGGAAGTGTTTGTGCAAAGTTGAATTAATTTCCTCATCATACACCAATCCTGTTGCCTAACTACACGGCGCTAGCACTACGGAACCCGAGCAGCTTCAGGGGTCTGACGATCAAACGACCAAGGAAGGGCCATCTTCCAGGAAATCTTAAACATCTTAAAGCAATAGTAACATCGGGTAAAACACTATCATTTACTTGTTTGGTGGGTTACTCTCTCTCTCTTAGCCCAGATCCCGGGTAAAGTCTGGCTTTACAGATTGACCCAAAACAGGGCACATCTTCCTTTGACCGAGTAAACGCTGGTGGCGTGACCGAGTCAAAAGAAATTATCTTTGAAATTGTTCTTGTTCGTTGACATCCCCTTCTGGGACGTCACAGGAAGAAAAATTTGGTGGCAGCGGTGGGATTGAAAAGAAGAGAGATAGTAACCTTGTTTGGCTTGGAGTCCTTGGTGCGAGATCGTAATATTCGTTTATTCGCAAATAAAAGATCTTGTTATAAAATTATCCAAAATGGCAACAGACCGCGTAGGTGCTAGGCCTGAAACTCCCTTGTCTGACGCCGGGTCGGTTGAATATGGGGAAGTAACAGAAAAAGAGGTGTCCTTAAGAAAGAAAATGGAGGAAATCCTTTTGGTTCAGGAGCAGCTTACCAAAATGCAGATGGACTCACTCAAAAGACAGAGTGAATTAGACAAAAGGAAGAGCGAATTAGAACTTCTAAAAAAAGAATTGACGCGTAAGGAACGTAGATTGGAACTTAGGGAGATTGCTATTCGCAGATCAGTTGGCGAAGATTTCGGGGGTTTTCGGGGTTTTGAATGCGTGCGAACTCCGGTAGATTCATTAGTTGCAGGTCCTAAAACACCCGAGATATCGCGACCTAGCTCTCCGCGACCAGCCCCTACGCGCCGGAACTCTCTCACTGTAATAGGAAATGACAGCGAACTGAAAGCAGAAAATGAACGCTTAAGAAAAGAGTTAGAATTTTTGAGAGAGACAGTAGCTGCAACTCGTCCGCCCAGTCCAGCTCCGCGTACCGTGCATACTTCAGTGAAACTTCGCGAAGTGGCAGAAGCAGTACCAAAATTTGACGGGCACAATATTTCTGTTTCTCAGTTTGCAAGGGCGTGTAAAAGGGCCCTTGAATCGTTGCCCGAGGAATATACTCACGAAATGGAAGTTTCCCTCACTAGACTGCTAATATCAAAATTAAGCGGACACGCATACGTTGTCGTTGAAAATTTGAAAATAACTAAGGTAGAACAGCTCATAGAGCGCCTAAAGGCGCATTTTTGCCGGCACATGGTTCGAATTATTATCGGGGACAATTAGCAACAGAATTTAAAAAACCAGGAGAACATGTCCTTGACTATTTCAGCCGTGTTCGTGATCTGACTCAGTCAATAATCGACGAAGAATCAAAACGGGTAGGTCGGTTGGAACGATCAATGGAGCATAAAATAGAGAGGGAAGGCCTCGATGCCTTTATCCGCGGGCTCCCATCCGAATATCGTACCGCGTTGCGATTTGAGCGGTATACCGATTTTAGCTTCGCCCTAATTTGTTTACTTCGAATAAATAAGCAAGTTGAGGACGACGTGAGGAGAGCGGCCTCCTCATCTTTTAGGGGTCGCGTTGCTAATGTAAGACCAATTAGGGAAGTAGTTGTTTGCAGACACTGCAATAAGCAGGGTCATTTGGAGCTTAATTGCTGGAATAGGAAAAATATGTTAGTTCAAACGAGTCCGGTAGAAATTCGCCAAACTCGAAACCGAAATTGGGACAACGACGGAATCAACGCTGTAATTATTGCAAAAAGATGGGACATTGGAAACATGAATGTCGAAAATTAAAATTCAATAGTGAAAAACGAAAATTGCAAAATCAGGGAAACGAGGAAAGGGGTACGGCAGCGGACGCACACCGTCCCCCTTCTCCCAATTCGCGTCCCCAAACTCCGCAATCAAAACCGGGACAATCAAAATTAGACAAATGAAATATGAACCGGTTGATGGCTCTCCTGTGGTCACGTGTACTTCCAGACAGTTGACTGGTACCGTGACACTTATGATCGACACTGGCGCTGACGTAAATTTGATTAAGGTTAATGTATTACGCACAACGACCAAGATAAACACTGACGAAACGATACAGGTAACGGGCATCTCTCCACAGAAACATGATACCCTTGGTACTGTAAAAATTAGCATATTTGGAGAAGATGTTAAATTTCACTTGGTCAGGGAAAATTTTCCTATTCAGTCACATGGTATTTTGGGAAACGAGTTCCTACGGTTGAAATCTGCTACCGTTGATTATACGAACGAATGTCTCAAATTTTGCAATAAAACGATTCCGTTCGTGACCGACAAAGGTATTTGTATTCTGTCGCGAACTTCACAAATTTGTTACTGCTACGTCGCGAACACTGAGGTTAAGGAAGGGTATATCCCTCGTTTGCGATTTCCACCTGGAATCTACGGTGGTGAAGCCTTAGTGAGAAATAGAAACGGAAAAGCATACTTTAAAGTATCAAACACGACTTCAGAGTCCGTCTCATTAGCAATTCCGACGTTAGAATTATTGGATTATAATATTGAAACTCTTTCAGATTCGGTATCCAATACCTCTGATCCTATATCCGAAGTTCCTGATTCCGATCCATACAAATACGTGAATGCAATACATGCAATTTTTGCCTCTACTTCCGCAAACACGGCTCCCAAAACAGATGCTCCAAAATCTGAATTTACCCCAGCATCCTCTCGAGCGGAATCCGTTAAATCCCTCCTCCGTCTCGAACACCTGAATACGGAAGAGGCAGAGTCTGTTTCAAAATTAATTGCTGCAAACGCCGATATCTTCCATTTGCCAGGCGAACCTCTGGGAAGCACCGATATTTTGCAACACAAGATCACAACGAGTGACAATGTCCCGGTGCATACTAAACAGTACAGATTCTCTCCGGTTCACAAGGAAGAAGTTAAGAAACAGACGTCTGAGTTGCTAAAAGACGAAATAATTAGACCATCCCTCTCACCGTACAATTCTCCGATATAGATTGTACCCAAAAAGGCGGATTCCAAGGGAAATCCTAAATGGCGGATGGTGATCGATTATCGAAACTTGAATGAAAAAACAGTAGGAGACGCGTATCCCTTACCCAACATAACCGAAATTTTGGATCAACTCGGCGCGGCAAAATACTTTTCGACATTTGACTTGAAATCCGGATTTCACCAAATTAAAGTGCATCCGGATGACCGCGAAAAGACAGCTTTCTCGACCCCGTATGGTCATTTCGAATTCAGCAGAATGCCATTTGGCTTGAAAAACGCTCCAGCAACCTTTCAAAGGATGATGGATCATGTCTTGACCGGTTTACAGGGCGAGGAAATGTTTGTGTATTTAGATGATGTCGTTCTTTACGCAAGGTCACTTAGCGAACATGAGGCAAAGTTTAATAGACTCGCGCAAAGACTTCGTAAAGCAAATTTGAAATTACAACCCGATAAGTGTGAATTTCTAAGACGGGAAGTAATTTATTTAGGACATATCATTAGGGAAAACGGTGTAAAACCAGATCCAAAGAAACTAGAAGCTGTCAGGGAATTTCCGCGTCCGAGTAACGCAAAATCAGTTCGCCAATTTTTAGGACTTGCCGGATATTAAAGGAGGTTTATTCCTGCCTTCTCTAAAGTAGCAAAACCATTAACGGATTTATTAAAAAAAGATGCATCATTTTGCTGGGGAGTTACCCAAGAAAGTGCATTTTGTTCGCTACGTGAAGCCTTGTGCAAGGAACCGATCTTACAGTACCCAAATTTTGCCTTGCCCTTTAACGTAACAACAGACGCATCCGGCTATGCAATTGGTGCCGTTTTGAGCCAAGGTCCTGTTGGAAAGGATTTACCGATCTCATACTGCTCGCGAATTTTGAACAAAGCAGAAAAGAATTACTCTACGATTGAAAGAGAACTTTTGGCAATAGTGTACGCAGTAAATTATTTTAGGCCTTATTTGTATGGCAGAGAATTTACTTTGATAACCGATCACAAACCCTTAGTTTGGTTAAAATCGATCAAGGACCCAACTTCGCGACTTACAAAATGGTGTCTTAAATTAGCCGATTATTCTTTTAAAATTGTGTATAAACCCGGCACTGCAAATGCCAATGCTGACGCTTTATCCCGAAATCCGATGGAGACGAAAAACATACTCCCTATATATGCAGGTGATTCGGATGACAGTCCGGTGCGATTCAATACCAGACGCACAACGAAAGATGACGAAGACTGGGAACCTGACACAGCATCTGACGAGACAGATGACTCTGACGTGACGTCGACCTCCGCTGTTAGTGATAAGATAAGTGACGTACACTCTGACGTTGAAGGCAACAGCGATTCTGCTGACAGTGACGAACAGACACCGACAAGGCTAGACGCGAACTTAGGAATGCTGACAAATAATATAAAAGAAACAAGAGACTCACTATATTTGAGACGTGACAACCTGGTAGTTTTTACAGATCTTGACGGTACACCGTGCGACGAAGGTGCCCAACTTCTAAACGAAAATAAACAGCTCCCAAAATTAGAACGGCTAGTGTTAGCTCGCGCAAGGGTAACGAACTTTGGGAAATATAAATTAATAATAATACCCATTAAGGAACATGCCGCTAATGCTACTAAATTTGAAATACTAGTCGAAACAATTGGCGCATTACTTTCCGTTGTACGCGAACTTAGCCTAGAATCAATTAGCATAGCAAAGACGACCTATATCGATGGCATACCGTGGTCACGCGTCCATGGGGTACTATGTAATACTTTCGAGTCCGAAAACTGCCAAATTGTGATTTGCCCTAATAAGGTTTCAATTCCAGAATTAGATCAAAGATTGAACATCCTTATGGAATGCCACTCGTCGGTTATCGGTGGACATAAGGGTGTAACCAAAACATATAATCGTATTAGACAGAAGTATCATTGGCAAAATATGAAAAAGGATATACAGGAATTTATTAGAAATTGTGAAAGTTGCCAAATAAAAAAATTAGTTAGAGTTAAGTCCAAGGAGCCAATGATACTAACCGATACTCCGGGAGCGGCATTCGATAAGATTGCCATGGATATCGTTGGACCACTTCCCAAGACAAGAAAGGGAAATAAGTATATCCTTACTATGCAAGACTCATTAACGAAATTTTTCGTTGCGGTGGCCCTTAAAACAGCAACATCAGTCGATATTGCGGAGGCTATGGTCCAAAAATTTTGCAATGTTTTCGGAGCTCCACGCTCCATTTTGACCGATCAGGGAGCAAATTTCACGAGCTCCCTACTAAGGGCGGTAGCGAAGCAATATCATTGCAAACAAATTAGAACAACAGCGTTCCATCCGCAATCAAATGGGTCGCTTGAACGTTCCCATATAGTCTTGACGGAGTATTTAAAACATTTCATTAATAAAAAGAAAGAGTGGGATAAGTGGCTCACTCACGCTATGTTCGCGTACAACACTAGTACTCATGAGGGAACAAGATTCACCCCTCACGAGTTAGTATTCGGCAGGCAAGCGAATGTTCCTTCGGGAACAGCGGTTAGTGATACTGGATTGGAAAATACGTATTTGAAATATTATACAGATCTAGTTCATAAGATTGGGACAGCCCAGGAAATAGCAAGACAGAACCTGGTGGGTGCAAAGATAAAATCAAAATTGTATTATGATCGAAATGCTCGAGGCCAAAATCTTGCAGTCGGACAAAATATTTATCTTTTAAAACAACCGACACCTAAATTTGGAGATCAATACACTGGCCCCCACCAGATTCTAGAAGTGCTGCCTAGAAATAATATTAAAATTAGCTACAAGAATGGGAGCAAAATTGTCCATCGAGACAAGGTAAAGATAGCTAGACAAAAGAATTAGAATGTTCTTCATGAACCGACATAGTTATAATATGTATATCTTTATGTTTTTATTTGTATATCACGTAGTTTTGTAACGAGCTGTACGTTTGCAACAGAGAAGATGCATTCCGAACTTTGCTGCATCATCATCTTTTACGTCAACGTAGCTTCTGCATTGTTGGGATACGATTGCGGCGGAACAGCCGCCAACATAACAACGATATCATTGCTAGAAACGGGGGAGTGCAATCTCCCCACCAAGACGCCCAACAAGACGACGACCTACGTACAGCTGTTGCAGCTGACTGATTATGAGACGACACCGGTATATCAGTGTCGGATTGAAGTCGACCGTACCATCTACTATTGCGGCATGAACTCACACATATCAGCTGTTCACAACGGACGCCGCATATATTTGATGGATGTGTCTGCCGATGTTTGCCGATCTATCGTTAACACCGGTGCACTTTCCTTGAACTCGTTTACTCAGTTGAATGGATTACGCGTGAATACGACCGATTTTCGGAGTGTTACACTGGCAGGCTCTATAACGACCGGCGGTGCGTGTCATGGCACGCCGTACTCAGATACCGACGGAACGTGGGACAGTGTAGTAGTGCAAAGTGTAGTGCGAACGAACATCAGAACATATACGGGCACTGTGAAAGTTAGTGACGATGTGATTTCACTGGGAGGGCACGTCCGATGCACTTTTTCACAGGGGTCGTGCCTCACGGATGAAAATGGGAATGCTTTCTGGACAATATTTCCGAAATCAGCGTGCAACTTCGAACAGTACACGGCCTTGTATGAAGGTCGAGCAACAAAGATAACATCACCTATCACTACCTCACTACTATCAACAATGTATACGGTAACCGAGGGAGATACAACCTTCGCGTTAGTCAGCAAGGAAAAGTATAATATCTGTGGGTATAGTTTGATCAGGACAGAACATCCTAAATTATTCATATTGGAAACACAACAAGGACAGACGTTTACGACAAAGGCAAGAATAACACCAGATAATATGGATCTATTCGCCTACATAAATTCGAAATTCGTATACGTAGATAAACATCATCGAGAGCAACTCGAATCACTATACCACAGTATATTGCAACAAAGGTGCAATTTGGAGAAACAAGTAATTAGGAACGCGCTGGCTTTGGCAACTATTCTCCCCGATGTGTTTGCTTACACAGTAATGAAGAAGCCGGGATACATGGCGGTGATAGGCGGCGAAGTTGCACACATCATCAAATGCACCCCAGTCCCAGTGAAGGTCAGGCACTCAAATGAGTGCTATCGCGAGCTCCCGGTAACTTATCAGAACACTAGCATGTATCTGAAACCCAAGTCTAGAATTTTGGTCAGTAGGGGAACCGAGGAGTCTTGCAGTGCACTACTACCAAAGGAATATCTGGTCGAAGGGGTTTGGTACCAGCTGCTACCCAAACCAACTTACGTGGGGGATCCACAAATTTTGCAACCAAGCACGGAAATGTTGTGGAAATATACCGATGCAGGATCCTTGGCTACGAGTGGAATCTACTCGCAGGCCGATTTGGACAACTTAAGAGACCACGTAATGTTTCCCGTGGAACAACCTTCTATATTAAACACGATTGCCAGGGGAGCAGCAGGACAAAAGGTGCCCACAGAAACTTTGAACCTAATGAACTTTGTGAGTGAGCATGATATAAACAAATTTGCGGAAAGTGTAACGTCACGAGTGTGGAACGGACTTTTGAAGTTCGGGTCAGTCAGTGCTGCAATATTGGGCATTGTATTTATATTCAAACTAGTTAAGTTAGTGATCGACTCTATTCTGCGTGGCTACGCCTTGCACACAGTGTATGGGTGGAGCATACACCTATTAGGTGCTATTTGGGGCTCAATAACTGGATTACTCCTCCACTTGAAGACCAGAAGAGACTTTAAATCTACATCGGAAATGGAAGAGGGAACTGAACTTCGAGAAATCTGCACGGGGCAGCAACAACCAACCTGCAGCGTGGCTGACAGACCTCAAACGTTGAGGGCCACAAGCAGCTCCCAAACCGACTATACATCCGGTAAGCAAGTGCGGTTCTAAATGGACTGTTCTGACCAAAAGATTCTTCAATGAAAATTCCTCTGATCATTAATTGTATGCTATGAAGTGGAGAATAATGGATTAGGTTAAGGTGTAAAATAAAACACGTGATTGAGCCAAACAAAGAAACAATGCCTTTTTTTATTGGCTCGTCAGGGAAAAGCCTTGCGGCATAAAAACCCTGGATGCTGTTTAATTATAAAAATGAGAGTCCACCACGTGGTATTACCACGCGGGAAAATACCGTCGATATAAAATGTATATAATGGAAAGATCTCACCTCTCGCTCGCTTCGCTTACGTTCCTTAACTAACTTAACTTAACTCCTTTGATTTCGATATGTATTCACAGGCTTTCTATAATGGACTGGAAGAATGTCCTTTTGTACTGGCCCCGCAGGGCGTGCGGACTGGGTGTAAGAAGTGGGGAGGCGAGAGGTGGGGGTGACTAGAGGGGCGCTTCGGTAGTTACTAGTAGTTGATCGATGCTCACCATGAGTATCACTCTAGACCTTTAATCGATGGAGGTGGATGCGCGCGAATTTTGAATACTGCTAATTACCGTATGATCCTTTTGGATCGTACATACTCCCCCCGTTGAGAGTGTAACGATCAATGATATTCTTAATACATGTGTTGTGTTGTGCGCTTATTATCATCGATTTACAATACTTTCGACCTAGGTCATTGAATCAGTTAAGTACATCGCTAGTTGTATAAGTTATTGAACATGTTCATTCGATTGCTTATGATATAACGCTAGACGTATTCGCTGAATCGCTCAGCGTATTTTTGCTGACTTAGTCAGCATTCTCGAATTATCGCTGGCCAGGCGACTTTCTTGTACGTACAAGGGAACCGTTGGGTCTTAAAGACAATAAAAAAGTTAACAATGATTTAACAATGAACAAATAGTTGTTACATTGTGCTTGACAATTCCGTGGACCGTCTTCACGGTGACAACTCGTACTACATCGTCTTCTCCTGGATGTATGTTCTCGATCCGGCCTAACGGCCATCTCATGCAAGGTTGATTCTTGTCGATGAGAACGATGACGGAATCCTTTTCGATTTTCTGCTTGGGTTGTATCCACCTTTGTCGTTTCTGCAGTTCTCGTAGATACTCAATATGCCAGCGTCGCCAGAAATCTTGTCGCACTTTCGTGATATGTTTCCAGGAGGACAGTCGATTGGCTGGAGTTTGAACATAATCTTCCTCCGGTAATGTCGTAATAGGTCTTCCAACTAAAAAATGTGCGGGTGTTAGTGCTGTCACGTCATTCGGATCTGACGAGATGGGGCATAACGGGCGTGAATTTAAGATAGCTTCGATTTCGATCGCGAAGGTAGTTAGTTCTTCATACGTGAAGAGAAGTTCCCCGACGACCCGCTTAAAGTGATGTTTGAAAGATTTGACCGCTGCTTCCCATAAACTGCCAAAGTGAGGTGAGAGGGGTGGATTGAAATGCCACTATATCCTATGATCTATCGCGAAATCACGGACCTTAGTTTTATATTCGTTCGATTCCATCAGGGCGTATAGCTCCCTTAACTGGTTATTAGCCCCGACGAAGTTGGTTCCGTTATCAGAATAAACGTGAGTTGGAACAGCTCTTCGACCCACAAATCGCCTGAACGCGGCCAAGAAAGCATCCGTAGTCAGATCGCTGACTAATTCAATGTGTACCGCCTTTATAGTCATACAAATAAAGATACACCCGTATATTTTAACGCGACCCTTATTACGGTATTTCTTTTCCTTCGCGTAGATCGGCCCGAAAAAAATCTACTCCGACATGGGAGAATGCAGTGGTTTCCTGCACTCGAGAGCCTGGCAAATCCCCCATTTTATATCGGATGCCGGATGCACGGAAATGAATGCAACACACGCAATGACGTACGATTCTTCGCACTTGATTTTTACCGTCGAGAAGCCAAAACCGTTGTCGAAGAGCATAGAGGGTAGTCTGTATTCCAGCGTGAAAATTTTGTTCGTGGAATTTTCGGATAAGGAGATCAGTGACGTGATGATGTGAGGGCAATAATATCGGACATCTCTCATAGAAACTTAAATTCGCGTTTCGAAGTCGGCCCCCCACTCGAATTAAGCCTTCTTCGTCGAGGATCGGATCTAACGCGGCTAGTCTTGTGCTCTTGACTCCCCCCGCTGTTTCTACTCTTTCCCTTTCGGCGTGAAATTGTTCGCCTTGTACGATCTTTAAAACGCGTCGTTCCGTTTCTGTTATTTCCGCCGTCGACAATTCTCCCTTATACGAGTTAGTTTTAAGCCATTGTCGGCATCGAGCTACAATTTTCAATAATCGCGCGTAATCGGAGAATCGCTGAAATACATTTCCGGATTCGATTCGCGTCGTTAAAACCGACAATCCCTTTACGTCCGGTAATTCGAGAATTTCCCCTTCCGTCGGGTTGGGCCACTCAGTCCCTGGTCGCGCGAGCCAGGGTGGTCCATGGAACCATGCCTCGTTCCTCAAAAAATCGCGCGGAAGTTGTCCCCTAGATAAAGCGTCCGCTGGGTTGTCCTCGGATCGCACATGTTGCCATGTGATATTTTCACAGATATCATGTATTTCGCGCACGCGATTCGCCGTGTATAATTTTAACGTATTGGAGTCTCTTTTCAGCCAACCCAGTACAATCATCGAATCGGACCAAAAGGTTATCTTGTCGGGTTTCATTTCGCCGGCAGTTCGGACTTCTCTATATAATCGCGCGAGTGCTAATGCTCCGCATAGCTCTAAACGTGGTATAGTGGTATCCTTAAGGGGAGCGACAGGACCTTTCGCGCAAAGTAGACGTAAATATGTGTTACCGAATTCATCTCGCGATCTTACATATAAGCAGCCGCCGTAACCAGATTGACTCGCGTCGCAAAAACCATGCACCTGCACGTCAATCGGGTCGTCGAGTGTGATGCGTCTTTCTATCGTTAAACTGTCAATTAATGTCAATTGTTCTGCGAACTCTATCCACGAGGTGTGTAACGTATTGGGTACCGATTCGTCCCAGTCGACGTGTGTTTTCCAGCAGTCTTGGATGAAAATTTTGGCTGTTAGAATGACGGGTCCTAGAAGTCCGAGTGGATCAAAGATCTTTGCGACTTCGGATAAAATTCGTCGCTTGGTAATTCTTTCGCGAATATCTACTGGCGCGACGGAGTAAATTAAACAATCATGATGTGCGTTCCATGAAATACCGAGTGTCTTTAAAATAGGATTTTCCCCAGAGCAGAGCTCGACATCGATGTTTTTTATGTCTAAATTTTCGAGTACCGGTCGGAAGTTAGACGCCCACTGTCATATATTAAGACCGCCTCGTTTTAACATTTCAATAGTCTGATCGCGTATCCTTCCGAGGGTTTCGACATTATCAGTTCCCGTAATGAGGTCGTCTACGTATAGATCGCGGTTAAGTATTTTGGCTCCGAGTGGATAATTAGCACCTTTATCCTTCGCGAGTTGTTTGATGGTTCGTATGGCAAGAAACGGTGCTGACGCTATTCCGAATGTTACCGTATTAAGTTCGAACGTGCGAATCTGTTCGTTATGTCACCAAAATATCCGTTGATATTGACGATCGTCTGGATGAATCCATATTTGCCGATACATTTTCTCAATATCCGCTGTTAATACGTACCGATATGTCCGGAATCGTAATAAATGTTCTACTAATGTGTCTTGTATTGTAGGTCCGACTAATAAGGTGTCGTTGAGAGAAAGTCTCTTATCATTTTTCGCGGAGGCGTCGAATACGACCCGTACCTTTGTTGTCGTGCTAGCTGATTTGATAACCGCGTGGTGGGGAAGATAGCAACTTCCTATAGGTTCGTTTTTGACGATCGACATATATCCTAAATCGATGTATTTATGTGTAATCTGTTCATATTCCTTCCGGAGTTCGATATTCGCGTGTAATTTCTTCCGGAGATTATGGAACTGACTATACCGCGTAGGTGACTGTAATCGTGGCTTTCTTCGCCGAAGGGAACACGCACGATATATCTTTACGATTCATAGTGTTTCGCAACTTAGACATAATGACTTTGCCTTCTATTTTGTTTACTGAATTCGATCGCGTTATCTTAGGAACGATGAGTAGCGAAAAGTTCCGCCTATATTTATCGTCTAATGATCGAATGGTTATCTCGATAACGTCTTTCGATCGAATTCTGGTATAGTTGATAGCGTGCATGGAACTCGAATATGATTTGATCAGTAAGCGTGACTCTTTCGCGAAATTCTCAGTAATGAAGTGTGCGGCGGCACGCGTATCTAATACCGCCCGACGTTGTCTGAGAGTTCCGTCTCCCTTTCTTACACGATACATGATACTCAGGAGAAATTGATTCAGTACACCGTGCGAATTGACATGAGACTCGGTGTTAGTCGCGTAAGGGTGGGTTCATCTGCGATGTCGACGCGGTCTCCTTCTTCGCGAAATGGTAAACGCACAATATATCGCCCTGATTCATCGCGCTTGGTGTTTTAGACGTAATGATTTTCGCAGTCTATTTCGTTTTCCGACTCCGATCGCGTTATATTCGCTTCCTCCAATAACCAAAATTTTTCTAATTGTTCCTTCAATTCGGTTGTCGCAAAAAACGTATGATTTCTCTTATGATCGTTAGATTCGATTCCCCCGGCGACTACCCAACCTAATAGTGTTTTCTGGAGTATTAGATCGCCGCATCCTGGTGATAAAGAAACTTGTCCTATTGTCATGAGCGCTAATGTTGCTCCAGAGCCTATCAAGATATCGACCGGTCGTGGTAAATGGAACTGAGGATCTGTCAGTTTTCGATCGGACGGGCTTTTAATGAGTTCTCGCGGGAAAATTTCGCTGGGCACCTGATCAGCCATCTTTGGAACGATAAGTAGTGAAAGGTTTCGACTATATTTGTTATCTAGTGATCGAATGTTTATCTCGATAACGCCCGCCGTTTGAGTTGTGGTGTCGTTGATAGCGTGAATAGGGATCGAATATGGTTTGACCGGCAAACGTAGGTCTCTCGCGACTTTCTCGGTGATGAAGTGTGCGGCGGCACACGTATCTAATAGCGCCCGACATAGTCTGAAAGTTCCGCCTTTCCTTCTTACGCGGCACATCGCGCTCATAAGGAGTTGATTCGGTACACCGCGCGCGTTGCTATTAAAGATCGGAGTGAGTCACGTGGGGGTGGGTTCAGTTTGGGATGTTGACGCGGTCTCCTGCTTCGCGGAGGTCGTGGTCTTCTGTATCGCGGCCTTCCGTTGGCTAGTGTTCCTATGTCGTGATGTATGATGGGGTCGTTTACAGATTTGGCAATGGGAAGCGTTGCATGGACCTCGATGCGTCTGTAAGCAATTCTGACATAATCTATGACGTTTGACCACTGTCAATCTATTTTGTTCCGTCATGTTATTGTATCGAGGGCAGCGATATAAAGGGTGGTCAGCTCGTCTACAAAGAATACACTTCATCACGGTACGAGTAAGAAATGTGCGTGTCGGACGTGTGTCCTGTCGTTTTCGTGGTCGTAAATTCATCTTCTCGGGATATCCACGTTTCGCGTGGGGCTCGAGGTTCGCGGATGTTGATGACGTCTCCAGCGGAGCACACGCGCGCGCATATCGGGTTAAAAAATTAAAGAATTGCTCGATAGTCGGATATTCGTCGGAATCTATCTGTTTATTCCATTCTTGTAGCATTTCGGGGGGTAACGCGCGTTCAGCGAGGCGTACTGGCCAGACCACCGAACTTACATTAAATGTCTTGAGTGTGGAGATGTGAGAACGCAGTTCGTTCAAGAATGCAGTTACGTCCTTTGCTGATCCGGCCTTCGGTCGGGGTATGTCGATTAACGCGTCGATTACCCGAGCTAATAGTATCCGTGGTACATCGAACGCCTTCAGTAAAGCTCCCCACGCGTCCTTATATTTTTCCCCAGTTAATTGATAATGTTCGATTGTTTGAAGGGCTTCGCCGCGAAGGGAGTCGCGAAGGTATACGTGTTTTTCTAAATCCGATATATCACTACGCGTGTCTACGAGGGTTAAAAAGCTAGATTTAAATGGGATCCATTTCCCTATATTCCCGTCGAATTGCGGGATCTCAATGCGCCGTAATGGTATTTGTTGATCGCGGGTTTTCGTGATATCGTTGCTTTCGTCAGCGTTATTCGGGTTGTTAACTGTGGCGGTATCGTTTGAATGAAGTTTGTCTCCGATCACGCAATATCTCTCTATGATTGGAGTTAAACTATCGACTCCTCCTGCTTCGTTGATAGCAGTAACGCACTTTTCATACAAGGTCTCGTATTTCTCTACTAGCTGAGTAAGTCGTTCGTAACGCTTTCTTATTTCCTGTTTACTTAAATTTCCTTCTTGGATTAGATTTTCGACGTGTGTTAAACCCGATTCTAAAACTAGCCGTTTTTGTTCGAGCTGTTCGAGCTGTTTTGCAATGCCATTACGAACCGTTATTAATTATTCTACTTTTCGAAATCCACTCAAATTAATTTACGGTAATATATAAAAATCCCCTTTATATGAATGAATGACCGCGCGTTGGGTTCTCGATCGCGTGGTGCGGCCCTGAAGCTAGATCGTTGGAGGGGGTATACCTATGTATAGTATAAGAGGCCGTTGGAGGGGGTATACGATTGTCGCTAGCTATATGCCGATAGATGGGATGTCCGGCGATGACGTCACGGCGTCTTCGTTCTAGTCGACCGTTCAAATAAAGGAAGGTGGCGTGGCGGTGAAGCTGCCGAAATCTTATCGTTCTTTGTACGAGAATAAAGCGTTTTCCGAGATGGAGAATAACATTCGATTATATATCGTGTATCTGTTCAAATTTAGAAATTAAGTTCTATAAGTCTTTTCGATATTGAGATGTGAATTTTACAGAGAAAATGAGCGTAATGCATAGATATATAAGAAATTGCGAACTTCTACGGGGTTCGAAGACGCAATTTCCCTTGAGATATATATTAGTAAATGAGGGTGTGTACGCATAGGCGTACGCACGGGTAATTAAAACTACTTATCTCGCTTCTAGATTTTTCGTGATGCTGCCTCCGCTGAACGGTGTAGATGTTCACAAGATGGCGGACTCCCTCGACTTCGTTGTTCTCTAATCGGTTTGCCCGGTGTGGTGATAGTCTATTCACTGCTTCGTAAATCAGAAGTCGGGAACTCGCACCTTACAGGATTGCACCAGAATGTTCTGACCAAAAGATTCTTCAATGAAAATTCCTCTGATCATTAATTGTATGCTATGAAGTGGAGAATAATGGATTAGGTTAAGGTGTAAAATAAAACACGTGATTGAGCCAAACAAAGAAACAATGCCTTTTTTTATTGGCTCGTCAGGGAAAAGCCTTGCGGCATAAAAACCCTGGATGCTGTTTAATTATAAAAATGAGAGTCCACCACGTGGTATTACCACGCGGGAAAATACCGTCGATATAAAATGTATATAATGGAAAGATCTCACCTCTCGCTCGCTTCGCTTACGTTCCTTAACTAACTTAACTTAACTTCTTTGATTTCGATATGTATTCACAGGCTTTCTATAATGGACTGGAAGAATGTTCTTTTGTACTGGCCCCGCAGGGCGTACGGTCTGGGTGTAATAAGTGGGGTGGAGAGAGGTGGTGGTGACTAGAGGGGCGCTTCGGTAGTTACTAGTAGTTGATCGATGCTCACCATGAGTATCGATCTAGACCTTTAATCGATGGAGGTGGATGCGCGCGAATTTTGAATACTGCTAATTACCGTATGATCCTTTTGGATCGTACATGGACAATGAACTCTTTCAGAAAATCCGCGGGTGGCGAAGCCCTAGGGAATAAATTCCCTAACGCTTCTCTTTAAGGGGGTGGTGTCACGTCCCAGTGACGACTAATTTCGAACTTTGCTGCGCCAATTATGCGAGTGTCCTATTTGTAAGTCGTTAGTCGATTACTATTTAGCTATATTCGTACCTTGTAAAATTGTACTCCTAATTTTGTCTTATAACCACTTTCATGAACGTCTATCGATATTGGCATTAGTTGATCACACGTAAATGTGATGGCAAGGATCCATTGTCGTTCATGATCGTGAAAAAGTAAGTAAAGGGTAGACTTTTGCAGTCCTACAGTATCCACTTTCTTGCTGACTATAGTTGAGATCACGCTTCAAAGATAGAACGCGCGTGACTTTTTGTAAAATCTACGGGTAACCGTAACTGATATCTGTTTAGACGAAAAACGATATTTTTCTAAATTAACAGAATCCACAGTCGATAGAAACTGATATTTTTCCATTTCGAGGAATCGTAGTCAGCAGTATGTAATATCCCAAAATTTGCAGTTTACCGAATGAAAGTGGGTAGTGAGGGAGGTATTTTGCGCAAGTGGGAGGTGTTCCCACCCTTTCAGATTGGGCCCGACGGGAAAAACTGTGTTCTTTCCTGCCGGCAGTCTACCATATTCCGCAGTAGAGTTCGCATTAAAATTAGCCTTTACTTTGTTAGCGATTTACAGCATCTATCGTTTACTTACTCTTCGCGACTAAACTTAACTTCTAACTTAGCCATATTAGTACTTTATTTTGCTTTACTGTTAATAAAGATCTTGTGTAATTTTAACTTTATTTAGTAATATACTGTTATTTTCGTAAAATTGGAAGTGTTTGTGCAAAGTTGAATTAATTTCCTCATCATACACCAATCCTGTTGCCTAACTACACGGCGCTAGCACTACGGAACCCGAGCAGCTTCAGGGGTCTGACGATCAAACGACCAAGGAAGGGCCATCTTTCAGGAAATCTTAAACATCTTAAAGCAATAGTAACATCGGGTAAAACACTATCATTTACTTGTTTGGTGGGTTACTCTCTCTCTCTTAGCCCAGATCCCGGGTAAAGTCTGGCTTTACAGATTGACCCAAAACAGGGCACATCTTCCTTTGACCGAGTAAACGCTGGTGGCGTGACCGAGTCAAAAGAAATTATCTTTGAAATTGTTCTTGTTCGTTGACATCCCCTTCTGGGACGTCACAACCTTTTCCTGATTTCCGGTTCGGGAATATTCGAGAGACGTCGGGGTGCACGCTCGCTTTTCTTTCTTACTGGACACACTCATATTCATACTGCTGCATGCACTGACACTTATACCCATATCGCTGCGCGCACTCACACTCATATCCATATCGCTGCGCGCACTCACACTTATACCGATATCGCTGCGTGCACTCACACTTATACCGATATCGCTGCATACTCTTACACATCTCTTTCACATTCGTCAATTGTTTTCACACACACCATACTCTCGCACTCTTCGTCTTTCTCTCACTCTCACATATATATTTTTAATTTCTTGACTTGCTTATTTAATATTGAAAGTACATTTGAAAATAACTAGTATTGTTAAACTAAAAAGTTGTTATGAATAATTTTTGTTGTTGTTACGGAATTCCCAGCAAGAAGAAATAAAATTAAAGTCTATTGCTGTGTATTTGGTTGTACAAACATAGCTTGTCGTGATGAAAAAATTAGGTTTTTTACCTTCACGTAAGTATTTTCCACAACTATTTTTTCTGGTTATTATAAATTGTTAAATCAATAAATTTACTCATGCCTATATTGTTTTTGTGTGTTGATATAGCTATTGATTCAACTCGAACTTATTTTAAAAAACAAGTATTCCTTGTCCAAATCTGCTTTTAGGATCATCCAAAGAATGTGCTTCTCCTGTAGATCAAATAGATTCTCGAAAAGAAAGAATACGTATAAGATCAATTTAATTAGTGACAGTTAATGATATTGCAATATTGCAACAACATGTTTACAAATACCCTTTAAACCAGTCTTGCATGAACTATTTATTCTAATTATTCGACCATTTTTTAATATTCTACCAGTTGTTTCGTGTGGATTTCCTTTAATATGCGACTTTGTAAACAAAAAGCTAAAATACTTATAATATTACAATCACGACTTGGTACTTGCCCACACTTAATAACATGTCTAGCATTTAATACACTTTCACTACCAACGAAATTTTTATTGCTTGGTTTTGTAATATGTTTATCTAATATACACATACACATACATATACAATATGCGTATACATTATATTGTATGTACACTTCGCGTTCTTACTACCCTCCTGAACACTATATGTACGTATTAAAAATTTGAATTGAAAAATAGACAAGTATTTTAATAAATAAAACATTCATTTAATAATTAATATTTATTATTTGATTAATATTAATTTTAAAAGAAAGTTCATTTTACAAAGCAAACAACATAAAATAAAAATTATATATATTTATTATTTTTATTACTTTTTTATGAATATGAACTGTCAGATTTGTACGGCAGATTGCATTGAATAAAAATAAACTATCTAGATGCCGTACAAAAAAATGTCGTACTAAATATCACCCAAAAGTACATTTTTTTACATGGATTTTTCGGATTTTTTTTCCCCTTACAGACCCTTTGACCCGAAAAAATGTACAGCATGTGGAAAAATGTTATCTATGCATAAAAAATACTTTCAAAATAAATTAATTTTATGTAGTATCAGATCATCCCCAAGACCCGTGGAAAAAGGTGGATTTTAACCCTGGATTTTCCTCCCTTGTTGCATGATTTTTTCACGGAACAATTGATTAGAATAGTTATTTAAATTGTATGAAACAAACGCCGTTCATAATCAAATGATGTAATAGACCCGGGGTTTTGTCAGAAAATCAAAAATTTTTTCTGACTTTGTGGCTTACTATTTTCTAACGGCACTACGTGTTTTCTTATTATTTTCGATGGATCTATAGGTGGTAAGAATGCCGTAAAAAATCTTTTGATAAAAAAGCACCCAGTTATTTTGTGCTTTTGAATTCTCACCTGCACTCAGTTGGACAGCTTACAAGTCACGGCATAGTGCTAAAAATTATTATTTTATGCCCTTCTATCGTCCAATACAGGTTTCCTGCGGGATCATATGACCCATCGATTTTTTATGTCGGGCCTGTAGTCTATATCAGCAGGTTCACCGCGCGCTTCAGATTAGCGCGCACGGGTAGATTCGAGGGACGGAAAAGTACAGTTAGGATGCTCTGATCTTTTTAAAATTTTCAGAGAGTATTCTTAAATGTATTTACTTACGAATAATCGAAAAAAAATTTGAAAAAAAAATTACAAAGTAAATCCTGCCTTAAGATCAAGTATTTCATTCTGTATATCTGACACTGAGAAGTTGCCAGCAATACCTTTTAAAATTAAGTTCTTGTGTTTTTTGTTTTTGATTTTTAGGGGTGAATGTATAAAATCTAATCTGATTTTTTTTAAGCGAATTGACTATTTCATTGTAGCGCTCATGTAAAAAGGGGAATATGGTGTAGCTCAAGATATCAGTCTGCCTGAGTATAAAGTCTCCTTTACCGAGATTGTCAGACTTGAGCTTATCTATAAGTTGCCCTAATTCCAGATCATGCACTAGGATCGGAGGGGGCCGGACCCTGTTACGGGAGGGGACTCTAACCTCACCCTCTTCGGTAGTGAAGGAGTCAAGCACTGTCGTTGGAGTAGCGAGCTGACGGCGCGCACTCTGAGTTAGGGGATTAGGTATCACGGAGGGTAAATAGTGAACCCCGTTATTCCTATGGGGGTACGCCGCAAGGAGGCGTTGCTGGCGGACCCAGCGTTGGAGGACTCACAATCTTGATCGACATGGTCTGCAAGTCGATTAAATCGATTCTCAGAAGACAACAATTGATCCTGTACTATAGTCGAACAGGGATGCCTGGCGATTTTTTTTTTGTATGTTCTATTCTGGAAGGTTTTTCTTATTATCTGCTGAAGAGATTCCTTTCGATGAATTAGAAGCGCTCGACGATGCTTGATCAAGCAGTCTTTTTTTATTTTGTACCAAGTAAGGCATAACATTGCAGGTTGATTAGATTCTTAGACCAAGATCTTTCTTGGCATGCTTAAAAAGTTTTTCAATAGTTGCTGCGTTCGGCATCTTCTTAAAGGAATATAGCTGACAACGTGGTACTTCCGGAGAAAGAGAGGTTGAAGTACCTTTTACTGATTTTTTAAAATGATAGGGGTCCCTTTCAATTTAACTGCAGTCTATGCTAATCGCACCATTATCGGGAGTATTGGGCCGACTTGTATTATTAGAAAAGTCTTCAGCTTCCATGGAATCAATAGATCCGAAGTACATGCTATCGCGTCGGTCATTAGTTGCATGGAAAGTCTACGTGGCAAATACAGACCACGCCCACTTTTCGGACCACATTTTATTAATTAAGAGCAACAAAGAACAGATTTTTCACAAACAATAAAACACATAACACTGAACAGACAAGTAAAAGAAAAAGAAACTGAGACTAAGAGAAAAAAATCATGTGTGCAGATCACACGTGTTAGAAGTGAAACCTTGAAAAATTAAGTTTCTAAAGAATCAGACGAATGCACAGTTTCAAGAATAAAATAATTGTAAGATTTATTTATTATAATATTATTACCATATATAATAAAGGTCACCGGTATGATTAGTGAGTGGAATAGTCGATAAAAAGTACACTTTTTACAATTCAAACAATAAAAACGGAATGCTGAATGCGATAGTTATAAATAGATACCAAAATGGTAAGATGTTTATCAAAGGAAATATAATTCGTCAGAAACTAGATAAAAATAAATAATCCTTTTTTTAAAACTTAGGTATAAAATTTTTTTTGTTAGTATGGTATTCTATTTCCCGTTTTCATCTACATTCTTGCGCTATATAACAAACATTTTAGGATAGATGAAATAAAGACGTTACGAAAAACATATGGAAAATACAGCTGGGCTGAGCGAAGGTTCTGGTAAAATTCAATGAAAGATCTACTAAATATATGTTCTAGAAATGTTTTTTCAACTCTAGCCTGCAACACTTCGAGACACTTATTATTTCTAACATATCTCGTCCTTATTCTGTGGACCACAAACTTATATTTCTAAATACTCTCGTCTAAAGAAAGATCTGAACAACGAAAAATCTAAAAAATGCATTGAATCGTAACGCTCTCTCAGCTTATCGAACAGTGTACACTACGAGTCTTAAATTTCAGCTCCGTGGTAAGATCCACCGATTCACGCTGGGCGTTCAATATCTTAAAAATGTTTTTATTTTATTGAAAAATTATTATAAGTTTCTTAAATACACAAATATCACAATTTTTAATATAATTTTCATATATGCATGGGTCAGTACATCTCTTTGGATAGTTCTCATAAAAACATATAAAAATCAAATTGAATAGACATATTTTGTCTTTATGGATCAAGTATATTTTATAAAGAAGCAAAATAAAAATGTAACAGTAATTTACTTGCTTTTGAATGGAATTCGTCAGCTGCTCCTCATTTATTCCACAGTATTCTCTAATTCTTTTCCTCTGATGTATCTGGTAATCCTTTGTTTTTTTTTTTTAATATTTTAGACAATACAATTATTATATATTCTTTGTACTTCATAATTATTGATTATAATATTTGCGAAATAAAGAATTTAATACTAATTTTTCTATAGAATAGAAACATTTTTAAATAGAAAAGATATGACACGTTGTAAAAAAAAAAAACTATAGGCATAAATATTATCACTTCGATAATAAAGATAATAAATGTTGATCGAATTTCAACAGACCTTCCCTATTTTTTATATTTCTTTTCCCATGATAAGGAACCGACCTTGGGATGTAGGTAGCTGACAAAAACTAATATTTTCAAAACTCAATCCATCAAGATGGAATGGTAAATGCGATAGCCATAGATAGAGACGAAAATTGTAGAATATTCGTCGACAGAAAGATACGCCGTCCTCTAACCGAAGTAAATATATTTTTTTTTTTTGAAACTCAGGTAGATGAATTTTTTCTTTCACACTTTGAATTTGAAATATCTTTATCATGGGTTAGCATACGCAAGTATTTCTTTTTGTGTTGCCACTAATAACTGTAGATGCTGTTAATGAAGGGAACAATTGTGGTCGTATCTTTTTCGTTTTATCGGGTTTTGAATTACAACGATTTTAAAATCTATTTCTATTTTCGTTGTTTTATTTTATATTATTAAAAATTTTGTTTACATTTATTTTCTATATTATTTTCTTTTATATTTGTAAAATAAGTTATATTATTTTATTGTTATTGGAAATATAAAGTAAATAAGGTTTATTTGTTTTTGTAACGTGTTTAGTTTCTTGTATTCAAAAACTTTTCTATACATCTGAAAAGTAACGAAACGCAGCTATGTTGTAACGAAGCTATGTAACGGCTGCTATACTAAATTACGTGAGAAAGAGAGACAAACATATTGAGCCTGCGAGAGAGAGACGGTATATAGCTGTACAGTTTTTCCTATTCTCGGTCTCCTCTTTATGCTATGCCTCGTAGTTATCGCTTCTGGTTGTATATGTGTGCGTTTCTGTGCGACTACATACTACAAAGCGTGGACACGTATTCTTCTGATACTCGAAATGTTTGTAGGTACGAGCGATAGAAAGGTAAAAAAATAAACAGAGATAAGTACGTAGGTATGCGGCAAAAGTATACGGTCTAAACCAACCGATGGTCGAAATAAAGAAAGAAGGTGCGTGGTCTGTTTTTATTTTACCAAATGTGGTATTTCTTTTCTATTTAAAAATGTTTCTATTTTATTAAAAATAATATTAAATTATTATTTATTTCGCAAATATTACAAATAACAATTATAAAATATATAGAATATAATAATTTTATTGTCTGCAATATTTTACAAAAAAATGAAATGATTATCAGATATATCAAAGAAAAAAAATTAAACAACATTTTAGAATATTTTTCTTATAAATATCCAAAGACAGGTTTTTTAATTATAATCTTTGCGTAGGAAGTTTTTACTAATTTTTTAAGAAAATAAAAACATTTTTAAGATGTTGAACGCCCAGCGTGAATCGGTGGATCTTAGCACGGAGCTGAAATTTGAGACTCGTAGTGTACACAGTTCGATAAGCTGAGAGAGCGATACGATTCAATGCATTTTTTAGATTTTTCGTTGTTCAGATCTTTATTTAGACGACAGTATTTAGAAAAATAAGTTTGTGGTCCAAAGAATAAGGACGAGATAAGTTATAAATAATAAGGGTCTCGAAGTGTAGTAGGCTACAGAATTAAAAAAACCTTTCAAGAGATTATCTTTATTAGATCTTTCATTGCATTTTACCAGAATCTTTGTTCAATCCAGCAGTATTTTCCATATGTTTTTCGTAACGTCTTTATTTCATCTTTCCTAAAATGTTTGTTATATAGCGCAAGAATGTAGAAGAAAACAGGAAATAGAATACCATACTAACAAAAAAAATTTTATACCTGAGTTTCAAAAAAAGGATTATTTATTTTTACCTAATTTCTGACGAATTATATTTCTTTTGATAAACATCCTACCATTTTGGTATCTATTTATAACTATCGCATTCAGCATTCCGTTTTTATTGTTTGAATTGTGAAAAGTGTACGTTTTATCGACTATTCCACTCACTAATCATACCGGTGACCTTTATTATATTTGGTAATCATATTATAATATATAAATCTTACAATTATTTTATTCTTTAAACTGTGCATTCGTCTGATTCTTTAGAAACTTAATTTTTTAAGATATCTTCCAGAAACCTTCTGTAGGACGAGTGCCTCCATGCTAAACTTATGAGGCATTCGTGAGAAGTATTTATCGATAGCCCTGGATAGCTCTATTGGTTAAAGAGCAGTCGCGCCCGGAAAGCGAAAGATCCGTGGTTCGAATCTCGTCGGTCCAGTCAGTCAGCGATCCAATTTTTTTCACGAATCCCACACAGGGGGCTCAGCCAGGACGGAAGGTCTCGAGTCGCAACTGAGATGCAGTACGACGGTGCACATCGTGCTCCCAGAACAAACGTTAATAATAGTGACAATAATAATACCCTTATTCCATAGTGATTATACAAGTGTGGTGATTGACAGATTGGTGATACGGAGCCATGGCTATTCTCTTTCTTTGTTTTTTCTTTCTTTTTTTTACATTATAAATAGCCTAGTAACAGATAACTGGCGGGTAGGTCGGCGTCCAAGATAGCCGCACCCGGCAACGCAGGCGTAAACACGCCATCGAAAAAATATTATGGGCCCCGAGCCCGGATTAACCGCTCAGGCGGGACCCTTGATTCAATGGAGCTAGACAAAATATTCAAGGATATAATAGCAAAGAGAGAACAAAAGTCCAACATAACCAGGCCGAATCTAGTTGTGCGGAAAAGGAGGAGTTCCTTTAGCATCTACGTCATCCATGGAGGTGGAAGAAGGATGGGAACAGCCTAAAACACCGGCCAAGATAAGAACTAAAGCAGAAACAACCGAGGATATTAAGACTAACAACATGTACTCCACGCTGGCACAAGTGGGCCAGCAAAAAAGAGACACGCATAACCAACAGGCGGCTGAACAGGGAACCGCAGAGTCGGGCATTGAAAATGAGCCACAAAATGCGAGCGCCAGTTGGCAGCACAGACGCGCGAGACCACCACCTATATTCATTATGGGTGATGACGTCAAAAAGACTACTGGGGCGCTGTTGGCGAAAGGTATAAAGAGGCAAAACTTTCTGATAAGGCAAAGCAATAGTAGCCATACTATAAAAGCGATCGACAGCGAAACTTACGAGCTGATTAAAGAACAATTGAAAGAAAGTAAAGAACAATTCTACTCTTATACGCCCAAAGAATTAAAACCTCAGTCTCTGGTGCTGAAAAATTTCCAAGGAGGCTACAACAGCGAAGAAATAAAAAGAGAACTAGTCAATTTGCAACTCTTAAATGTTGCAATAACCAAAGTTATTGCAATGCCATGCAAAAGATCAAGCTTCAAACAAAACCATTTTATAATACAAATGAAACCTGAGAGTAATAAGAGAGAGCTGCTCAAAGTAAAACAACTGCTCAGCCAAAATACGCGGTGGGAGCAGCTGATTAAGAAGGATATAACGCAGTGCAAAAACTGCCAACGAGTGGGACATACCTCCTAACAATGCCAAATGGATGACAGATGCGTGAAATGTCGAAAGAGCCATGAGCGTGGCATATGTGAAATCAGCAAAATTGACACAAAAGACAAGCTGACCTATGCAAATTGTGGAGAACACGGACACCCAGCGTCATACGCGGGATGCCCATATAGGAAATTCGCGACGGCTCACTGGAAAGCGAGTAAGCGAGAAATAGCAGACAGAATAAGAAGAGGGATAGCAATTAATAACAGCCACCAACGGAACACGGCGACGAGGATAATGAGTGATACTAAGGCTTGGCCTTCGCTACCAAAAGCAAGACACAACCCTCAGACGGAAATGACACGGAACGCGTTGTTTAAAACAGACCCAATTCCAAGACTGGCAGTACAGCAAGACTCCGAAAAGGGCCCTACTGGTGTACCATCCTGGCCTAGCGAGCTAATGAAGGGAATGCTAAAAGTAAGTGAAACAGTTGAAAGGCTCAACGCTCAATTCAGCAAAATTGAGCATATAGAAAATAAAGTCAACTTCCTATTCGAACAACTAGGATACAATAATGAATAAAACCCCGCAAAGAAATAAGAATAAGAGATTAATTCAAGAAAACAAACAGAAACTTAAGATAATAGCAATCAATGTTAACTCAATCCAACACAACTACAGAAGGCTATAGCTATTAACACTACTAGAGGGTGTCTCTCTAGATATTGCCCTAATTTCGGAGACTAAACTCAATGACAAACACGTAATCACATACAGAAACTACGAAATAATAAGAACGGATCGCCCGAACTCCACTCAGGGAGGGGAAACGGCTATTATATTAGGAAAGGATATAAACCATGAGGCTATCAAATACCCATCATCGTTAGGTAATGAATTAAATAAATTCACAAAAATAAAAATTAAATTTAACAATAGCCGGCCCAAAGACTTATTTGTAGTAAGCCTATACGTAACAAATTCGAACAAAACAATATTCATAGAAGAACTCAACCAACTACTAACAAAAATACAAGCCGAGAGCAAAGACTGTGCATTCATAATAGCTAGAGACTTTAGCGCAAGAAGAACCGAATAAGGTGATCACGCTGACAACGAAAGAGGCAAATATCTAAGAAAATGGGAGTACACCGAAGCCAATAAATTTGGAGTAAAAATATACTCAACCACCACACCAACGCGCATGGACAGCTTAACATTCTTGGACATCTGCCTAACTAACCTCTAAATTATAGATCTGGTAAACGGAAGAATAAAGACACGATCATACGACAGCGACCACCAAGCCCTTCAGTTCATAGTGAAACTGCCAAACGTTGCAGAAATTGATAATGTGAGAAATGAAAAACACAAATACAACTATAAGGCAACGAAATAGGGCAAATTTGAGAAACAATTGCAACGGAACTACACATCCAAAATCCCGGACAACAGAAACCTGGACATTGATGAAATAGACAGCAGCATCTCTGAATTAAATAACGCAATACTAGCAACTATAGAGCAGACGGTACCAAGATTCAAGCCTCATAATAACATAAACAAATACCTTAACACAATAATAAAAAAACTGCAAAAAAGAAAAACAGAGTATCTCACAACACTACACAAGATGCAGCGAAACAACCCAACTGCATGGCGTAGAGAAATAATAATAGCTAAGATAATTATCAAAGTAATTAAAGAACAATTGAGAAAAGAGTTTGCAAAGGCAACAGCTAGATATTATGAAGGTTAATTAAAGCAAATAAACCATCGCGACACAAACACGTTCTTCCCAAAGATCAATAGACTATTGAGAAGTAAGAAATGGATCAAGATTGGAGATCAGGTGCTTAATGACAGTGACCCAATCATCAACAAGCTAGGAGTTAACACGGAGAAAACAAACACGGAGGGCAAGGTAATAGTTACTGACGAAATAACAAAACTGAACGTAATTGGCAGCTACTTAGAATCAATCAATTCGGCAAGATATCTAAATAACGGCACAAGGCTGCAGGAAATAGTCGATGCAAGTGCGGACAAAATTAGACAAGAACTGGAAGAGAATAGAAGAGCGGGACGCACACTACTAACATTCAACGACACCAACAAAGCAACCCGGCCGACTTGTTAGACAGGCATCGCCTACCTTTGCAACCGTGATACCCTAAGCAATATATTGAAGAAGCTTCCTAATAAAACCTCTAGTGGACCAGACAATATATCAACTATAGTACTAAAACATTTACCAGCCAATATAGTAAACGAACTCGTGATAATATTTAACAACGCCCTCAACCACAAATACTTTCCGAGGATATGGAAAAGAGCTAAGGTACTGCAAACTCTAAAGAAGAACAAGGACCCAGGAAAGGCGTCAAGCTAAAGGCCGATCAGTCTGACGCTAACACTTAGTAAAGTATACGAGTCAATCATCACCATACAAGTCAATAAATTCTGTACAGACAAATCACTGATCTGAAACCAGCAATTTGGATCTAGACACAATCATTCTAGAGTACATGCTGTCCACTACATACTAAATTATGTAAATTAGGAACTACATTACAACCAGCTAATAGGAGCGCTGCTAATCGATCTGGAGAAGGCTTTTGACTCCGTGTGGCTAAATGGGCTGATATTTAAGCTAGTAAAACTGGGATTTCCAACGTGGCTGATCCTAGTCACTTGGGACATGATACACGGCAAAACGTTCGTAACCTGGGATAGCGCTAACACTTCGAGCATAATATTCAACATTGAGGAGGGACTACAGCAGGGCACAGTCTCCTTCCTATTATTTTTTGTGATTTTCACACTATCCTTATTGAAGGCATTCAACCTCAACAAGGAAAATAAACGAGCTATAGCCTTCGCGGGCGACGTGATTGTATGTGTATCCGGAAAGACGCCAGACAAGATCAGAGGGCAACTCCAGGAGCTCTTTGAATAAATCGACCGATTCTACAAGATGTGGAACTTAGGAGTAAACCACCAAAAATGTGAAACCATTTTAATCAGAAGGACTTGCAATCACCTGAGCAGCTCCAAAAAATGTAACATAAAAGAGTTTAGAATAACGGCAATAGACCCAACTACAAATGATGCAATTCAAATTCCACATAAAACCATGGTGAAATATCTTGGAGTTAACATCGAACAATTTGCCAAACTTAACGGGCATTTAGAGACTCAACTGAACAAGGCCCGGGCATCATTCAAGGCAAACAATAGACTGTTCCACGCAAGAGGACTAAATAGTAGAGCCAAGGTCATATGCTACCAACTATTAATCAGACCAATACTGACCTACGCGGCCCCCGTGTGGTGGAACACCAGTGCGTTTCTAATGGAGAGAATAAGAACATTCGAGCGAAAGTGTTTGAGAGCGTGCCTTGGGGTCTATCGAACAAGCAAGTCGAATTATAAGAAGGCCATCAGCAACAGGGTACTTTACAATTTAGCAGGGATCCCCCGAATTGATAACTATATCATTAAATTGACTAAAAACTACTTAAGCAAACTACCAGATAGTACAAACAACGAAATAAAAAAACTGGCGATGATAGAGGACGAGACGGTAGTGACCAGGAACCAAAACTCAGTATGCATCCCACCACAGGCGTTTACTTATTACGACAAAATCAGAGTGATCCAGAACGCCAACAACCGGCCGGTGATATACCATTGGCGCAGTCATCAAGCCAACAAAAAAATAGAATTAAGGCCTGAAGACGTTGTCTCGCCAAATACAAACTGGGTTTACTCTATGGCAATCCCAGACTGCGACAGAATGGACTTCAGGCGACTAAATAATAGATACTGACGGCTAACTGGAGCGAGCACATAGAAAAGAACTATTGGAGAGACGAAAGAAAGGCTGGACTGAACTAAGAAGACTGAATAGCTAATTATAAAGTCATATTACTTTTAATACCTAAATATAGAGATAAGCAATGTGACATAAAAAAAAATGAATATAGCAAATAGCTTAATACTTAGTGTTTTACACACATATCTTCTTTTTTTTTATTTTTTTGAAGTGAAAACTTCTTTAGAATAGAAGTGATCTGAAAAGTAAATAAACGAAAACGGAGCTACGTAAAGAAACTACGTAACGAAGCTATGTAACGAAACTATGAAACAGCTGCTATACTAAATAATGAGAGAAAAAGGGACAAACATATATGATTTAGCCTGCGAGAGAATGAGACGGAATAAAGCTATACAGTTTTTCCTATTCTCGGTCTCCTCTTTATGCTACGCTTCGTAGTTGTACGATCCGAAAGGATCGTACGGTAATTAGCGGTATTCAAAATTCGCACGCGTCCGCATCCATCGATTAAGATTCTAGATCGATACTCATTGTGAGCATCGATCAACCACCAGTTACTATCGAAGCACTTCTCAAGCTACCCCCTCCTCTCGCATCCCCACTTCTCAATCCCCTAGTACATACGCCCTGCTGGACCAGTACAAAGGAGCATTCATCCTATTTCTTCACCGGACGCCTACGACTACACATCTTGAAGGATTATAGAGGCTTTAAGAATTCACAAAGAACAACGAAGAAAATATCCTAATCTTCAAGACTCGTGAAAGTAAGCCCATTCTACATCACAACTCTTAAGGTTGTGATCGCTATATTTGAGGAGTGCGAGAGGTGAGATCTTTCCAATATATATATATTTCACATCAACGGTATTTTCCCACGTAGTAACACCACGTGGTGCATTCTTATTGTATGATCAAATATCATCCAGGGTTTTTATGCCGCAAGGCTTTTCCCTGACGAGCCAATAAAACAAGGCATTGTTTCTTTGATTAACTCAATCACGTGTTTTATTTTACACCTTAACCTAACCCTCTATTCTCCCCTTTATAGCATAAACAAATTGCCAGAGGACTATTAGTTGAGGAATTTCGGCCATATCAGTAGTTATCGCTCCTGGTTGTATATGTGTGTGTTTGTGTGCGATTGCATACTACAAAGAGTGCACACATATTATTTCGATACTTGAAATTTTTGTAGGTAGGAGCGATAGAAGGGTAGAAAAATAAACAGAGATAAGCACCTAGGTATGCGACAAAAGAATAAGGTCTAAACCAACCGACAGTCGAAATAAAGAAAGAAGGTGCGTGGACTGTTTTTATTTTACCAAACGTGGTATTTCTTTTCTATTTAAAAATGTTTCTATTTTATTAATAAATTATTATTAAATTATTATTTATTTCGCAAATATTATAATTAACAATTATGAAATACATAGTATATAATAATTGTATTGTCTGCAATATTTTACAAAAAAATTAAATGATTATCAGATACTTCAGAGAAAAAAAATTAAACAACATTGTAGAGTATTTTTTTTATAAATATCCAAAGACATGTTTTTTAATTATAATGTTTGCGTATTTAGGAAATTTATACTAATTTTTCAAAAAAATGGAAAAGTTTTTAAATAGAAGAAACTAGACACGTTACAAAAACCAATAAACCTTATTTACTTAATATTTCCAATAACAATAAAATAATATAACTTATTTTACAAATATAAAAGAAAATAATATAGAAAATAAATGTAAAAAAAATTTTTAATAATATAAAATAAAACAACGAAAATAGAAATAGATTTTAAAATCGTTGTAATTTAAAACCCGATAAAACGAAAAAGATACGACCACAATTGTTCCCTTCATTAACAGCATCTACAGTTATTAGTGGCAACACAAAAAGAAATACTTGCGTATGCTAACCAATGATAAAGATATTTCAAATTCAAAGTGTGAAAGAAAAAATTCATCTACATGAGTTTCAAAAAAAAAAAATATATTTACTTCGGTTAGAGGACGGCGTATCTTTCTGTCGACGAATATTATATTATTTTCGTCTCTATCTATGGCTATCGCATTTAGCATTCCATCTTGATGTATAGAATTCTGAAAATTTTAGTTTTTGTCAGCTACCTACACCCCAAGGTCGGTTCCTTATCATGAGAAAAGAAATATAAAAAATAGGGAATGTCTGTTGAAATTCGATCTACATTTATGTTCTTTATTATCGATGCGATAATACTCATGCCTATAGTTTTTTTTTACAATGTGTCATATCTTTTTTATTTAAAAATGTTTCTATTTTTTTGACAAATTAGTAATAAATTCTTTAATTCGCAAATATTATAATAAAAAATTATGAAGTACATAGAATATATAATAATTGTATTGTCTGAAATATTAAAAAAAAAAAAAAGGATTACCAAATACATCAGAGAAAAAGGATTAGAGAATACTGTGGAATAAATGAAAAGCAGCTGACAAACTCCATTCAAAAGCAAGTAAATTACTGTCACATTTTTATATTTTGCTTCTTTATAAGATTTATTTGATACCTGAAGATAAAATATGTATATTAAATTTGATTTTTATATGAAAAATATCTAAAGAGTTGTACTGACCCATGCATATATAAAAATTTTATTACAAATTGTGATTTTATCGTATTTAAGTAAGTTATACTAATTTTTTAATAAAATAAAAACATATTTAAGAGGTTAAACGCCTAGCGTGAATCGGTGGAGCTTAACACGGAGCTGAAATTTGAGACTCGTAGTGTATACAGCTCCATAAGCTGAGAAAGCGATACGATTCAATGCATTTTTTAGATTTTTCGTTGTTAAGATCTTTATTTAGACGAGAGTATTTAGAAAGATAAGTTTGTGGTCCAAAGAATAAGGACGAAATATGTTATAAATAATAAGGGTCTTGAAGTGTGGTAGGCTACAGAGTTGAAAAAACATTTCTAAATAATATCTTTATTAGATCGATCATTGCATTTTACCAGAACCCTAGTTCAGTCCAGCAGTATTTTCCAGATGTTTTTCGTAACGTCTTTATTTCATCTATCCTAAAATGTTTTTATGTAGCGCAATAATGTAGATGAAAACGGGAAATAGAAAACCATACTAACAAAAAAAATTTTATACCTAAGTTTCAAAAAAAGGATTACTTATTTTTACCTAATTTCTGACGAATTATATTTCCTTTGATAAACATCCTACCATTTTGGTGTCTATTTATAACTATCGCATTCCGCATTCTGTTTTTATTGCTTGAATTGTGAAAAGTGCACTTTTTATCAGCTATTCTACCCAGAATCCATACCGGTGACCCTTATTATATATAGTAATAATATTATAAAAAATAAATCCTTCAATTATCTTACTCTTAAAACTGCGCATTCGTCTCATTTTCTCGAAAAGTAGATTTGCGAAGGTTTCACTTCTAAAACGTTTGATCTGCACACATAATTTTTTTTTTTATTTTTTCTTGTCTTTTTCTTTTTTTGTATTAATATTCCCAGAGTCAGTGTGATGTTTTTTTTATTATAATTTACCTTTTTCATCACTAGGTTAATTAGTTTCTCTTAGTATAGAATCCTAATAGTAGGTAAACGAAACCAAAGAGAGTATTGTTTTATGTAGTCAAATTCTGTGCAATGCTATACAGATGAAGTGTTAATTAATGTAAGTAGCTCCAAGCGCGGAGACAAGCATTAAAAACGTTATCCTTAGTTGGTAACAATTGAGAAAAAAAGGCCTTTTTTTAAGTATTATTTGCTGCCTAGTTATAAGTATATATATGTAAATAAGAATGTATTTTTGATAAAGCAAATAAACTTTCAAAAAAAAAAAGATGGAAGGTCTTTTTCGTAATATGTTCCAGTCTTACAACGCCACGAAAAAAAAAAATTCGGTCATTCGTGAAAAGGATTTGGTCAGTGAGACCTGTCTGGAGAAGCTTTCAATTGTCTTTTTTGAAAAAATTTCAAAAATGTTTTCTAGAAACCTTTCGCACTATATGGTGATAAGATTTTAAAAAATCTTTCAAAAACCTTTTTAGAAATCTTTTTCAAGTTCCTGAACGCGGACATTTTCACCTTGTAGAAAGAGTTTTTAGAAACCTCTTTGAAAGATTTAAAGCTTTCCAAGAAATGTTTTAGAAAGATTTTAGAAAGTTTTTGTGTTTTGTGGGATTACACACGCACCTACCACTTCTCCTCTATGGAGATGGCGATTTATGTCCGTGAAGATTTTGTCTATGGCATGAGATGTGGAGTGGTTTCTTTTAAAACCGAACTGGTTATCAGGTATTACATTGTTCGTTGAGGAGTTGAATTTGAGTATGTTGTTAATAGCAGCCTCGAATGCTTTACTAATTGCTGGGGTTAAGCTGATTAGGTGGTAGCTTGCTACATCCTCCGGCGGTTTATTCTTTTTGAGAAGAGGCAAGATTTTGGATTCTTCCAAGATTCCGAAAAATATCGATTATTAAGACAGTTATTGAAGATAGTTGTGTAGTCGAATATTATAGTGTTAGGTAAGTGTTTTAAAATTATCCGAAGAATATTATCAAGACCAGATGAGGTTTTGTTAGGTAATGTGGTGATAATTTTATGAACTTGCTTTGTGTAGTGAAAATATATGGTGTTAGTCTGTTGCGAGGGGTTGAAATCTGGATTTGTTTCAATGAATTGGGTTATTGTTAGTTTCTGTTGTTCTTTGTTTTTGAAGTTGTTTGTAAGTTCTTCTACTTTTGCATTGACTGTTCTTTTGAGAGCTGTGCCATTATTTAAGTATCTAGGAGCATTTATGGTTTCTAGGAAGGCTCCTATCGCATTGAGGATATCCTGTGGGTTTTGTAGGAGGTACTTGTTACTGATTACGGGTAATTCAGATGTGTCACAATTGAATCGGTGTAGTAAGTGATTTTTGCTAAGGTCTATCGAGATGGTGTTAATGGATATTGGTTTTTTTGGTCTAAAGAATCTATTTAACTTAGGAAAAAAGGATTCGGAGCTCCTGTGGTTTATTGATTTAAACTGTGTGTCCCAGTATTTTACATAAGCTGTTCTGTATTCGTTTTTAAGTATGTCACTGATTTTGTGTATGAGGTATTTGAGATATGGTGGAGAGTGTTGGCTGTTGTGTGGGTATGTTGTCCTGTAAGATCTGTTGAGGGATAAGATGAGGTATGATTTGTATTTGTGTAATTTTTTGATTTTGAAATTGACGTAATTAAGAACATTGTCTTGTGGCCTGTATTTTGGCACATATTTTTCAATTGCTTTTATGATTGTCTTATCAATTTCTTTTATCATTACGTTTATTTCTGTGTTGATGAGATTGGTATTGTGTGGTACTGGGATATTGTAAGCATTTTTGAGTTTTCTAGTAAAAACTGACCATTTTGTTTTTTTGTAGATGTATTTGTGGTTTGCAGCAGGATTTGCGTGATTTAGGTTGTCGTCAAGGTTAATGTTTATTAGGAGAGCTTTGTGGTTACTATTATAGTTACAGGTTTTTATTTTGTCGTTAATTAAATTATTGATTGGGAGTCTGATATTAGCTATGCAGAGGTCTAGGAAGGAATTGGCACTAGGGAAGGTGGCTGTGGATGGTGGGTAAATTTTAGCTCTGTATTGGACACCATTGTTGTCTTCCCATCTTTTGAGAAGCTTGCCTTTGAGTTTTGTGGTGGAGTCCCCCCAGAGGGTGTTACGCGTATTTAAATCGCCAGCCATTAGATAGAAGTTATTAGGTCTGTTGAGTTTTAGGCCATTGTAGAGTTGTTCGATTTCGGAGGTGAATATTTTGTTGTCTTTATTATTAGCATAAAGAGCGACTATTAAGATATTTTTGTTGTTAGTGGTTACTAGTTTTATTGCTGTGTATTCAAGGATGGAATTATATCTGGATGAAGCGGAGTAAATTGTTTGGTAAGCTATGTTGTTTTTTATAATGATTGCAGTACCGCCGCCTCTGGTACTGTTAGGTCTGTCTGTTCTTATGATATTGTATTCTTTGAATTGTATTTTATGGTTTTTATTTAGTTTGGTTTCACTGATTAGGGTGATGTCGAGGTTATTGGATTTGATGAAATTGAGAAGTTCGTATCTTTTACTGAGGGATATAAGGGAGTTAACATTAATGGCTGTGATTTTGATACACTTATTAGCGATTATTTGGTTGTTATCTGTGTGGTTGGAATTGGCGATACTACTGCTATTAGTCAACATATTCGAGGCTTGTGTTGAGATATTCGAATATGGTGTCAATTCGTTTGGTGTTGTTGCTAATTGCTGTTTGTATTTGGTTTAGTTTGTTGTTAATTACTCTGTTTATTTGTTGTTCGATGCGGTTGCGAAATGATTCAAAATTGAAGCTGTTATTGTTGTTCTTAGTGTTATAGTTTTCATTGATGCGGGTATTATTGCCAAAAAGGTGTTTGTTTGTGTTTGTGGTACTGAACCATGCGTTTTGTGTGTTATTGAGGTTTTGGATGCGGTTAGAGATGTTATTTCTTGCTGGTATGTTATGTTGAGTGTTAGGGTTAGCTGTGTGAGGTGTGGTGGCCTTGTGGACGTAGTTATTAATTAAATTTATACGCTTAGTTCTTCCTAGATTTTTCGAAGCGCGATTGTCTATTTGTATTTTTCTCGCAAACTTATAATAAGGGCAGCCTTTGTATGAGGCTGGATGTCCTGCGCTTTGGCAGTTTGCACAGTATAAGGTATTGAGTTCGTTTATGCCCTTCGGGATTGTGCATTTTCCCGGTTCGTGGTCTTGCCGCATTTGACACATCGGTATCCCAGCGAACAGTTAACGCTAGAATGACCGAAACGCTGGCATTTTACGCATTGGAAAAGACCTCTTCTCTTGAGAGGTTCCCAATAAACTCTTTGCATGTCTAAGTTTCGAATTTTCGTGATACTTTGGATATCATTATCATTGCTTAGTAGAATTAGAAAATGTTTTTTCTCGCTATTTTTATGAAATTTAATTTTTGATACCTTTATAATGTTAGTGTTTGGTAAGTTTAAGCTGAGAAGATCATTTTTGATGTCCTTAGCTGAAACATTGCCTTCTATGCCCTTGAGGACTAAGTTTTTAGGTTTTGCGCTATTTGGTGTGTAGGTGTAGAATTTAAACTGATTAACTTTGCAAGTGTTGATAATGTCTTTGAAGGTGGAGAGTGACGAGGCAAAGATTGTGCACGTGTCACTATCTGTCTTTTTTGTAATAGGGTCTTTTGAGTTCATTTTTTTGAGAACACCTTTGATGTTCTCGAATTGTATATCACATACATATATTGGCGGTGGACGATCCTTGCCGTGTCTGGACTCCTCCCCCCTTCGCTCGGTGAGAGGTGTCCTCTGGCTTTGGCGGGGGTGTTGCTCCGTCGGTGTTGCAGAGTTCGTTGTCCTGCTCTCTATGCGGTGGGGTGGAGTGGTGCCACTGGTCGTTCCGATATTCCTTGTCGGTCTAGGTGGCGGTAGGGATGGCCATGCTGTAGTGGCAGGTTGAGGGTTGTGTTCCCTCTCTTGGTTGACATCTTGCTCGATGTCTTCGTAATCCAGCAGGCGCGCGTATTTGTTTTCAGTTTGAATTTTTGCTTTGTCGAGAATCGTGGTGGCCTAGCAACTCTTTTTGGTTCGTTCCATCTGGACGAACGTTAGTGGTCGCTTTGTTTGGTGAGTACTTGCGGTGTTGTTGCACTTGTTGGCGAGTTTTCCAATGGTCTTTTTCTCGCTGTGGCTAAATTTGGTGCTAAGGCCGTCGGTGTTGTTGGTCTTTATCCAAGCTGTTTTCTTGCTTGGATAAATAGTTTGTCCAATGGAGTTATTCCTTGTCCTTTTATCGATTTAAACCGATTATCGTGCAGTGCTCAGGCGGAAGCTCTTGGTGGGGAACATTCTTGGTTTCCTGCTCTTGCATTGTCGTTTGAGGCCATTGTTCTGTCTAGCACATCATTTAATTGATCTTCAATTTCCATCTTGTTGATTATCTCCCGCGATATTAGGCCCGGAGGGGTGTTTCGGGGAGATAAGGCCCACACATTCTCCGCGCCCGATTTTTCCGTGTTTTTTATGTGCACTTACTGTTTGTTTTTCGGCAACAAAGGAAAAAGATGAAATAAAATAAAAAAAATAAAAAAATAATTAAGAGATATAAACAGAGATAAGAAAAAGAAAGAAACTTGATTGCTGCACTCGATATTGCACTCGATATTGCATTTGAACGTTTAAGATATATTCGTAAAGCACGAGCTACTCGATCCGTGATCTCTCGCTTCGAGCACTCGACCATCACTCAACCGGGAATCGAACCTTTTTTTTCTTTTTTTTTTCTAAAAGTTTTTATTTGTATAAAAAGGTACAATAACATATAAAAATGTATATAGATTGGAACAAATAAAACTACTAACAAAAGAAACCATACGCTAATTGTCTTATTAGACTAGACAATAGTTTAACCCATTGGGTAGGGCGAACTCGCTATTGCACGGTGACTTATTTCTAATAGATATGTACTATACTAATACTAATACTAAAAGGCACATTCGCCGGAAGGTACTTTGTATGTCGGTGGATGCGTTACGAGAAAAATTATTGAAAAACTCGCATACCCTGTTTAAAAACCGGGAATCGAACCCGGGCCGCCTGCGTGGCAGGCAAGCATTCTACCACTGAACCACCGATGCTTGCTAAAACGTATTTGCGACAAAGTTTTTAACAAAAATATTAGTCTAAATTTATAATTTATAAACATACATACTTGAAAAGTATAATTAACACGTTGAATTGTTCAGAAAATCTCCCGTCATGCCACGCGTGTTAATTTTAATTTGTTGAATTCTACGCAGTATTCTTTATTTTGCATTTATTTACCATATCTCCAAAACACAATCGATACTTTTATGTATATAAATAATATCCGATATCCGGTGTGGGACACAGAGTGTTTTGTTCTATCGATGGGCGGTTCTTCTTAATCTTTGTTTTCTTTATCCCTACCAAGGAGCAGCTGCATCCTAAGTGCTTAGCGACGAAATATTTTTACTTTTGGTTTATTTCTTATTCCTTTATTATTTTTCTACTCCTGATTAAGTAAAGACGTGCTTTCACCTTATCATATAAAATAAAAATTAATTGTCTTATAAGAAAGAGTATTTTTAATATCCCCTATAACTCAATAATTATAAAATAAAACTTCGAAAATGATAAATAGATATTAAAATCGTTGTAATTCAAAACTTGATAAAACGAAAAAAATACGACCAGGATTGTTCCTTTCTTTTACAGCATCTTCAGGTATTACTTGTGTGACGTTCCGACACGTTTCGCCTACCCAAATTTTTCGCAGTAATATAAGCTTATTTGTGCGAGACATCATCCCAGTAGTCCACATGAACAATAGTAGAAATAATCATAAGTAGTACGCATAAGAGATTAATTATTTGCATTGCCTCATTCCTTATATCGAAATAAACTATTGGAAATCCCATCCCTTGCCAGGCATATACCAGAGCTATAAATTGTCTCCTCAAGAACTCCTTCCTAGAACAAAGAGTACCATTCTCCCTCCAGTGTCGCACGTGTCTACCTGGCCCCAAGGCCACGCATAAAATCTGACACCCCACTAAGATTTTCCGCTGCACCCACGTCCTTCACCCAAGAATATTTCCTTCTGAATAGAACTTTGTCTCTCAAATAGCAAGGAAAGGAATTAAACACGAAACTCGCCACATGTAGGACAAAAGGGTTTCAATAGCCACCAACATTCCCCAATTCCCTTACATAGACCCTTTGGCTACCTCATAAATTCCATTCAGGCATAAGCAGAAAGACACAACTAATTGAATAAAAACCTCTCTGTAGATTTCCCTCACATTCCTAGAACCAAGAACCTTCGCCTATGTTCCGACATATGAAACTCAGCGTTAAAATGACAACTACAATGCAGGCAAGCAACCCCTAACGGAATCCAGGGAAATAGCCATACCTCCTCGCAATAAAATATTATAAACAATTCTCTTGAACCATCCTTCGCACTCTCCTTCCCCACGACTGAGTGTCGCCAAGCTAAGACACGCCTACTAAAAGGTCACGTAGCATTAACAGTAACCCATTCCTGGAATCTTCTAGAACTAAAAGAATAATTATAACTAAAGAGACTCGCGAAACTACTAGAACAAGTCATCACTCATCATTTATCGAGAGTTGCGTCCGCGCACCTCGAATCATCTCATTAAAAAAGCCTTGTAAAATTATAACATACTAAAATTCCAATGCGTCATGTAAATTTTAGTTAGACATTAAAAAGACGCAGGCAGCCAAGAGTTTCAAGCATCAAGGTCAACTCAAGCAGTAGCAGTACGACAAAGACTTCGAACATCGCAACATTTCGGAAGGTTGGACATTAAAAGGACGCAGGCGGCCGAGAGTTTTAAGCATCAAGGTCAGCACGAGTAGTAGCTGTACGACAAAGACTTCAAACAGCGCGGCATTTCGCAAGGTAAACAACTTTGGCCTTCAATGACTCATTCCTTGTTAGATCTAACGAAGCAAGAGAATATCAGTGAGTAAAAACTAAAAGTCACGCGAACATTCTCTTCCGAGAGGGAATATTATTTTCAAAAATAAATTGTATGTTAGCATTAGCTCAATATACCAGGTTATTTTCATTTGGATTGCGAAATGAAATATTATTTCTTTTAGTCAAAGGTTACATAGTTTATAAATAAGCTTTTATTTTCCGCTTGAAAATAGATATTATAACCAAAAGTAATATGGAAAAAATTTAACTGATAATATTGAATGTCGTGTTGGGTTTGTTTACTCATTTGCGTTCTGCTACATGAAGCAACTTTCTGTATACATCTTATATTTAGAATAATGCTATACACCCTTGATGATAAACTATTCATTTAGCTAACGAAAATAATTCTATACTTGAAACCAACAAAGTAAAATTTCTTTACAAATAATAATTTAATAAAACAATAAATTTACAAATAATATTTTAAATCGTAAGTGCACACAAATTTAAATTTAAATTTTTTATTTAATAAATTGTTTAAATTAAATATTTCTAATATTTTTACAAGTAATTTTGAATAATATTCGTTAGAGCTAATAATTTCTTTTTGATATAATATTTGTTTACATCAATCGTGTGAGCATTAAGCGAGACCAAGCTAATGGTCAACCATATACAGACTCAACTTTCATCTATAATCTTTGATAATCACATTATATTAATTATAATCATACATTCTTATTATTAATTTACATATTGGTAATTTGAGAAAATTTATATATATATATATACTACTTTAGATATAAAATTGAATTAAGTGTATAAAGATTGTATACACTGTTGCACTCTCACAACCGTACATGTTAGTCGGTAACGGTACCATTTAGTAACCTATTACCCTGTTGTGGTTAGGATATATCTCTAGTATTGCACTAGTAGAAAATTCATCATTTAATTAAGCGTTTCTCATTTTGAAACCATTAACTATACTTTTGAAGTCTCTTATTGTTATTAGGCGACTATACAGTCCTCTTGTAGTATACTTGTAGGACCAATTACTCTATAGTGAATCAATTCAAATAATCACTATTTCGATTATTAATTCAAGGTATTCATTCACTAATTCACTTATTAATTCAAGATAGTAATCAAAATAAGAAAAAATGGAAGTATGGTACTCCAATCAGAAAAGATTGCAAAATCAAATTGCAAATGCCTTTTCCAATTTTAAAAAATTAGGCCAGTCTAAGATGCTAGCTGGTCATGGTAGGGCAAGATTAAAGCAAATGAATGAAAGATTTGAGCAGTTCAAGAGAATTATTATAATAATTTAGGTGAGTTTAATGAATTTTTAACCCCTTTAAATACATCTGTCGGTGAAACCCACCACAACCAATCTTTTAATAGTAATAATTCTGTTAGTTTTCAAAGTTTACCTACAATAGAAATACCCACCTTCTCTGGCAAATATGAAGAGTGGTCTAACTTTAGAGATAATAACAAGACAGGTACTGTAACAAGTCTTCATGTTACTGAAGTAGTACCACTTAACGAATTAGTGAAACAGTTTTGGGAGGTAGAGGAAATTCCAAATCCTTCAGAAAACTTAACTAATGAGGAAAAGGAATGTGAAAAGATCTTTAAAGACACTCATCTTATTACAGACTCTGGCAGATTCAGTGTTAAATTACCTTTTAATGTTTCAACTGATTCACTACATGCCGAGTCGCAGAAAAGCTATCAATTAGTTAAAAATATGTTAGAATGGAGACTCGTTTCAATTTAAATGTAAAATTGAAATCTCCTTATAGCTCATTTTTGAAAGAGTACCTTGACCTCAATCATATGAGTCTAGTTAGTTCAGATATTTCAGTACCCCGTTGGTACTTACCACATCATGGGGTTATAAAGAAAGCCAGTACTACCACAAAGCTTCGGGTAGTCTTTAATGGCTCAGCCACTGTTGGCAAAAACACAGCTCTCAACGCTGTTTTACAGACAGGACAGAATCTGCATCCCAACATTTTCGATTTAATTTTGAAATGGAGAAACTATAGATTCGTTTTTATTGCTGATATTCAAAAGATGTTCCGACAAATTTTAATTCAGCCCTCAGATAGACCATATCAATCAATACCTTGGCAGGAAAATCCTCAAGAAAATATTGTTTTTCCAGATTGAAATGTGTTCCAACAGATAGCATGCTTCGGGTTGTTAAAAAATAAATATAAATCACGAGATGAAATCCAACGCAATGTTGAGAATTGGCTTGCTAACTTAAAATTAAGTGAAAAACGACATTGTCTTCCCACCAAATTGTCTGGTGGTCAAAAGAGACGTGTTTGTCTTGGATTGGCACTCTTTGGTGATGCTAGTGCATTCCATTTGGATGAACCAACATCCGGTATGAACCCTAAAACGAGAAGAGACACTTGGGAAATAGTATTGAAAATGAGGGGTAAAAAGACAATGATAAATAATTCTTCTGAATCGTCTGAAATAACGCCTTTAACGCTCAACATGTACAGAAATCCCAAAGCATTTTATTCTTCCGATAATAGCGATTATGGTAATGGATATAAGGAAATAATCGAGAAATTTTGGGGAACTGCAATTAATGTTGCAACTGGAAGCATTTTTAATGAGCTATTATCATTTGGTAGAAAGGATATAGCAGATTATCATAATCATGTAGTTGTATCTGCTGAATTTAATAGCACGAATACTTCAGAAATAACTGTCAATGGTTTATATTCTGGAACGATGATGCACAGTTTACCCCTGACTATGAATATTTTGTCAAATACCATCCTTCGAAATATAACTGGGGACAACAAATATTCCATCGAAATATCTAAACAACAACTACTCAATTCAATTTCTTCGTATGAAATGGAACCACTTTCACGAGTTTCAACGCTTTGTTCCGTTTTATTTCTCAATTTAGCACTATTTGTTATTCATTCGTTACAAGAACCTTCTAATAAAGTTAAACAGTTACATCGAATGACTGGAGTTACGTCTGTGTCGTATTGGCTCACCATGTTTCTTTTCGATTTTCTAATTTGCTTAATATCCTCATTATTTATTACACTAGGATTTTGCATAAGGGATTTTATATTAGACATACGTTTATATCGTCAAACAGAAATATTATTAACAATATTATTGCTAGTAATCGTTGGTTTAAACTGTATATTTATATCATACATATTTAGTTTCTTTAACAAATCTAGAAGTATTGTAATAACTATTTTAAGTATTACACCTATTGGAATTGCTTTCATACAATATGTGGTATTTACAATACTACAAGATTATGAAACGATGAAAATGATTTTACAACGATTATTCTTTTTAATGCCATATATAAGTTTCTTCTACGGGGAATTTTTATTCCTAACCGTGGCTGTAACAAATGCAAATCGTCGACGTTTATCAAGCAAAATTTTACAGCAACAGTGTAAAAATGGAATTTATATTCCATGTTGCGACATGAACTGTGTAGATGGTCTTTGTAATAAGCCTATGCCATATATTGGAAATTTTGAAAAGGCCTTTAGGTCGTATCATAAAAGTATGGACTGGTACAGATGGACTTGTGCGAGTTGTGAGAGTGAAAACGGCAACTACAGAATTAGATAGACCAATTACAAAGTTAGTATTGCTTTTGCATAATGATGATTTAATTAATAATTTTGATGAATGCGTTGAAACGTAAGTCTGATATTAACATTAAGTAAAAATTTAGTAAACCAATTATTGTAAAATGTTTACCTAAGAAAAGGAAAATCGTCATATGTCAAGATTAAATAATCTTTCAGTTTTTTTTTGTCAATTTAATAAGTTAATTTTCCTTATTTTATTTGTAATGATAGCACTTAAAGAATTGATGATGATTTAAGTTCAAAGATATCATATTTAATGATACTGTTTTTTTTCTTTCTTCGTTTTCTAACTAATGTAAGATGACATATTAGAATTCTGACTTTTCATTTTGTTTTACATTGAAGCACCCGACGCTCCGCTGATGCATCAACCGGGGGAGTATGTTCAGGATTGGCATATATTGTTAAGAAACCCCCCTTTTGGGCTTTGTAATAAGTGTGAGTGTGTCTGTAGTGGTATTGTCCCTACAGCGCGTTTGTTAGTCAGGTGTGTCTGTGTCGCGTCATCCGCGGTATTGTCGCGGACTACTTGTTGCGTGTAATGTGTGTATTAATGCGCGAATCTTGGGCTATCGAGCTCATCTCGCTATGTGCGTCGCGCCGACAGTCGCCTCTTGTATTGCCGAGCTATTAGACGTACTATCAAACATTTTGTGGTCCTTCGAGCCGGATTCACTTTCTATTCTAATTTTACATTCTCTCAGCCCTAAATACTATACAGTATATAAGAATTATTTGTGAGAAAATTTTTTTTTTAAATCTGGTATATAATATTAACTTTATTTAGTATTTGTAAGTTTATAAGAATTAATTTTTAAACACCCGTAATAGATGATTAAATTGAATGAAGAATAACTTGTATAGAAACGAAAGAAAAAAAATTTATTCCGTAAATATGGCCACCTATGTTGAAGTCTCCCTGTTTTTAGGGCAGAGAATAGACCCTAAACAAGAACCGGTTTTAAAAATATCTCATGCTCGGATATTGTATCATGGTCTTTTCCTTTTCTACCATCCACAGTTTCTAACTCCTCCTTTACCCCTCCTACAACCGCCATTTTTAATTCTGGAACCATCTTGTGTCGACTGACGATCAAAATAAACATTTACGAATGAAAATATTTTTTGCAGACAGTAAAATAAGACACGTATGAAAAAATATTAATGTTTGGACTGAAAAATTCTAAATTCTGGAAAAGTTAGATTAAAATCAAATAGATTACTAATTTCAATGACAACTTTAATCAGAATAATAATTGAAATATGAAAATATCGTTAAGTAATAAATATTTTTTTTCTTTTGTCTTATCAATATAATAATTTAATAAGCGTACAACAAAAAGTCAGAAAAAAAACCTGTATAATATTGAGCTGAGAAAAGAGCAAGACGCTGGAAATCGTGTGTATGTGAGGGTGAATTAATAAATTATAGGTTATTACACTGACGAATGGTATTACACTACTCTTTATATTTTCACTAATTTATTAACTCAAAATAAAAAGCTCTATTAGGAAGTAAATTGTAATAATTATACAATTATTAATTATCGAAAAGGATGCTTTGATAGTTAAGGCAATAGTAATGAATTTGTGCTTTATAATAATAGTAATTGGAAAGAAGTAAGATAATGACGTTAGGCTACACGTCTAGCAGTTAGGCACTACAAGAGGCGACTGCAGGCGCGACGCACATAGCGAGATGAGCTCGCTAGCCCAAGATTCGCGCATTAATACACACATTACACGCAACAAGTAGTCCGCGACAATACCGCGGATGACGCAACACAGACACACCTGACTCACAAACGCGCTGTAGTGACAATACCACTACAGACACACTAACACTTATTACATAGCTCAAAAGGGGGGTTTCTTAGTAATATATGTCAATCCTGAACATAAACGTTAAATTATTAAATAATATATTACTAATTTAAGTGTAAATTAAAATAAATATATATATAAAGAAAAATTCGAAAAATGAATAACAACGAATAAAAAAAAATTATATTTTACTCTTAATCGCAATTTTGACTAATTCCTGTGTAACAAACAGAAGTGTACAACAAAAAGTAAAAAAAAAAAATAACTGTTGAATTATTAAACAATATATTAAATATTTAATCGTAAATTGAATTAAATAAATATGTAAAAAAATTCGACACATGATTACCAATAAGTAAAAAAAAAGATATTTACTCTTAACTTTCACTATGACACATTCTACGTCACATTAATTTGTTACTTCAGTTTATTCTTTAATAAATATATAATATATATTATTAATGCAAAAATGTTAATAATAAATTAAATAATACTTACAGTAAAGTCTATTATGTATCGTGGTTTGTTGTCATAACATGGCATCAAGTTAATTGATATTGTACTTGAATGATATAATACAGCTCACACGTAAAAAAGATAAAAACTTTTATGAACTACACAAAATTCGAGCTCCTACATGTGTATTCTTTGACAGTAGTGATAAAACTGAATTCTAAACAGCGAGGACCTTCAATCCCTAAAAATACGTCATCAATCGATTTCTGGATTGACAAATGATAACCTTCCAATATTCCTTTACAACGCCATCTCTTTTTGGCGGGACTAAGATAGTTCGGGACTAACCTTAGTTCCTCAATTACATAAATCATTTTTAACCTTTTTTTACTATCATGAATAAAAAAAAGGTTACTTTATGATTAAATATCAACTTGATATAAATTTTAATAAGGAAAAGGAAAATTAAAGTAAAAAACAAGAGTGGTTTTAACTTTCCATGAAAACTATAACAGGTGTTTTCCAAATTAACCAATGAAAACTTTTCAAAACTCTTCCAGCGATAAATATTTTTTGTAAGAACTAAAATTCTAACTTCGTTATTCCATTAGATAAATATTTTTTAACGTTTTTTTATTATAAAAAATAAAAAATGAAGCAGAAAAAAGTTATTCATAATTGGATAATAATTTGATACCAATTTTAATATATAAATAAAATTAATAATTTGATATTAGTTTTATTATAAAAAAAAAATAAATAATTTGGTATAAATTTTATTACGAAAAAGGAAAATAAAAGTAAAAAAGCAAAAGTTTTTCATTCTTTTGATTTGATTTTGTCACATTAAAAACTATTTGCTTTGTATGTAACCATTCCAATTATATGGGGCATTCCACGTCAAATCGACCACTTTTGACCCTGACCCATATCGATTTGGCTGAAAGTTTTTCTCATTCTATTATACTCTATAAAAAACAGTTCTCAGAATTTTAAAAAATTTTTTTACCAAACCTAAGAAAATTATTACTTTTTGAAAAAATGGCTTTTTTTTTTAAATGGCTATAACTTCTTCAAAATTCAACCAATTAGGACGTTTCTTTTTTAAATTTTTGTTTTTAAGTGTACTATAAAGAAAAAAATACAAAAAAAATTTTAAGATGATAAACTCCCAGAAATTTTTGCATTTTTTTTAGAAAAACCAATATTTTCTCGGAGTTCGCCATTTTTTTTTCTAAAAAAAAACTTTCACTAATTCTGCGATTATCCCAGCCCATTTCAGAGTAAGCCGAGTTTTTTTTTTTCATTTAATTAAAATTTTCAAATCCTTTTATTTATTTTCTTTTTGAAATAAAATTAATGGAATTTATTTAATTTTTACAATTTACCTAATTATCAATTTTACAATAATAAATACTCAATTTATAGTCTCAAAAAACGAAGTTTTGGGAAAAATAAAATTTAAAATTTTTAAAATTAAAAAATTTTTTTTAATCTAATAAAAAAAATAAAAACTAACTCGGGCTACTCCATAATAATTGGGGATAATTGCAAAATTGATTATAGTTTTTTTAAAGAAAATAATAACAAAATTTAAAAATGGCGAACATCAAGAAAATAACGGTTTTTCTCAATAATTGCGAAAATTTCATGAATTTTAAAACTTAAAAATTTTTTTGTATTTTTTTCTGGAAAGTACATCTAAAAACAAATATTTAAAAAAAAAACCTCCTAATAGGTTGAATTTTGAAGAAGTTATAGCTATTTAAAAAAAGAGCCGTTTTTTCTAAAATTAATAATTTTTTTTGGGTTTAATAAAAAAATTTGAAAACATTCGTAGAACTGTTTTTTATAGGGTAGAATAAGATGAAAAACTTTTAGCTACATTGAAAGGGGTCAGGACCAGAAATGGTCAATTTGACGTGGAATGTCCCATATAAATTTACATTTTTTCACCACTCCGTGCAGAAAGTGTCAACTTTCCGTCCGTTGTGCAAAACGAAGTTGCCGCTTTCCGCTTACGTCGAGTAGAAAAAAAGTATACATACCATGGACAATAAATAAAAAAGCCTCAGAGCACATGCTTATTGACCTCGGCTTCGCCTCGGACAACAATTACATGTGCTCTGAGACATTTCTTACTTTTTGGCCGTAGGTATGCAATATACTATTTTTATTTACAAATTAATGATATACATTTTTAAATGTATCTATAAAATATATTATATACTTTATGTTAAGGTATGGCTGATAAATAAGACAACGCAGAGTTAATATTAAAAGTAAGATTTATTATAAGAAACGGTGGAAAAGAAAGAACTGTTGAACAAGCCTAGAGCTAGACCGAATGCAGAATTAGAAGAGGGCGTACCAGCGCCCTGTACTAAGGGACTGTGCGGCCCATAGGAGAAGTAGGGGTAAAGAGTAGGGGTGGCGGAGTGAGAAGACATAACGTCTCTTATATACGCTATTCTTAACAGTCCCTCCCGGTATGTTTCGATACTCCACAACATCTAGTTAATAGACTCTTTAAATGATTTAAACCATACAATATATTCAACAACATCTTTAAGTGATCAAAATCGCAAATAGATTAAACAAAATCTATGAGCAAATAACTTGTCATACTTGTTTATATTGAACTTATACAAAACAAATTTAATCTAACTAGATAAATCTTTAGCACGGAACGTCAGTTAACTCTCAGTTACACAGCTTAGCCCTGCGAAGAAGAAGATTTATTCCCTGGACGGGAAGAAGATAACAATTTAATTATTCATAATCAAATCTGTAAGATATTTATTTATTTCAAAGGTTAATGTCTTTGTGAAAATGTCAGCAATCTGTTTATTCGAAGGAACCCAGTTTAACTTAACCAAATTTAAATTAACGCATTCCCTAACATACTGTTCTTTCCTTTCGATCATGTGCCTTAATTTATTATTGCCATCAGATTTCGCACACGCTATTGCTGACTTACTGTCACTGAACACATTTATTGGATACCATTTTCCTTTTATTATCAACTCAATTGACGGACTGATTGATAGCAAAGCTTGGCATGTTTCACTTAATGCGACATATTCAGCCTGACAAGTGGAGAGAGCAACCCTTGGCTGTTTATGTGTTCGCCAAGCAATAGTATCACCAAACAGCTGTATTACATACCTACACGTAGTCAGTGAGCCTTTGCAATCAGAGAAACTTGCATCAGCATAAGCCTGCAACTCTTGTGTTTTGCCTCTAAACGTCAAGGTCATACCTTTCGTACCCAACAAGTAACGCAGTGCTCTCTGCAGCATATTCCATTCGTTCTTAGTTGGATTTAATTGGGGCCTACTCAACACATTAGTAATGTATGCCATGTCAGGCCTTGTACCGTTAACTATGTGTAGCAATGTTCCAACGACTTCTCTATAAGGAAAATCTTTTGTCAGTGGTACAGCAATAGTTTCTTTCCGATCTATTCTTTCTCGATTGCGGACTTCATTCAAAACCATAGGTGTTCTCTTAGGATAGGGTTTTCCTTTTAAGAATTTTTCTAGCATTTTGTCAATAAAATTTTCCTGATCTAGTCGCAAAATTTTATTTCTCCTATCTCTTCTAATTCTAATTCCTAAGTATTCTTTCGGTTCACCTAAGTCTTTCATTTCAAATTCAGCTTTGAGCTTATTTTTAATTTCTAACATTTTACCCGGATGATTACCTATCTCTATTATGTCATCAACATAAACAAGCAAATGTACAAAATCATTACCCTCTCTCCAGGTGAACAAACATGGATCAACTAAGTTTTTCTCAAGCCCTATTTTGAGTGCAACTTCAGTGAATTTTTCATTCTATTTCTTCGGACTTACTTTCAAGCCATACAACGATCTTTCAAGCTTGCAAACTTGATCCTTTGGTCTTTGACCTTCAGGAAGAAGTCCTTCCGAAATTGCCATATAAATTAATTGATCCAACTCACCATACAAGAAAGCTGTGTTAACGTCCAATTGACACATATCAAGGTCGTAAGCATTTGCTATTGCAAATAACGCTCTGACCAGTGACAATCGAGAAACAGGTGCATAGGTTTATTTCAAATCGTACTCGTTTCGATCTTTAAAACCTCGTATAACGAGTCTTCCGTTGTAAAGCTTCTCACCTTTTTCATCAACTTTGGTTTTGAATACCCACCTTGAATCTATAATATTAGGCGGTGTTCCATTCATACTACATCCTGGTCTCTCTACTATTGTCCAGACTTTACGTAAACCCATAGCCTTTAATTCAGCTGCAACTGCTTTTATCCAGTGTTCTTTCTCTGGACTATTAATAGCCTCTTTATAGGTCTTCGGATCTTTGTTGATTTCAGCCAATAGTGCGTGACATTTTTCATCAATTTTTAATCTTGTTCTTTCATCTACTTTACATTCTAAAGAATTATCAAAAGCATAAATAAAATTTGCTGATATATCATCCATAGGGAGAGGATCAACAATCGTCTCAGCATGTTCAGGTGCATTATCAGCTTGCTTTTTAGGGCGACCTCTTTTTCTTTTAATTCGCGGAGGCGCTCCTCCGAATCTAAGGTCTAGGTGTTTCCTTCTACGTTTTCTTTATCAAATTCGACTAACCAGGTTTCTTTGTTTATACCAACGTTTTAATCCTGCTAATATTTAATACTCTTTACATTATATCTATCTCCATAAACAATTCTTTCATTAAACCTAGCATCCCTACTCTCATAAAATTTACCATCTTCTGGCTTTATAAATAAATAACCTGTTCGAGTATAACCTATCAAAATTACTCTTCTACCAACGTACCTAAACTTCGGTCCCGTTTTTCGTTGGACTTTAATATAGGCAAAACATCCGAACCGTTTTATTTGATTGATATCATATCTATAATTAGGTGCAAATTTATGTAACGGAGATTCCATATTATTGCTAGCATGTGGTGTTCGATTATACGCGTACGCCGCGGCGCTTACTCTTAAATCCCACATATTTTCTAGTAATTTCGAATCATACATGTACGATCTAATCTTATTTATTATGGTTTGATTATAACGTTCTGCCACTCCGTTATGTGCGGGCGTATCAGGACTAGCAGGTTCGAGTTCTGCTCCTAATTTTTCCAAAACTTCTTTTGTATAACCTCCCATATATTCTAGTCCCTGGTCACATCGTAAACGACAGACCTTTTCATCTCGACCAAGTATATTTCTGGCAGATTTTACAAAAGCCTCAATGCAAGATGCTGCTTCACTTTTATTTTTGATTGGATAAGACATTGCTAAACGAGAATAATCATCAATTACTACGACTATAAATCTGTAACCTTTGGGATAAGAAGCTGGGCTTATCGGTCCCATAATATCACTATGTATTGTTTCCAACGGTCTGGAAGCTCTCTGTCTAACAGTTTTAAATGGCAATCGTTTAATTTTGGCTATTTTACATACTTCACAACTATCCACGATTTCGTTAAATTCGGCAGATTTGATATCTTTCAAGTGAGGATATTGTTTTTGCAAATTTCTGAGATAATTACTCGATGCATGTCCTAGTCGTACATGCCACAACAAGGCTTTATTCATTTTTACGTAAGTATCTTCCAAGGACATAATTTCATCTTGCGATAATTCTATTTCAGGAATCTCGTCAATATTATGGATAATTCTATCCCTAACTGAATTGAAGATGTCTGGTCTATTTAACTCAGCTATATTTTTAGCTGCTGAGCTTTCCTGTACTTTTTCTACAGAAGAGCTTGCAACATCCGAGATTAAACGTCTTTCTGTATTTTCATCAGTAATTAAAGGAGCCTCACTAGTTTCAGGAGAGTTCGCCTTTTCAATTTCCCCTTTCAATTCTGATTCTTTTTCAATCTGTTCAGCATTCTGAAGTCGAGTAGAACTTCTCGTAAAATACTTATGTTCATGAGAGTTTCCATTTTCACCATCTTTTAAGAAAGCCTTCTGACCGTATCTATTCTCATTATAGCCTATCCCGTCACTACTACGATTATCAGACTTAAATTCAATTTCTCAGAAAGGTTTGTTATATATCCCTGTCATAAATGACTCACAAGTCTTTGGGTCGTAAATATCAATTATTTTATCATTTAAATAAACTTTTAGATCCCTTTCTACTAGTTTTCGTAATGAGAGCAAATTTACCGATAGATCTTTAGCATATATGACATTATGCAATTCGCGCGTTTCTCCATTCTGCAAGTTCAATTTTACTGTACCTATACCATTTGTTTGCAAGTCCGTCTGAGAATTTCTATTAGCACATTTAATCGATTTAACGTCTGATTCATTTAATCTTTTGAAAATCAACTTAGAAGTCGACAGATGCTCTGTAGCACCCGAGTCCGCGATAAACCGTTCTAGTGTATTATTTCTGTAATTAAGATTAAAGTTACCCGGGTATTGCTGACATTTTTTTACAAATAGAACATTACCTTTTTCATTTGCCTCACACTTAAGACTCTCACCTGAAAAGGTGCTGGCACCTTAAATACCTCCTTGGCCATCTCTTCGGCCACCACGAATACTAAACCTGCCTCTCTTTGCTCCACGACGACCTAGATCAAGCTTGCGCTCACCTTCAGATTTAGACCTACACTCGTGCTCACGATTTTGACTAAATTGACCTCTAAATCTGCCTGATCTGCCTCGGTAATGAGTGCTAGTGTACCCGCGGCCCTTATGGTTCAGTGACGAACCACCTTGCTGTCGATGAGCTGGTAATCTGGCTAACGAACAATGTTTAGCTATGTGGCCAGGTTTATCACATACAACGCAGTTGGTTCCTTTACTTCTCTACATTTCGATGCCAAGTGTCCTAATCTTTTGCAGTTCTTGCGGTAGCTCTTAAATTCCCTTTGTCGTGACTCAGTCCACAACGCAGTGGTTTTTAAATGTTCTTTGGATGACAGCCTTTCTGTCTCCTCTTTAGTGAGAAAGTCCTTCAATTGAGCATATGTTAAACCACTTCCCTGGTGGCTTTTCTGAGGAAGTCTACACCTTGCACACTTGGTACCGACTTGTAAACCGCGTAGTAAAATGTATCTCTTTTCTCTAGTTCTGATATTTTTTCAGCTCCCGGAAGGTCGTCAAATGTTCGTACAATCTCTTCAAATCTATTACAAAAATCTTTAAATCTTTCTTTGCTTGGATTATATTGTATGGTATGTTATGGCTGAAATTCCTCAACTAAGAGTCCTCTGGCAAATTGTTTACGCTATGAAGTGGAGAATAAAGGGTTAAGTTAGGGTGTAAAATAAAACACGTGATTGAGCCAACCAAAGAAACAATGCCATTTTTATTGGCTCGTCAGGGAAAAGCCTTGCGGCATAAAAACCCTGGATGTTACTTAATTATACAATGAAAATGCACCACGTGGTGTTACCACGTAGGAAAATACCGTTGATGTGAAATATATGTATATTGGAAAGATCTCACCTCTCGCACTCCTCAAATATAGCGATCACAACCTTAAGGATTGTGATGTTGAATGGGCTCTTTTTCCCGAGTCTTGAAGATTAGGATATTCTCTTCGTTATCCTTTGTGAATTCTTAATGCCTCTATAATCCCTCAAGATGTGTAGTCGTAGGCGTCCGGAGAAGAATAGCAAGAATGCCCCCTTTGTACTGGCCCAGCAAGACGTACGTACTAGGGCTATGAGAAGTGGGGATGCAAGAGGTGGGGGTAGCTAGAGAAACGCTTCGATAGTTACTAATAGTTGATCGATGCTCGCAATGAGTATCGATCCCGAATCCCAATCGATGGAAGTGGACGCGCGCGAATTTCGAATACCGCTAATCACTGTACGATCCTTTCGGATCGTACATACTCCCCCCTTTGAGAGTGTAACGATCAATGACATTCATAATACATGGTTTGTGTTGTGCGCTTATTACAATTAATTTTACAATATTTGTGACACGAGTCACAATTTATATATCGCTATATTATATATCGCTTGCAGCACGAGCTGTTTAACCATTTCGATATATCCTTCGCAGCACGAGCTGCTTACCTTATTCAGTGAATCGCTGGCCAGTCGATCTATCTGTTTTGTACGTACAAGAAAATTAATCATAAGAGATACAACGAACGAACGTTAATTATAAAAGATACAACGCAAGAAAATTAATGATGGTTTAACAATGGACAAATAGTTGTCGCATTTCGCTTGACAACACCGTGAACCGTCTTCACGGTGAATACTCGTATTGATAGTGGACAAAGAGTCTTCACACTTTTCTTGACGACTCCGTGAACAGTTTTCACGGCTATCTCATGTATAGTTGATTTGTCAATGAGAATGACGGTGGTGTTCCTCTGATTTTATGCTGGGGTTGGGTCCATTTCTAGCGTTTTTTTGGAATGTGTTTCTATGAAGACAATCGATTAGCTGGAGTCTTAATATAATTCTCCTTCGACAATGTCGTAAACGTTCCTTTAATCTAAAAGAAATGTGGAGGCGTTAGTATGGTTGCGTCATTTAAATCTGACGAAATAAGGCTTAACGGGCGTAAATTTAAAATAGCTTCGATTTCGATAACGAAGGTGGTCTACTTCTTCGTATGCGAAAAGCAGTTCGCCCACGTTTCGTCTAAAATGATGTTTGAAAGATTTGACTGCAGTTTCCCACAAACCTCTAAAATAAGGTAACAGGGGATGATTGAAGGGTCATGAGATTTTACAATCTTCAGCGAAATCATGGAATCACAGCTTTGATGGTCATGCAGATGAAGATACACCCGTATATTTTAACGCGACCTTTATTACGGTGCTTCTTTTCTTTCGCGTAAATTGGGCCGAAAAAATCTACTCCGACGTGGGAGAATGCAGTGGCTTCCTGCACTCGCGAGCTTGGTGAATTCCCCATTTTATACTGGATGCCGGTCGCACGGAATCGGATGCAACGTACGCAATGACGTATGATTCTTCGCACCTGATTCTTGCCGTCGAGGAGCCAAAAACGTTGTCGAAGGGCATAGAGGTAGTCTGTATACCGGCGTGAAAGTTTTGTTCATGGAGTTTTCGGATAATGAGATCGGTGACGTTGTGTTGTGAGGGCAATAATATCGGACATTTCTCGTGGAAACTTAAATTTACGTTCCGCAGTCGACCCCCCACTCGAATTAAACCTTCTTCGTCAAGAATCGGATTTAACGCGGCGAGCTTTGTTCTCTTGACTCCCCCCGCTGTCTTCAGCCTTTCTCTTTCGGCGTGAAATTGTTCGTCTTGCACGAATTTTAAAACGCGTCGTTCCGTTTCTGTTATTTCTGCGGTAGACAATTCTCCCTTATATGAGTTAGTTTTAAGCCATCGTCGGCATCGGGCTACAATTTTTAATAATCGCGGGTACTAGAGAATCGCTGAAATATGCTTCCTGATTCAATTCGCGTCGTTAGTACCGATAGTCTCTTTACGTCCGGCAATTCGAGAACTTCCCTTTCAGTCGGGATTGGCCACTCGGCCTCCGGTCGCTCGAGCAAAGATGGTCCGTGAAACCATACCTCGTTCTTCAGGAAATCGCGTTGGAGTTGTCCCCTACATAAAGCGTCCGCTGGGTTGTCTTTGGATCGCACATGCCGCCATGTGATACCTTCACAGATTTCTTGTATTTCGCGCACGCGATTTGCCGTGTATATTTTCAACGTACCGGAGTCTCTTTTCAGCCAACCTAATATAATCATCGAATCGGACCATAACGTTATCTTGTCGGGCTTCAATCCGTCGGCGGTCCGGACTTCTCTATATAATCGCGCGAGTGTCAATGCTCCGCATAATTCTAAACGTGGTATGACGGTGTCCTTAAGAGGAGCCACGCGACTTTTAGCGCAAAGTAGACGCACGCGTGTATTACCGAATTTATCTCGCGATCTTACACATAAGCAGCCGCCGTAACCAAATTGACTCGCGTCGCAGAAACCGTGTTAAGTTCGAACTCGCGAATCCGTTCGTTATGTCACTAAAATATCTGTTGATATTGGCGATCGTCTGGATGAATTCATGTATGTCGATAAATTTTCTCGGTATCCGCGTTCAATACGTACTGATACATTCGGAATCGTAACAAGAGTTTTACTACAGTATCTCGAATAGTAGGTTCTATTAACAAAGTGTTGTTGAGAAAAACATCTGATCATTTTTTCGCGGAAGTGTCAAATACGACCTATACCTTTGTTGTCATGCTGGCTGATTAAATGACCGCGTGATGGGGAAGATAACAGCCTCCCGTAAGTTCGTCTTTAACATTCGAAATATGTCTTAAATCGATATATTCCCGTATGGTCCGTTCATATTCCTTCCGGAGTACGGTATTCGCGTGTAACTTCTTCGAGAGATTGTGGAATCGGCGTGAGGCTATACTACGTAGGTGACTGTGATCATGTCCTTCCTCGCGAGGATATACGCAACATGTATTTTCCCGATTCGCATCGTCTCGCATTTTAGACGTAATGAATTTCCCCTTCTATTTGTTTACTGAATTCGATCGCGTTATCTTGGGGACGATGAGTAGCGAAAAGTTCTGCCTATATTTATTGTTTAGCGATTAAATGATTACCTCGATGACGATCATCGATCAAATTCTGGTATCGTTGATAGCGTGAGTGGAAACCTAATATGGTACAATCTGTTAGCGTAACTCTCTCGTGACATTTTCGGCAATGAAGTGTGCGGTGACGCACGTATCTAAGAATGCCCGAAATGGTTTAAAGGTCCCGTTTTGCTTTTTCTAACACGATACTTGTCGCTCATAAGGAAATAATTCGGTACACCGTGCGAATTGACATGAAGGATCGGTGTTAGTCGCGTAGTGATGAGTTCGTTTGAGATGTCGACGCGGTCTCCGTCCTCGCGGGGGTGTGGCTCTCCTGTTTCGTGATCTCATGCTCATCATTGTCTATATGTATCGACGTATGATGGGATCGGCTGCAGATTTGACAATGTGAACTCTTACATGGATCTCGATGCTTTCGTAAGCAATTTTTACATAATCCGTCACGTTCGACCATCGCCAGTCTGTCTCGTTTCGTCAGGTCATGGTACCGGGGGCATTGGTATAAAAGGTGTTTATCTCGTTTGCAAAGAATGCAATTAGTTAAGGTCTGAGTAAGAAATGTACGCGTTATATGTGTCTCCTGTCGCTTTGGTGGCCGTAAAGTCATCGTATCAGTATGTCTACGTTTTGCGTGAGGCTCGTTTCCCGATGTCGATGGAATATTCGACGATGCGACGCTACGGAGTGTGTACTCGTTTACAAAGTCGCAAAGCTGATTCATGGTCGGATTATATCCGCATCTAACAGTTTGTCCCATTCTTGTCTAAGGTTGCGGGGTAGAATGCGTTCGCCAAGGCGTACCATCAGTGCGTGTGGTACATTGAAAGAAGTAATAGTATCCGAATGGGCCCGCAAGTCACCCGCAAGCCGTGTCATCTCTTCTATTGATATGCTTTTCGGCCGTGGAGTGTCTATGAAGGCGTCAATGGCCCGTGCTAGGAGTATGCGTTGCCGGTCGAAAGTTTTCAATAACATTTCCCACGCATTCTTATCATTCTGCCCGGTCGATGAATATGTCGCGATCGTCTGAAGCGCTCTACCGGTAAGAGACTCGCAGAGGTATACATGTTTTTCTAAATCCGACATGTCGGTACGCGCGTCCACCAGTGTAATGAAACTCCCCTTGAATTGGATCCACTTTCCGATGTCTCCGTCGAATTTCGGGATCTCGATTCGGCGTAATCGTATTTGCTGATCGGGGGTATTTGTAGCACTGTCGTCTCCATGCGAACCATTCACGTTACTAACCGCGGCCGTATCGCCCGAGTCAATTTTGTCTCCGATCGCGAAATATCTCTACATGATTGGATTCAAACTATCGACTCCTCCTACTTCGCTGATAGCAGTAGCGCACTTTTCATACAATCTTTCGTATTTCTCTACTAGATGAGTAAGTCGTTCGTAACGCTTTCTCATTTCCTGTTTACTTAGATTTCCTTCTTGGATTAGATTTTAGACGTGTGTTAAACCCGATTTTAAAATTAGCCGTTTTTGTTCGATCTGTTCGAGCTGTTTTTGCAATGCCATTACGAACTGTGATTAATTATTCTACTTTTCGAAATCCACTTAAATTAATTTATGGTAATATATAAAAATCCCCTTTATATGAATGAATGACCGCGCGTTGGGTTCTCGATCACGTGGTACGGCCCTGAGGATAGATCGCAGGAAAGGGCATACCTATGTATAGTATAAGAGGCCGTTGGAGGGGGTATACGTATGTATAGTATAAGAGGCCGATGGAGGGGGTATACGATTGTCGCTAGCTATATGCCGATAGATGGTATGTCCGGCGATGACGTGTAGAGGGTTTCTCTATAGTAAAGATAATATTAGACTGAATTTGTTTTATGATCTTTATTGTTAGGATGCGACTTGCTTTTCTTTGTTGTACACTTCTCAACGGCTACGCACAGACTGTACTCGTCTGGTGACCACACTTGCTAGCGTGGTTCCCTAGCCTTCTAGTAACTTAGATGGCGCGACCATCGGTCGTACCGCTACATTACTCCCTTCGGAGCATTTTTCTTATTACATAAAATGCGAAACTTAAAATTATAGATGTTTACAAGTGTATAAAAATATAAAAATATGTAAAGATATATAAAAATATTGCATTATCTCTATCCTAACCTAATAAGTTTTAATTGGTACATACGAATCGGTATTGCAATCTTTTTCGACAAACGCTGGTTTTAGTCTTTCTATAGATACATTTATATGTTTTCCTTTATAGTTAATTTTGAAAATATTATCTGTAAGTCTGTATAATTTCGTATGGACCTTCGTAAGGCGCTTCTAATGGTTTTTTTACAGCGTCGACCCTTAAAAATATGTGCGTACATGTATACAACCTATCCTGAATAAAATGTTTCTTTTTGATATGGTGTGCTGTGGGTATCGGTCTGATTTGCCTTATATGTTGTCTTAATTTTTCTAGGAATATGTGTGGATCTTGTAATAGCTCTTCGCTGAGGAAAAATTCTCCTGGTAGTCTGATGTTTTCACCATATACCAATTCCGCAGCTGAAGCTTTTATATCTTCTTTTAGACTTGTGCGTAGACCAAGGAGCACTGTTGGTAATATTCCTACCCAGTCTTTTTCTTCGTGGCACATTATTGCTGCTTTAAGTGATCTATGCCATCTTTCTATCATTCCATTTGATGCAGGGTGATATGCTGTTGTTCTAATTCTTTTCGCTCCGACTAATTTGGTTAATGCTTCAAATAGTTGACTTTCAAATTGTGTTCCTTGATCAGTTGTAATTGTAATAGGAGAACCAAATCTCGAAATCCACTGCGAATAGAATGTTGTTGCCACTGTATCTGCTGAGGTATCTGGCATTGGAATTGCTTCTGGCCATCGAGTAAACCTATCGATCATAGTTAGGCAGTATCTCATATTTTTAATCGCTGGTAATGGACCTATTATGTCTATGTGCACATGTTCGAAACGTCCTTGTGGTACTTCTATTTTCGAAGGTACCTGTTTGTTATGACGGCTTATTTTGCACTTTTGGCATGCTAAACATGTACTTGACCATTCTGCGATATCTTTGTTCATCTTTGGCCACATGAAGCTTTTTCCTATAAGGTGTTTTGTTACTCTGCCGCTGGGATGTGACAAATTGTGTACGTTCTTAAAAATCTGCCTCCGTAAAGAGACTGGAACGTATGGTCTTATGCTTTTTCCTACTATGTCGCCATATATGTATTTATCAGAGCTATCGAGGAAAATCTTCTGCAGGTTCCATTTTTCTTCTGCCAAAATATTCTTTAGTTCGTCATCCTCTTGTTTCTTTGCCATTAGCTCTTCTGTTGATACTAGGACTGGCATGTCTATTGTTTCCAGTCTTGACATAGCGTCAGCTGCCACATTGTCCTTTCCAGCAACGTAAACAATTTAGGAAGTAAACTGTCCTACGTAATCCAACTGTCTGGCTTGTCTTGGGCTTGCTTTGTCCGTATTTTGCTTAAAGGCGTATGACAGTGGTTTATGGTCAGTCTCTATTATTAATTCTCTTCCTTCGACAAAATACCTAAAAAACTTTAAACTTTTATAAATAGCTAACAATTCCCTATCATACACACTATATCTAATTTGCGCTTTTTCTAGTTTCCTTGAGAAATATCCTAGTGGTTCCCATTTGTTATCACAGAATTGTTCTAACACTGCTCCAATTGGGTTATCGGAAGCATCAGTCTTTAATTTTAATATCGCTTTTTCTTTTGGGTATGCCAATAATGTTGCTGTGGCAATTGCTTCTTTGGCTTTTTTGAACGCTTCTTCCGCTGCTTGATTCCATTCTATCAGTCTTTTGTCGTGCTTCTTGGCACCTACCATATATTTGTTAAGTGGATCAAGCCATTCTGCAGCCTTTGGTAAGAACCTCCTATAAAAATTCACTACCCCAAGGAAACGTCGCATATCTGAAACAGTCTTTGGTTTTGTATAGTTTTGTATAGCGTGGACTCGCTCATCCAACGGCGCTATACCCTTATTATCTATCTTATAACCTAAGTAGTTTACGCTATTTTGAAAAAAATTGCACTTTGAAATGTTTATTGTTAGTCCATATTGCCTAAGTCTATCGAATATTGCACGCAGATGTTTTTCATGGGATTCCTTATTTTTAGACGCTACAATTATATCATCTATGTAACAGGCACAGAAATCTAATTGGCTTAATACTATGTTCATAAACCTTTGGAACGTTTGCGCCGCGTTACATAAACCGAAAGGCATCACTGTGTATTCGTACAGACCAAAAGGTGTGATTACCGCTGTTTTTTCTATGTCTTCCTCAGCCAACGGAATTTGGTGATATGCTCTAGACAAGTCTATTGTAGAAAATATGTTACAGTCACGAAATTGTTGCGTGACGTCGTGTACATGTGGAATGGGGTACCTGTCTGGTACCGTAACGCTATTTAGTCGCCTATAATCTCCACATGGCCTCCATTCGCCGTTTTTCTTTGGTACCATATGCAGAGGGCTCGCCCATTGACTCTTGGACGGGCGACAGATTCCTTCGTTGACTAGTTGCTGAAATTCGGCTTGTGCGATTCGCAGTTTTTCCGGATTTAGCCTTCTTGCTCTCTCTGCTATTGGAGGACCTTTTGTGATTATATGATGTTTCACCGTGTGGCTGATGGGTTTCCTTGAAGTTGGTTTCGTTAAATCTGCGTACTCCCTAAAATGTTCTAAATACGGACTATTACAGTTAATGGTCAAAATGGTTGGAACGTCAATATTTACTAATTCTGCTTTCCTAGAAAGCAATGTATTGCCGTCCAACAATTTTTTGTTTCTTAAATCAGGTTATAAATTATAAAAATGCAAGAAATCGGCGCCTATTATTGCTTTAGAAACATTCGCTATAATGAATCTCCATGAAAAATCTCGACGGAGTCCAAGATTTAAGTTTAAAAGTTTTTTTCCGTATGTGTCTATTTCTGCACCATTTGCCGCGTACAACTTACACGTATTGTCTTTGGTTTCACTTATCGAAGTACGTGGAATCACTGAGACGTCTGCACCAGTGTCTATCAGAAAACATGCTCCTGTTTTCCTATCATTTACCATGAGGCGCAGGTTTCTCGTCGCGTCGTCAACTGCCTCTATTTGAGACGCTTGCATTAGTTTTCCGAAGGCTTTCTTTTATCCGGGCCTGTCCACTTGCACGGGGGTCTGCACTTCCACGATTGTTCCGCGAATTTCCAGTGGTAATAACATAGGCCGTCATTGTTTCGGTGTTTGCTTGATGATCGGCTTCTACTTCGGGATCTTCCGCGGAAACTTCGGTACCTTCTTCTGCCGCGCATTAGGTTTTTCATCTCCTTCGTTAGTTGCGCGATTTCCCGCTTGATTTCCGCTACCTCGCGATTGATTGTTGTTTGAGCGGCACTTCCTATTGGCGCTGCTTCTGTAATGGCGGCCGTTTCCGGCAGACGCTCTCTCTCTAGGATCTTATCACCCATTTCCGCTAACTTTACGGGTGACGTATTTTCGTCTGCAATGGCCAGGATCTCTTGTGCCCTGGTTGGCATCCTCTGCATCCATAATGTTAGGAGCATTTTCTCGCTAACACTATCTCCTGCTAAGCGTTTCATTTCTCTCCAAAGTTCGGAGGGTTTTTTGTCTCCTAATTCCACTCCCATTAACAATCGCCTTAGCCGTTGTTCTTCGGATTTAGTTAGTCTCTGTACTAAGGCTTCTTTCAAATGTGTGTACGTACATTGTTCGGGAGGGGCTGCTAGGATGTCGTATACCTCTCTTATCAGCGTGGTATCCAAACTTCTTACCACCGCTGACACTTTTACGGCATCCGATTTAACGTTGTACGCCGCGAATTCCTTTTCCAACATCACGAACCATAAATTTGGTTCCTCTTTCCAAAAGGATGGAAGATTTACATTTCTAAATTCACTGGCGTTGACTTCCTTTGTGTCGGTATCGGCACGGGCCACGTTGGCTTCGCTGGTTGATTGTGCCATTGTTCTTCTTTTTTATTATTTTTTCTATTTTAGTTTTTGTATTATTTTTTTATTTTTTTACGCGGACGTTCCCGGGTTTCGGCACCAAATTTACTGTAGAGGGTTTCTCTATAGTAAAGATAATATTAGACTGAATTTGTTTTATGATCTTTATTGTTAGGATGCGACTTGCTTTTCTTTGTTATACACTTCTCAACGGCTACGCACAGACTGTACTCGTCTGGTGACCACACTTGCTAGCGTGGTTTCCTAGCCTTCTAGTAACTTAGATGGCGCGACCATCGGTCGTACCGCTACAGACGTCACGGCGTCTTTGTTCTAGTCGACCGTTCAAGTAAAGGAAGGTGGCGTGGCGGTGAAGCCGCCGAAAATCTTATCGTTCTTTGGACGAGAATAAAGCGTTTTCCGAGATGGAGAATAACATTCGATTGTATATAATGTATCCGTTCAAATTTAGAAATTAAGTTCTATAATTCTTTTCGATATTGAGGTGTGAATTTTACAGAGAAAATGAGCGTAATGCATAGATATATAAGAAATTGCGAACTTCTACGGGGTTCGAAGACACAATTTCCCTTGAAATATATATTAGTAAATAAAGGTGTGTACGCATAGGCGTACGCACGGGTAATTAAAACTACTTATCTCGCTTCTAAATCCTTTGTGGTACTGTCTCCGCTGAACGGTGTAGATGTTCACAAGATGGCGGACTCCCTCGACTTCGTTGTTCTCTAATTGGTTTGCTCGGTGTGGTGGTAGTCTACTCGCTGCTTCGTAAATCAGAAGTCGGGAATTCCCACCTTACAGGATTGCACTAAAATGTTATGGCCGAAATTCCTCAACTAAGAGTCCTCTGACAATTTGTTTATGCTATGAAGTGGAGAATAAAGGGTTAGGTTAAGGTGTAAAATAAAACACGTGATTGAGCCAACCAAAGAAACAATGCCTTTTTTATTGGCTCGTCAGGGAAAAGCCTTGCGGCATAAAAACCCTGGATGTTACTTAATTATACAATGAAAATGCACCACGTGGTGTTACCACGAGGGAAAATACCGTTGATGTGAAATATATGTTTATTGGAAAGATCTCACCTCTTGCACTCCTCAAATATAGCGATCACAACCTTAAGGATTGTGATGTTGAATGGGCTCACTTTCACGAGTCTTGAAGATTAGAATATTCTCTTCATTGTCCTTTGTGAATTCTTAAAGCTTTTATAATCCCTCAAGATGTGTAGTCGTAGGCGTCCGGAGAAGAATAGCAAGAATGCCCCCCTTGTACTGGCCCAGCATGACGTACGTACTAGGGCTATGAGAAGGTGGAATGCGAGAGGTTGGGGTAGCTAGAGAAACGCTTCGATAGTTACTAATAGTTGATCGATGCTCGCAATGAGTATCGATCCAGAATCCCAATCGATGGAAGCGGACGCGCGCGAATTTCGGATACCGCTAATCACCGTACGATCCTTTCGGATCGTACATGGTATACAGCCTTTTAGAGAGGGACAGAACACGTCGATACGGTGCTTTCAAGAGCCTTTAAGTCATTTAATTTAGCAGGGATCTCCAGCGGACTTTCAATGTTTCTCACTTGATCAAAATAAAATTTATCGACTCTGTTTCTTATTGTAACTCTTACTTTAAAAATGTCTAACTGTTTCACATTATCATTTTTATCCATGATAGGCTTAAAGCTGCTGTCGATAACGTACAATATATCATTTGCACTTAATTTCGATCTAAGATCATCAAGAAAGTCATCAAATTTGGTTTTCTGGCAGAGTTTGTATACGCGGGGTATGCTATGATCAGGATTGAACATTTGAAGACTAATCACCGGGGCTGAATTCCGACTATTATTGTCATGACATCCAGTCTGAGCAGTGTTTTGATTGCTAGAATTTATTGCTTCACCAGAGTGTGATTCATTACTCAAAAAATTACTCGATTCTGAACCTGAGTTCGGACCGGACCTTTGCAAAGTTAAACTATCTATTGCTTCACTATTAAGTACTTTCAAAATCTCATTTCTAATCGCTGTACCAAGGTTAACTTCGTTTATTTTCACTGGTTTTCCGTGAGTATGAACAATACTTATCGGAGCACCAGAAACCCTATCACGACCATTATCTTGAGTAGCTGTACTGCTACTTCCAACAGTAAACTGTTGATCTGTCGAGACTGAATCGTATAACTCCGAAGGAGGCTTTTCAACCGTAACAACAGTGCGCTTATTCTGAGTTTGCTTTATTTCGGCTATTTGCTCCTGAGACCGTAGATACTTTCGTTCAAATTCTTCAGCCCTTTTCCGACTTTCGGCCAACCGAATTTTCAAACCTTCTACTTGATTAATAAGAGCATCGTATTCCTTCTTGGGTATTTCAATGATCTCTTTGAATACCTTTTCTAGCCTCTCAATTTTCTCTCGAAGAGCTGTAATGGTTTCCCTTTGGATCTCAATCAGATTTCTCATAGCATTGACTTCTGCATTGTCAACCGCATTTGAGGTACTCTCGGGGTTTTGTGCAGGGGCAACCGCACTTACCAACGCCTTTTCTGTACTATCTCCTCTGTCTTTCTGTTGGGAAACTAAATATTGCGCAAAAATTAGATATCTCAATAATACTGTCTATATCAAACATTCTGTTTGATCTACACCCTATTACATTATACCATGGCTTTCAAATAACGATTTTACCTGATCCGTAAGACTAAGTATACATCATGCCTTAAAACGCATGAGGAAGCGTTACACATAATTACTTTTCTCACCCATCAGAAAAATCCCATTCCAAAAAGGACAAGATTTCTTAATTTTAGTACAACACATTTAAAACTAAGGACTTACTTGATGCTACTGGACTAATGTCTTTGAGACCTTCATTATTACATTTGTTGCTTGCGAACCTCTTAATTCTTTATCAGACACCTCTAATGACGAATCATTTTGTAACGACCTGCTTGAGCCATGCTGGCTTCGACCAACATCCACTCTGACCGTATTACCTTGTGCGTCTGATAGTACTGACAGAATCAAACTTTGATCCTCAGTGTTCATCTGGTCCATATCTACTGACCAGCAGTTTTCACTGTCATCTTTAAGCAAGAAACCATGTTCTTCTGCAGTGAGCTGTGCAACTTGGCTTTGACTACCAACTTCCTGTAGCAAGGCTCTCTACAAATCAACTAATTGTTCCAGTTTTGCTAAAAAAATACGTATTTAATTAATTTGGTGCACCTTTTAGTTTTGTTCAAACCACGTTTCAAACATGTTTATGAATCGATTCCAACTTTTATTATTATCATTCTTCTATATTTAAACAGCTATACATCTAAAATGTACCTGCCTTTAAAAGTTTAAATACAGTGTTATACATCTAAAATGTATCAACTCAGCTATACATCTAAAATGTACCTGCTTTCAATATTTTAACTATAGTGATATACATATAACATGTACCAATTCAGCTACACATCTAAAATGTGCCTGCTTTCACTATTCCCTTTTTTTATTAATGGTTGAGCCAATAAAAATAGCTTTGCGCGGCCTTTTCAAATTCTCCCGCTCTGCTAGTCTTTGTATTTTGGGAATTTCCTTCCCTAAGTTATTAGGCGCGTTAAGGTGCGTTCTCCTTAACGCGAGGAACGGGCCGCGGAGAAAGGAATGGGCCAATGAGACTCCGTGTTGAGGAAAGAAATTTCCGATTATGTTTTTGATCCCGTGGGACGATATTTTATTTATCGGCGTGGTGTGCCACGTGGTCACGTACAAAAGATGCACAGAAAATACTTTTTACACAAGAGCGCGATGAGAAGAGTGCGACCGGACGGTGCGACGGACGAAGTAAGAGTGATGATATTTTTCTGCGTATGCACTGCCGCGGCGATCGAGGCATCCGGAAGTTGAGAGAGCAACGGTCGCAGTGGTCACTTTTCCGCTCTAACCAATCAAAGGCGTGGTCAGGCCAATCAGATGCCCCTGCGGAACCGCGTCACGAGGTGCTTGCGTATGTTAGTGCTGGCGGCCGAGAGGTGTCAGCACTTTTCTGCGCGCGCTGCTACAGCCGCGCGCTGTTGGCCGAGAGGTGTCGACACTGCGCTGGTGCGAGACGCCACAGCCACTCCCCCTCTGGACCGGCTGCCGGAGGCAGGCGGAAGGTAACTCTGCGGAGGATGTTAGGCCGATGCTTCTGTCTGAGCGCTCCGCTGCTAGGCATGATGATGCCTGGTTCGGTGGAGGGCGGTGGCGAGACGATGAGAGGTCTGGACGCCGGAGGTTGGTCCTGAGTCACTGGCCGAGTTTCAGGCACTGGTAGTGGTGAGGACGATGAAGTTGGCGACGGCGGAGGCGGTGTTGAAGACCGCGTCTTAGTGAGAGCCGGTGCAAGGTCCAGATCCTCTGGAGTCTGGGCGGATGTCGACAGCTCCGGAGCAAGCGAATGAGCAGGTGCGTCTGACTGGTGGTCGTCCGAGGTGTCCAGGTATGCTGGCTTCAAGGCGTCTGTAGACACGGCCTTTTCAGCGCCGTTCACCAGGATGACATACACTTTGTCATTGATGCGGCGGATGACTTGGTGTGGTCCTGTGTACGGAGGTTCGAGCGGTTTCCTGACCGTGTCGACTCGCAGGAAAACGTGCGAGCATGTTCGGAGGTCCTTGAAGAAGAACGGGCGGTGGCGCGAGTGGTCCGTTGCCGGCGTGGCACTTAGTGTCTTCATGAGTTCCCGTAGTTGGCCGACGAAGGAGGTCGGGTCGACGGGTGAACTGCTGGGCGTGAAGAAACCGCCGGGAATGCGAAGCGTTGTTCCGTAGACCATCTCTGCCGGCGAGGCTTGCAGGTCCTCCTTGTACGCGTTCCGTAGGCCGAGTAGCACAAGAGGAAGTGCGTCGGGCTAAGGAGCTTGAGCGCACATTAGTGCTGCCTTGAGTGTTCGATGGAACCTCTCTACCATTCCGTTGGCCTGAGGGTTGTTAGGTGTGGTGCGGATCCTGGTGGCCCCCGAGGCCTGAGCGAGTGCGGCGAAGAGAGCTGACTCAAATTGGGTACCCTCGTCCGAGGTGATGGTGAGTGGACATCCCTTGTCCGCAATCCAAGCCGATGTGAAGGCCCTGGCGAAGGTTTCCGCACGGATGTCCTTGAGAGGAACAGCTACTGGCCATCTGGTGAACCGGTCGATGATGGTAAGGCAGTACCGGTATTCTCCCACCTGGGGCAGCGTGATGATGTCGACGTGCACATGCTCGAATCGACTTTCCGTGGTCTGGAAGCGGGAAAGCTCTGCGCGGCTGTGTCGCGCGACCTTGAAGCGTTGGCACGGTAGGCAGGCGCGTGCCCATGCGGTGACGTTCTTGCGTAGACCGGGCCAGATGAACTGCTTTGATACATCCCGTACCGTAGCGCAGACACCTGGATGAGCCAGACTATGAATGGCCTCGAAGGCGGCTGTGCGGAGCGAGCGGGGTAGATAGGGCCGTACTCGCCCGTCGTGTATGTCGCAGGTCACCTGGAATCCTTCGACGTTGAGGCGCTGAAGGTTGAGTGAGGTGCGTGCTGCGAGCGATGGGAGCTCGTCATCCCTGTCCTGTGCTGCGGCGATGGCTTCTGGGCTAAGTGCCGAAGGCAGGCTGATGGTGGCGCAGGTTGAGGTTAGCGGCGTCGGCGATGACGTAGTGGCGCTTGTTTGCCCATCCGGAGCTGGAGCGTCCTCCGTCGTCCGGGAGAGAGCATCGGCGACGACGTTGTCTGCGCCGTCCACTTGCTGGAACGTGATGTCGAACTGTAACAGGAAGTCCAGCTGACGTTGTTGACGTAGTGAGGCCTTGTCCGAGGGTTAGTTTGCCGCGAAGGTGAGCGGACGATGGTCCGTCAATACGGTGAATGGACGACCCTCGAGGATACGCCGGAAGTGGTGAACAGCCAGGAAGACGGCTAAGAGCTTCCTGTCATAGGTGCTGTAGCGAGCCTGCGTTGATGACGTCTGTGAGAAGAAAATGACAGGCTGCAATTCTCCGTTGACCAATTGTAGGAGCGCGGCGCCAACGGCCGTGCTGGATGGGTCGGTAGCCAGTCGAAGAGGAGCATTAGGCGACAGGAAAGCGGTTTCCACTGCTCCGGCAAGGCTGCGTCGGGCGTCCTCGAAGGCTCGATCTGCTGCGTCGTTCCAAACCAGCGGACGCCGGCTGCGCTTGGGAAGACCCCGAAGAAGCTGGTTGAGCGGCGCCTGGATGTGAGCGGCGTGCGGTAAGCTCCTTCTGAAGAAATTGATGACGCCCAGGAAGCGTCGCAGGCCTTTTGGTGTAGTAGGCTTCTGGTAGTTCCGTATGGCGTCGATCTTGCGCTCCGGAGGGCGGATGCCGTTGGCGAAGACCTGGTAGCCTAGGATGGTGACGCTGGGCAGTCCGAGCTGGACCTTGTCCACCTTGTAGGATAGGCCGGCCTCCCGTAGACGGTCGAAAAGCATCCGTAGATGACGAAGGTGTTCTTCGTGCGAGGAGGACCGGATGAAGAGGTCGTCGATGTAGCTCCGGACGAAAGGTAGGTCCCGGAGTAAGGAGTCCATAAACCGCTGGAACGTCTGTGATGCGTTTCGAGGACCTAGCGGCATCCTCTGGAATTCGTACAGTCCGAACGGTGTCGTGACCGCTGTTTTCTCGATGTCCTCCTTAGCCATCGGAATCTGGAAGTACGCCTCCTGGAGGTCCAGCACCGAGAAGACCGAGCAGCCACCGCTATCCTCGAGTAGGTCCTCGATGACAGGAAGGGGATAGCGATCCGGAAGCGTGATGGCGTCGAGCCGACGGAAGTCGCCCGTCGCTCGGAACCCGCCCGTAGGTTTTTCCACCGGGTGCAGAGGGCTGGCCTATGGACTCGACGAAGGCCTGATGACTTCCTGACGCAGAAGGCGGTCGAACGTGGCTTTCGCCGCTGCTAAGCGCTCGCCGGAGAGGCGGCGCGGTCGCTCGAAGACAGGCGGTCCGGAGGTTGTGATGCGATGCACCACTGAGGAACCCTGAAGCGCTGCTCCCCTCTCAGAGGGCTGGGCGAGGTCTGCGTACTCTGCAAGCAGCTTGTCGTAGGTGGTGCGATAGTGGAGATCCGAGGGTCCCGCGATGGCGTCGACCCCGTGAACGGAAGCCTTCTGGTAGTGCACCGTCGATTCCTTGGAAGAGGCCGGGTCGACCAGTCGTTGCCTACGAATATCCCCCAGGAAGCCCGTGTGGTTGAGGAAGTCTGCTCCTAGGATGGGCACGGGCACGTCGGCGACGGTGAATATCCAGGGGAACTCGCGCTGAAGACCCAGGTTGAGCGTCAGTAGGCGTCGTCCGTAGGTGTGGATCGGTGACCCGTTGGCCGCGATGAGCTGGAGACTGTCCTGGGACAACGGTCCGGAAACCAGGCGGCGCTGCAGGAGTGATATCACGGAGCCGCAGTTGATGAGCATCGCGTGTCTGAGCGAGCTCTCGTAGACGTAAAGGCGGAAGTACGAAAAGGATCGAGCGGCGCCACCGTGTACCGCCAAGTTGTGCGGCGGCGCTACTCGTTTAACGCCCTGTCCTGTTCGTAGCTGCACGGTGGGGTGCAATTCAGGGCCCTCTCCTGGAATTTCCGGTTGTAGCGACACCAGGGCGATCTTTCTGATGCGGCGCCCCCCGAGGCTGCACGTGGCCGGGAGCGTGATCGAGAGCGTGATCGACTGCCGAGGGTGACGGTCAGCTGGTGGAGTTGATCGGCCATCCGGTTGAGTTGATCGGCCATCTGGCTAAGTTGGTCGGCCGTCCGGTTAATTTTGATCGACCATCCGGTTGTTAGAGAAGGTCAGGTTGGTGAGCGTCGCGTGCATCGCCGTGTGTTCCCCGTCCACGTTGTCCCGTCGAGGCGGAGGCCCGGGAAGGGCGGTGCCTGGCGGAGAGAGAGAGCGCCCCTGTCGGGTGGCACAGACGCCCGGCGCGACCTCGCAGACGCCGTCGGCCCTGGCGGCGAGCTCGTCCAGGTCCATGGTCTGCAGGAGCCGCAGCAACTGGGAGATTTGCGGAGGCAGGAGGTCGAACCACCGGACCTTGATGGCATCGTCACTGACGTTGTCGCCGGCGAGGTGGCGCATGTGGCGAAGAAGCTGAGACGGCGTGCGGTCGCTCTTAGTGAGGCCGGAGAACAGCTTCTGCAGCCTCCACGGTGTCGCCCAAACGAGCGATGACGTGCTTCTTCAGCTGCTCGTATTTACCGGTAGCGGGTGGCGTCCTCAGCGCATCCTGGAGCTCCTCGATCGTGTCCTGGTCCAACTCTGCTAAGGCGGCGTAGTAGCGCTCGTCGTCCGAGTACATCCTGTAGTTTATGAAGATGGCCTCTAGCTACACGAACCAGAGGTCCGGGCATCGACGCGTGAAGGGTGGATAGCGGGCAGGTTGGCGTCCGGCGTCGCTGAGCTGGCCGGCCTCGGTGTAGGTGCCGGCGGCGGTCAAGGCGTCGGAGGTCGGCGTGGGGGCCGGTGCTGTATTCTGGCGCTCAGTGTCGCGCTGGGAAGCCTCGGCGCGTGTGATGGGCATCTTCCTCTCTTTTCTTTCCTTTTTTGAAGGCGAAGAGGTGCCGGTGATGAAGGAAAAAGTTAGTACTTACACGACGATGGGTGGCGCCTGAGAACACGTGGCGTTGATGAGCACGTGGTGATGAAGAACATGTGGTGTTGAAGAGCACGTGGTGCTGAGAAGCCCGTGGTGTGAAGAGCACGCGGGGCTGCCGAAGATGGTCCTCGGGATCACGTCGGGGTCACCAATTTGGGAATTTCCTTCCCTAAGTTACTAGGCGCGTTAAGGTGCGTTCTCCTTAACGCGAGGAACAGGCCGCGGAGAAAGGAATGGGCCAATGAGACTCCGTGTGGAGAAAAGAAATTTCCGATTATGTTTTTGATCCCGTGGGACGATATTTTATTTATCGGCGTGGTGTGCCACGTGGTCACGTACAAAAGATGCACAGAAAATACTTTTTACACAAGAGCGCGATGAGAAGAGTGCGACCGGACGGTGCGACGGACGAAGTGAGAGTGATGATATTTTTCTGCGTATTCACCGCCGCGGCGATCCAGGCATCCGGAAGTAGAGAGAGCAACGGTCGCAGTGGTCACTCTTCCGCTCTGACCAATTAAAGGCGTGGTCAGGCTAATCAGATGCCCCTGCGGAACCGCGTCACGAGGTGCTTGCGTATGTTAGTGCTGGCGGCCGAGAGGTGTCAGCACTTTTCTACGCGCGCTGCTACAGCCGCGCGCTGTTGGCCGAGAGGTGTCGACACTGCGCTGGTGCGAGACGCCACAGTATAACTGAATATACCATATGTTGCTCGGAGAGGAAGTGGCAACATCGCACCATACTATGCGACTATCTTTCTCCCTCTCTCTCTCTCTTCAACACATCCTATACTACCTTCAGAGCGGAGAAGAGCAGTTTGCGTCTCTCTCCCTCCATCACAACGACCCAAGAGGGAAAGAAGAGGAGAGGCAACTTTACCCCCCTCTCTCTCTCTTTCCTTCTTACATAGCGCGTTGCTATGCCCTTCACGGCAAGATCGCCTTGTGTTTACACGCAAGGGCGTTGTTTTTCCTTTTTTTTTTTTTTATAATAATAAATAAACGCGCTATGTTTTCTCTCTTGTGTCGTGTGATATAATTTTGATGTTTGTTGGAAACGTATATGTACCCTACTCTGTCCTTTATCTTTCCTTTCTTTCTTCCTCTCTTACTCTCCCTCGTGTGTAAACAAACAGCGTCTTCTAGTTCGAACACGTTTAAGCATTCGTATCTATTTTTCTAGAAATATTTATATGGCGCAACTTTCAATATTTTTCCTTCCTTTTCCTCTTTTTTTAATTTAACATTTTGAACGGAAACCCTTTTTTTTTTTCTTGAATTGTAACACGATTTTAAGAGAGAGAAGAAAGAATAAAGATTTACGAGAGCTCAGAGTCTTGCCCACTTTTCTACCTTTTTTCCTTTATATCTATTTTATTATTAATTTTCCAAGCACACTTTCGATAAGAAACAGTTATCGAACATGTACTTACTTTTTTTTTTTTTTTATATATATTTTACTATTATATTTCCAAGCACACTTTCGATAAGAAACAGTTATCGAACATGTACTTACTTCTTTTTTTAATACATATATTTTACTATTAATTTTCCAAGCACACTTTTGATAAGAAACAGTTATCGAATATGTACTTACTTTTTTTTTTTTTTTTTTTTTTAATATATATATTACTATTATTTTTCCAAACAAACTTTCGATAAAAACAGTTATCCAATATGTACTTACTTTCACTTAGACTAGCTAGTAGCCCTTGACTACCCTGCTCTTTTGTCTCAACTATGTTAGCGTTTTCCTTGTTCTTGCCACCTTCCATTGTTCTTTGCGTATTCTTATCTCCTCGTGCCAACGCTGTACAGATACGTGGATTTCTGTCCGTATACTTTCCCCCTTTTTTGGCAGCTTCTGAAGTAGTTGAAGCTGAGATTTTAGCAGGAGTTTACTTCCTTGGCTTACTCAATGGAACACTGGTGCAAGTACACACACGTGCAAACCGGCGATAACTAGGTTAGATTTCTTTCTTTCAAAATTCACTATTAACTTAATTAACTTTCGTTCACTTGCGCAGTGTAAGCGTGTCTAGGGCTCCTAACCAGTTAAGGTATGGCTGATAAATAAGACAACGCAGAGTTAATATTAAAAGTAAGATTTATTATAAGAAACGGTGGAAAAGAAAGAACTGTTGAACAAGCCTAGAGCGAGACCGAATACAGAATAATGAGAGGGCGCAATAGCGCCCTGTACTAAGGGACTATGCGGCCCATAGGAGAAGTAGGGGTAAAGAGTAGGGGTGGCGGAGTGAGAGGACATAACGTCTCTTATATACGCTATTCTTAAAATAATAATAATAATAATAATAATAATAATAATAATAATAATAATAATAATAATAATAATAATAATAATAATAATAATAATAATAATAATAATAATAATAATAATAATAATAATAAAAATAATATTAACAATAATAATAATTCCCTTTGTGGGTTCCGGGGTAGAATAGACCCAAGGTATTTCCTGCCTGTCGTAAAAGGCGACTAAAAGGGAAGTGTTCGTGCGACCCTCTGGTGATGCGAATGATCAGGGACCCTATAAACGGGAAACCCTGAAAAGCGAATGGCCAGAGTCCCTATAAACGGGACCTTCTGGAAAGCGAATGGTTAGGATCCTTATAAACAGGCTCTCCCAGAGTGAATGAACCAGCAGGCTAACACGGGCACACACAAACACTCCCTCAGGGGCCGTTCAAGGTTCCGGCACGGCACGGGAACCGCGACCCCGAGGAACCCGACGCAGCACGGAACAAATAAAATTGATGAAATGCACAAACAAAACTTCGATATACCTCAGGTGGTATACCCTACAGAGGGACAATCCACCCTGGGTTTCGACCGGAAGAAAGATCTGGTGGCCCATAGCAGCGGCGAGGAATCTGAGGGCCGCAGTAAGTGCAAGAAGTCAACGGAAAATATAACAAGAAAATGCCAGAAAAAAGATAAAACAGCGGGGCACAATTTCCTAGACCTGCAGATACGAAATAGAACAGTGAGTGTATCGAGCGTAGGAAGCGCATCGAGCTAAGACTCTTTCACCGACAACGACGACAGACAAGCAAATTCAAAAACGGTACAAGCAAGACAACAAAGACTGGACATTACAGCGCTACAGAAACGAGATCTGACGGAACTGCTGACGATAATACAGACGACAGCAACAAAGATAGCAAAGGCAGCGACCATCCAAAAAAACATGAATATAACCGTCAAGACAGGTATAAAGACGATCCTCGAAGCCGCTGATGTCGCGCTTAATAAGTGTGCCACGGCGGTTCCGAGGCAGCGGACCAACGACGGCGACACAACCACGGATACAGAGACAGAGACGAAAAAACGGGTGAAACCACGAACAAAACGGAAAAGGGAGACGACCGGGACCACTCCGGAGTCCGCACAGAAAAGGACCCCGCGAGTGGAACTGGCCGCCGCCTGGCAGACGGTGGTGAAAAAGAGAACAAAGTAGAAAGAACGGAAAAAGACGGACGAGACGAACGCTCACGCCCGGCCTGAAAGGCACAGACCAATCATCAAGCAACCGGGATTGGCCGTACTGGTTAAGCCCGGAAAATATAAGACGTACGCAGACATAATACGGAAAATGCGAGAGGCAGTAGACCCGACCAAAAACAACGTGACGGTCAAGACTGTCAGAAAGACGAGAGACGGACTGTGCCTTATAAAAATACAGACAACAACGGACGGACGAGAAGACTTTCGTCGCGCGCTCCAGAACGCTGTCGGCGACTGTACGATCCGAAAGGATCGTACGGTGATTAGCGGTATGCGAAACTCGCGCGCATCCGCTTCCATCGATTAGGATTCTAGATCGATACTTACTGTGAGCATCGATCAACCACCAGTAACTATCGAAGCGCTTCTCTAGCTACCCCCGCCTCTCGCATCCCCACTTCTCATAGCCATAGTACATACGTCCTGCTGGGACAGTACAAAGGGGCATTCTTTCTGTCCTTCACCGGACGCCTACGACTACACACCTTGAGGGATTATAGAGGCTTTAAGAATTCACAAAGGACAACGAAGAGAATATCCTAGTCTTCAAGACTCGGGAAAGTGAGCCCATTCAACATCACAACCCTTAAGGTTGTGATCGCTATATTTGATGAGTGCGAGAGGTGAGATCTTTCCAATGTATATATATTTCACATCGACGGTATTTTCCCTCGTGGTAACACCACGTGATACCTTCTTATTGTATAATGAAGTATTCATCCAGGGTTTTTATGCCGCAAGGCTTCTCCCTGACGAGCCAATAAAAAAGGCATTGTTTCTTTGGTTGCCTCAATCACGTGTTTTATGTTACACCTTAACCTAACCCTTTATTCTCCACTTCATAGCATAAACAAATTGCCAGAGGACTCTTAGTTGAGGAATTTCGGCCATAACATTTTGGTGCAATCCTGTAAGGTGTGAATTCCCGACTTCTGATTTACGAAGCAGGGAGTAGACTATCATTACACTGAGCAAACCGATTAGAGAAAAACGAAGTCGAGGGAGACCGCCATCTTGTGAACATCTACACCGTTCAGCGGAGATAGTACCACAAAGGATTTAGAAGCGAGATAAGTAGTTGTAATTACCCGTGCGTACACCTATGCGTACACACCTTTATTTACTAATATATATCTCAAGGGAAATTGCCTCTTCGAACCCCGTAGAAGTTCGCAATTTCTTATATATCTATGCATTACGCTCATTGTTTCTGTAAAATTCACATCTCAATATCGAAAAGTCTTATAGAAATTAATTTCTAAATTGGAACGGATACATTATATATAATGGAATGTTATTCTCCATCTCGGAAAACGCTTTATTCTCGTACAAAGAACGATAAGATTTTCGGCGGCTTCACCGCCACGCCACCTTCCTTTACTTGAACAGTCGACTAGAACGAAGACGCCGTGACGTTGTGGGGAACAAGGTCAACGGAAAAGGTTGATCTGGAGATTTACGCGATAGTCGTCAATTTAAGTAACAAAAATATATAAATTTATTAACAAGATACAACTAAACTCGTGGACGCCATGTATCGGACTAACTTACATTTCGACCGTTACGTTCAACTTGGGTTTAGTTAGTCTAGTACCCGCATAGGGAGGAAGGGCGCCAGTGTGCCGCGTCGATACACTAGGCACGTATCGCCACAACCACTCCCTCCCTAACATTTAACCTATCTTATTCTTAACAGTATGTACAGTCTTTGAAGTTAATAATCTTTGGTACCTAATAAGTTTTAAATTGCACAGTTTTTTTTTCTTGTAGGTTTTCAAAAAATACTGGTTTTAAACGTTCTGTAGACATATTTGTTGCTATTCCTTTGTAATCTATTTTAAAAACATGATCTGTCAGTCTTTCTATTATTGGAAATGGTCCTTCGTATGGTGCGTCTAATGACTTTTTCATTGCGTCTACTCTTACAAAAACATGGGTGCAGCTGTACAAGGTTTTGTGTACGAACGGTTTGCCTTTTATATGATGTGCTGTTGATACAGGACGTATTCTTCTCATATGTTCTCTGAATTTTTCTATATACATCTGTGGATTATCTGGTAGCTCTTCATTTAGAAAAAATTCTCCGGGAAGTCTTAGCGTTACTCCATATAGCATTTCTGCTGCGCTTGCTTTTAAATCTTCCTTATAGCTAGTACGTAAACCTAATAAAACTGTTGGTAAAATATCAACCCATTCTGTTGAACCGCTACAAATTATAGCTGTTTTGAGAGATCGATGCCATCGCTCTATTATTTCATTTGAAGCTGGATGATAAGCTGTTGTGCGAGTTCTCGTGCAACCTAAAAGTTTAGTCAGTGCATTAAATAATTGAGATTCGAATTGTGTACCTTGGTCTGTAGTAATCGTAACCGGAGCTCCAAATCTAGCGATCCATGTGCTATATAATGCGGTTGCTACTGTGTCAGCTGTTATATCTTTTATTGGAGTGGCTTCAGGCCATCTTGTAAAACGATCTATCATTGTAAGACAATATGTATATCCTTTTGATGATGGTAATGGTCCTACGATATCTATATGTATGTGTTCGAATCGTCCCTTGGGTACCTCTATTTTTTTCGGAGTGATTTTATTATGGCGTTGTATTTTGCTTTTCTGGCACTTAATGCATGTTCTACTCCATTCTCTGATGTCTGCGTTCATTTTTGGCCATACGAAACTTTTCGCGATGATTCTCTTGGTGTTTCTACCACTGGAATGCGATAAGTTATAGGTGGCATTGAAAATTCTTTTACGTAGACTGTTCGGTACGTATGGACGTATATCATCTTTCTCTATGTCACAATACAGGTAGGAGTTTGAATCGTTTATTCTAATTTTGTACAGCTTCCACATAGGCATGCTTCCCTTTAAAATCTGTTGAAGTTCTTCATCTGTAGTTTGTTCTCTGATGAGTTCTTCAGTGGAGATTATTGTTGGCATGTCAATTTGCTCGATTCTTGATAGCGTGTCTGCTATTTGGTTATTTTGGCCTGTTATATGTACTATTTTTGTTGTAAATTGGCCGATATAATCTAGGTGTCTTAATTGTCTTGGAGTGGCTTTGTCGGATTTCTGGTGAAAAGCTTGAGTCAACGGTTTATGGCTGGTTTGTATAGTTATGTCTTGGCCTTCTAGAAGATGTTTGAAAAATTTTATACTTTTGTAGATGGCTAAAAGTTCTCGATCATAAGTGCTATATTTGAGTTGAGCTTTTTCGAGTTTTCTAGAGAAAAATCCGAGAGGTTTCCATTCGTTATTTTCCAATTGTTCCAAGACAGCTCCAATCGCTTTGTCTGAAGCATCAGTTGATAATCGTAGTTTTGCGTTTTCCTTAGGATAGTTTAGCAGTGATGTATCTGATATTTGTTTTTTACATAACTCAAATGCTTCTTCTGCGAGTGGAGTCCATTTTATCGGACGTTTGTCTCTTTTTTTGTTCCAGTTAGTAAGGAGTTTAGCAATATATGAGTTTCTGCTGCTTTAGGTATAAACCTCCTATAGAAATTTAGTATACCTAGAAAACGTCTTAGGTCTGTTATCGTTTTCGGTTTGGGGTAATCCTAAATTGCCTGAACTCGTTCTGTCAACGGTGCCATACCAGCAGAGCTTATTTCAAAACCTAAATACCTGACTTTTTCTTTTGCCAATATGCATTTGTCTATATTTATAGATAAACCGTACTCCTCTAATCTTTTAAATACTGTTTGTAGATGTTGGTAATGTTCTTCTACTGATTTAGAAGCTATTAATATGTCATCTATATAGCAATAACAGTAGTGGAGGTTACGTAATACCGTGTCCATAAATCTCTGGAAAGATTGTGCTGCATTGCATAAACCAAAAGGCATTACCAGATATTCGAATAAACCGAATGGTGTAATTAATGCTGTTTTTTCTCTGTCTTCAGGAGCTATGGGAATTTGATGATAAGCACGAGCGAGATCTAAAACTGAGTATATTTTTGAGCCTTCTAACTGATGTGTAAAGTCGTGTATATGAGGAAGAGGATACCTATCTGGTTGAGTTATACTATTGAGCCTACGGTAGTCACCGCATGGTCTCCATTCTCCAGTTTTCTTCCTTACCATATGTAAAGGACTAGCCCATTGACTTTTTGACGGTTGACAAATACCTTGTTTTAGCATTAATTCGAATTCTGTTTTTGCAGCTTTAAGTTTTTCGGGTGGAAGACGTCTCGCTTTTTCTGTAATTGGAGGGCCTTTAGTTACTATGTAATGTTGAGCTCGATGCTTTGTACTATTGGTGAAGTTTGGCTTGGTGATCGCCACGAATTTCCTTAGCAGCTCGTGACATCCACTACTGCTATTGATCGTAGTAATTGTGGGGTGACTGGAATTGCTAATTTCACCTCTGCTAGAAAGTTGCGTTTTGCCATCAATCAATTTTTTATTTTTTATGTCCACCAATAAATTATAATATCCTACGAAATCTACTCCAAAAATTGCTCTTGTTGTTTTTGCAACTGTGAACTTCCATATAAATTGTCTACGTAAGCCTAGGTTTATGGAAAGTACTTTTTTACCATACGTATGAATGGTTGAACCGTTTGCAGCATATAGGTTATATTCGCTGTCTAATGTTCTCCTGTCACCAGATGTTTTTGGGATAACAGATATATCAGCGCCTGTGTCTATCAAAAATCTTATTCCGGATATTCTGTCTGGAATTATGAGGCGGCTTTGTCTCTGTGCACCATCTCCAATCGCCTCAATATTAGATGGTTTATCTAGTTTCCCTTTTTTCGCTGATCTGGGCCGGTCCAGTTACAAGGTTTACGACATCTCCATGACTTTTCGCCAAATTTTGCATGGAAATAGCATGGTCTATTCCTATTACGACTCCTAGATCTTGATCTATTCCTGGAATGATAAACTGGTCGATTATATTGTCTGCCATGATATTTACCTCTTACTACGGTTTCCAGGTGGGCCATTTTTTCTGTGAGCTGTGCCATTTCGTCATGTAGTTTTCTATTTGGTGTTTCGTCTTCCGAGCTTTTGTCAACTATGTTTGCTAGCTCATAATGCCCTGTTCTTTCTATTGTTTTATCAGCTAGGGTTGCTAGACGTTCGAGACCAGCGTCTTCTACGACTGCTAGTACTTCCTGTATTCTGGTTGGCAATCTCTGTAACCATAGGGTTTGTAGGACTTGGGTACTTACATTTTCTCCTGCTAATAATTTCATTTCTCTTAGCAGAACTGAAGGTTTTTTGTTCTTTAGCTCCAAGCCTGTAAGGAGTTGTCGAAATTTTGATTCTTCCGACGCTGTTAAGCGTGTGATCAGTGCCTCCTTTATTTCAGTATATGAATCGTTAGACGTGGTGGCAATTATGTCCGCCACAATTTTCAAGGTCGCAACATCCAAATGTCGGACAACTGCTGCGCTTTTTACGGCATCAGAGCGTACATTATAAGCTGCGAATTAACGCTCTAGCATCATGAACCATAGCGTTGGTTCGTCTCTCATGAAAGGAGCTAATTTAACGCTACGAAATTCGCTTGCCTGTATCTCTGGTCCTATGTTCTCTGTTCGACTATCTGCGCCATTTTTTGCTGTACCGGTCTTTGTTCCCTGAATTTCCATTTTTTTTTTTTTTTGATATTCCCGGGTTTCAGCACCAATTATTTATGTGGGGAACAAGGTCAACGGAAAAGGTTGATCTGGAGATTTACGCGATAGTCGTCAATTAAAGTAACAAAAATATATAAATTTATTAACAAGATACAACTAAACTCGTGGACGCCATGTATCGGACTAACTTACATTTCGACCGTTACGTTCAACTTGGGTTTAGTTAGTCTAGTACCCGCATAGGGAGGAAGGGCGCCAGTGTGCCGCGTCGATACACTAGGCACGTATCGCCACAACGTCATCGCCGGACATACCATCTATCGGCATATAGCTAGCGACAATCGTATACCCCCTCCAACGGCCTCTTATACTATACATAGGTATACCCCCTCCAGCGATCTAGCCTCAGGACCGTACCACGTGATCGAGAATCCAACGCGCGGTTATTCATCCATATAAAGGGAATTTTTATATTTACCATAAATTGATTTGAGTAGTTTTCGCGGAATAGAATAGACGATACTGATCCATAATGACATCACAAAAACGGCTCGAACAAAAGCTGCAGAATTTAGGATCGCGATTAACGTATTTCGAAAATTTAATTGAAGAAAGAAGTTTAAGTGTAGTCGAACTAAGGAGACGTTACGAACGTCTTACCAAACAAGTAGATGATTATGAATCATTGCATGAACAGTGTTGTAATAACAGCGCCGGAGAGACAGGAGTCGACGATCTAGACCAACTCATGGAAAGATACCACGTGATTGGAGACAAAATTGACTCGGGCGATACGGCCGCGGTTAGTAACGCGCATGGAGACGACGGTGCTACAAATACCCGCGATCAGCAAATACGATTACGCCGAATCGAGATCCCGAAATTCGACGGAGACATCGGAAAGTGGATCCAATTCAAGGGGAGTTTCATGACACTGGTAGACGCGCGTACCGACATGTCGGATTTAGAAAAACATATATACCTCCGCGAGTCTCTTACCGGTAGAGCGCTTCAGACGATCGCGACATATTCATCGACCGGGCAGAATTATAAGAATGCGTGGGAAATGTTATTGAAAACTTTCGACCGGCAACGCATACTCCTAGCACGGGCCATTGACGCCTTCATAGACACTCCACGGCCGAAAGGCATGTCAATAGAAGAGATGACACGGCTTGCGGGTGACTTGCGGGCCCATTCGGATACTATTACTTCTTTCAATGTACCACACGCACTGATGGTACGCCTTGGCGAGCGCATTCTACCCCGCGACCTTCGACAAGAATGGGACAAACAGTTAAATGCGGATAATTATCCGACCATGAATCAGCTTTGCGACTTTGTAAACGAGTACACACTCCGTAGCGTCGCGTCGTCGAATATTCCATCGACATCGGGAAACGAGCCTCACGCAAAACGTAGACATACTGATACGATAACTTTACGGCCACTAAAGCGACAGGAGACACATATAATGCGTACATTTCTTACTCGGACCTTAACGAATTGCATTCTTTGCAAACGAGATAAACACCTTTTATACCAATGCCCCCGGTACCATGACCTGACGAAACGAGACAGACTGGCGATAGTTAAACGTTACGGATTATGTCAAAATTGCTTACAGAAGCACCGAGATCCATGTAAGAGTTCACATTGTCAGATCTGCAATCAGACCCATCACACGTTATTACACATGAACAATTATCGACAGAAGACAATAACCCCCGTGAAGGAGGAGATCGAGTCAACATCTCAAATCAAGCCTACCCCCGTATGACTAACACCAATCTTTAATAGTAACTCGCGCGGCGCGTCGAGTCAACTTCTTATGAGCGCTATGTGTCGTGTCCGACGGGGAGACGGGACCTTCAGAGAATGTCGGGCGTTATTAGATACATGTGCCGCCGCACACTTCATCACCGAAAAGGTCGCGAGAGAATTACGCTTGCTGATTAAACCATATTCCATTTCCATTCACGCTATTAACGATACCGTAACTCGAACGACAGGTGTTATTGAGATAACCATTCAATCGCTAAACAATATATAGGCAGAACTTTTCGCTACTCATCGTCTCTAATATAGCGCGATCGAATTCAGTAAACAAATTAGTAGGCGAAATTCATTACGTCTAAAATGCGAGACGATACGAATCGGGAAAATACATGGTGCGTATATCCTCGCGAGGAAGGACATGATCCCAGTCACCTACGTAGTATAGCCTAACGCCGATTCCACAATCTCTCGAAGAAGTTACACGCGAATACCGAACTCAGGAAGGAATATGAACGGATCATACGGGAATATATCGATTTAAGACATATGTCGAATGTTAAAGACGAACTTACGGGAGGCTGTTATCTTCTCCATCACGCGGTCATTAAATCAGTCAGCATGACAACAAAGGTATGGGTCGTATTCGACACATCCGCGAAAAAATGATCAGATGTTTTTCTCAACAACACTTTGTTAGTAGAACCTACAAGTCGAGATACTGTAGTAAAACTCTTGTTACGATTCCGAACGTATCAGTACGTATTGAACGCGGATATCGAGAAAATGTATCGACATACATGAATTCATCCAGACGATCGCCAATATCAACAGATATTTTAGTGACATAACGAACGGATTCGCGAGTTCGAACTTAACACGGTGACACTTAAAATAACCTTAAAACCTTCTCTTGCTATACGAATTATAAAAAACTCGCGAAAGATGAAAGCGCGAATTATCTACTCGGAGCTGACATACTCAACCGTGATCTATACGTTGATGACCCAATCGACGGGCAATTACACGGTTTCTGCGACGCGAGTCAATCTGGTTACGGAGGCTACTTATATGTAAGATCGCGAGATAAATTCGGTAACACACGCGTACGTATACTTTGCGCTAAAAGTCGCGTGGCTCCTCTTAAGGACACCACCATACCACGTTTAGAATTATGCGGAGCATTGACACTCGCGCGATTATGTAGAGAAGTCCGGACCGCCGACGGATTGAAGCCCGACAAGATAACGTTCTGGTCCGATTCGATGATTATATTAGGTTGGCTGAAAAGAGACTCCGGTACGTTGAAAATATACACGGCAAATCGCGTGCGCGAAATACAAGAAATCTGTGAAGGTATCACATGGCGACATGTGCGATCCGAAGACAACCCAGAGGACGCTTTATCTAGGGGACAACTCCCACGCGATTTCCTGAAGAACAAGGTATGGTTTCACGGACCATCCTAGCTCGAGCGACCAGAGGCCGAGTGGCCAATCCCGACTGAAAGGGAAGTTCTCGAATTGCCGGACGTAAAGAGACTATCGGTACTAACGACGCGAATTGAATCAGGAAGCATATTTCAGCGATTCTCTAGTACACGCGATTATTAAAAATTGTAGCCCGATGCCGACGATGGCTTAAAACTAACTCATATAAGGGAGAATTGTCTACCGCAGAAATAACAGAAACGGAACGACGCGTTTTAAAATTCGTGCAAGACGAACAATTTCACGCCGAAAGAGAAAGGCTGAAGACAGCGGGGGGAGTCAAAAGCACAAAGCTCGCCGCGTTATATCCGATTCTTGACGAAGAAGGTTTAATTCGAGTGGGGGGTCGACTTCGGAACGCAAATTTAAGTTTCCACGAGAAATGTCCGATATTATTGCCCTCACAACACAACGTCACCGATCTCATTATCCGAATACTCCATGAACAAAACTTTCACGCCGGTATACAGACTCCCTCTATGCCCTTCGACAACGTTTTTTGCTCCTCGACGGCAAGAATCAGGTGCGAAGAATCGTACGTCATTGCGTACGTTGCATCCGATTCCGTGCGTCCGGCATCCAGTATAAAATGGGAGATTTACCAAGCTCGCGAGTGCAGGAAGCCACTGCATTCTCCCATGTCGGAGTAGATTTCTTCGGCCAAATTTACGCGAAAGAAAAGAAGCACCGTAATAAAGGTCGCGTTAAAATATACGGGTGTATCTTCATCTGCATGACCATCAAGGCTGTACACATCGAACTAGTCAGCGATCTGACTACAGATGCCTTTTTAGCTGCTTTCAGGCGTTTTGTAAGTCAAAGAGCTGTTCCAACTCACATTTATTCGGATAACGGAACAAACTTCGTCGGGGCTAATAATCAGTTAAGGGATTTATACGCCTTGATTGAGTCGGACGAATATAGAACAAAGGTCCATAATCTCGCAGTAGATCATAGATCATCCTGACATTTTAATCCTCCTTTATTACCTCATTTTGGAGGTTTGTGGGAAGCGGCCGTCAAATCTTTCAAACACCATTTTAAACGGGTTGTCGGCGAATTTCTCTTCGCATACGAAGAAGTACACCACATTCGTTATCAAAATCGAAGCTATTTTAAGTTTACGTCCGTTAAGCCTCATTTCGTCAGATTTAAATGATGCGACCATACTAACGCCTGCACATTTTTTTTAGATTAAAGGAACGTTTACGACATTGTCGAAGGAAAATTATATTAAGACTCCAGCTAATCGATTGTCTTCATAGAAACACATTCCAAAAAAACGCTAGAAATGGACCTAACTCCAGCATAAAATCAAAGGAACACCACCGTCATTCTCATCGACAAATCAACTATACGTGAGATAGCCGTGAAAACTATTCACGGAGTCGTCAAAAAAAGTGTGACCACTATTTGTTCACTATCAATGCGAGTATTCACCGTGAAGACGGTTCACGGAGTGGTTAAGCGAAATGCGATAACTATTTGTCCATTGTTAAACCATCATTAATTTTCTTGCGTTGTATCTTTTATAATTAACGTTCGTGCGTTGTATCTCTTATGATTAATTTTCTCGTACGTACAAAACAGATAGATCGACTGGCCAGTGATTCACGGAATAAGGTAAGCAGCTCGTGCTGCAAGCGATATATAATATAGCGATATATAAATTGTGACTCGTTTCACAAATATTGTAAAATTGATTGTAATAAGCGCACAACACAAACCATGTATTATGAATGTCATTGATCGTTACACTCTCAACGGGGGGAGTATGTACGATCCGAAAGGATCGTACGGTGATTAGCGGTATGCGAAACTCGCGCGCATCCGCTTCCATCGATTAGGATTCTAGATCGATACTTACTGTGAGCATCAATCAACCACCAGTAACTATCGAAGCGCTTCTCTAGCTACCCCCGCCTCTCGCATCCCTACTTCTCATAGCCCTAGTACGTACGTCCTGCTGGGACAGTACAAAGGGGCATTCTTTCTGTTCTTCACCGGACGCCTACGACTACACACCTTAAGGGATTATAGAGGCTTTAAGAATTCACAAAGGACAACGAAGAAAATATCCGAATCTTCAAGACTCGGGAAAAAGAGCCCATTCAACATCACAACCCTTAAGGTTTTGATCGCTATATTTGAGGAGTGCGAGAGGTGAGATCTTTCCAATGTATATATATTTCACATCGACGGTATTTTCCCTCGTGGTAACACCACGTGATACCTTCTCATTGTATAATGAAGTATTCATCCAGGGTTTTTATGCCGCAAGGCTTTTCCCTGACGAGCCAATAAAAAAGGCATTGTTTCTTTGGTTGGCTCAATCACGTGTTTTATGTTTCACCTTAACCTAACCCTTTATTCTCCACTTCATAGCATAAACAAATTGCCAAAGGACTCTTAGTTGAGGAATTTTGGCCATAAGAGCGACGACGGCAGCGTAAAAGCCATGACCTCCCAGACACAAGTGGAGATTATGGACCTGGACTGCGTGGTGACGAGAGAGGACGTGATATAGGCACTACGACGGGAGACAGGACGGGACGGAGACTTTGGTACCCATATCTTTGGCCCGAACCGTGCCGAGCAGTACATGGCGGTCTGCGATCTTGAATCGCAGGAAGCCAAGTTTCTGCTCGGACGCGGTCGGATCGGGATAGAATGGGTCCATTGTCGCGTACGAAAACGACTCACGGTGACAAAGTGCTACAAATGCCTAGGCTTTAGACACACGAAGACGAGCTGTAAAGGACCAGACAGAACGAAGAACTGCAGGAAATGCGGTGAGACCGGACATTACGCGACGGTCTGTAAAAACAGACTGAACTGCTCTCTGTGCGCCGAGGCAGGACGCATGGACGCTACGCATCTCTCGGGCTCCGGGAGGTGCGCGGCGTTCCGGGTCGCGCTGAAGGAGTGCAGGAAGCGGGCAGGACGACGGACAGCGTAATCCAGGGAAACCTGAGCCGCAGCAGGACAGCTGACATGCTACTACCCCAGATAGCAGATGAACTGGACGCTGACATACTCATACTGTGCGAGACATACAGAAAACGGACAACACGGACTTGGTACACAAACGACGACGAGACGGTAGCTATCTGGGTAAGGAGTGCTGCCCGTTCCCGGATAACCGGCTGTGGCGCAGGGGAAGACCATGTCTGGGTCAAGGTGGGCACTGTCACTTACGTCAGTGTTTACTTTACCCCAAACTGTGACGCGGCGGAGTTAGAAAGAAATGTAGCGGCCCTCGAGGACGGAATCAGGGAACTGCCTGTGGACCTGGTAGTCGCTGGGGACTTCAACTCGAGAGCGATCGAGTGGGGCATGACAGCGACGAACAAACGAGGACGGCTGCTTCTGGAGATAGCCTCAAGGCTAGACCTAGAAGTAGCAAATACAGGAAACACGCCGACATACAGACGACCGGGATATGGTAGCTCTATCCCAGACGTAACAATGACATCAGACAGACTGCTGACACAAGTAAGGCGATGGCGGGTGATCGAAGACTACACGGCCAGCGTCCACCAGTACATCGCCTTTGAGGTAACAAGAAAGACAGCAACGGCACAGAAAAGACAACGACAACCTCAGCGGTGGAACACGAACAGATTCGACACACAAAGGCTTTCGGAGGAACTGGCGGCAACGCCGGCCCCGATCGCCAGCGTTCCCCCGGATCTGACCGGTCGGATCAGGGCGGAAAGACTTACAGACGAGACAGCTAAACTAACAGAAAAGCTGTGTGAAAGTACGATGCCGAGAAAACACCTCATACGAAACAGACAGCCACAATACTGGTGGACGGACGAAATCGCCGAACTGCGGAGGGGTTGACTCGCAGCACGCAGAAGGGTTACAAGAGCCAAAGGCAGGCCTGAGAGAGAAGCACTCCAGGCAAATTACAGAAAAGAATTTAAAAGACTGACTAACGCTATCCGAGACAGTAAAACGAAGTGCTGGAGGACGCTCTGCGAGGAGGTGGACCGCGACCCGTGGGGTGCCGGTTACAAGATAGTGACCGGCAAACTGGGGGCTCGGGAACCACCTGTACTTAAGGATGCGGAATCCATGCGACGCATCGTGGACGGACTCTTCCCAACAAACCCGCTGCGAACAGAAACGACAGACGAAGACAGGATAGCGGCGGTTGACGCGTTCACAGCTTAGGAGCTCTTCAGAGCGGCTAAGGCGTTGAAAGTTGGCAAGGCGCCGGGACCAGATGGTGTGCCGGGGGAGGTTGTACGGCTGATGGTCAAACAGAGGCCGGACATCTTCCTTGACCTGTACAACACCTGCCTACAGACAGGGACTTTTAGCGACCGATCGAAGGTAGCGAGGCTGGTCCTCATGCCTAAGGGTAAGGGGGACCCCAGCACGCTATCAGCCTACCGGCCGCTGAGCCTACTGGACACGACGGGAAAACTTTACGAACAGTTACTCAGACAGAGACTTACAGGGACGATTGAAGCTGGGGGATGCCTTTCAGGTCATCAGTTCGGCTTCCGGAAGGGTCGGTCGACCGTTAGTGCGATCCAAAGGGTCGTTGACACCTTCCGGGAAACAGACAGATACTGTCACGCAGCGCGACTCATCATGTTGCTGGCGACATTAGACGTTAGGAACGCCTTCAACTCGGCTAGGTGGGTGGACATCTTGCAAGCGCTTAAAAACGCTTTCAAAGTTCCACCGTACTTGCTCCGGGTGGTGAAGGATTACCTACGAAACAGACGACTGACGTACGAGACGACAGAAGGACACACGACGAGACAGATCACCGCTGGGGTTGCCGAAGGATCTATCCTCGGACCGGATTTTTGGAACGCGACCTATGACAGCCTGATTAGACTAGAACTTCCGCTTGACGTATCTCTCGTCGCATACGCTGATGACGTAGCAACGGTGATCGTAGAGCGGACCCTAGAGCTGGCGCAAGTAAAACTTAACCAGACAATGAGACGAGTCGGACGGTGGATGACAGACCACGGACTGCAGCTTGCGACGGAAAAGACAGAACTGCTGATCCTCACAAGGAGACGCGTACAGACGAGACTCCCCATGACAGTTGGGACAGAAACAATCGAGACCAGGGGGGAAGTCAAGTATCTGGGTGTAACCCTAGATACGAAGATTACTTTCTGGCCTTACATATAGAGTACAGTCCAGAAGCCGGCCAAAAGAGTAAAATCCTTAAGCCGCCTGATAGCAAACACGAACGGACCGAGAACAAGGAAACGGAGTCTACTGATGTCAACAGCTCACTCGATCCTTCTGTACGGGGCAGAAGTCTAGGCAGATTCCCTGAAGACAAAGAAGTACTGCCACGCAATGATGACGATACAGAGACAGAGCGCGCTGAGGATCGCCTGCTCCTACCGGACGGTCTCTGCGCAGGCCGTTCTGGTCGTGGCAGGTGTGATTCTCATAGATCTTCTTGCTTTTGAGCGCAAGAGGATCTACGGAAGAAACGCAGACACGAGACTACAGGACGCAACATCGACAGAAAGGGACAACACTATGCGCGCGTGGCAACAGGATGGACGGAAGAAAGAACAGGCAACTGGACAAGACGACTCATCAAGGACCTGAGACAGTGGACAAAACGAGACTTCGGGGAAGTAATCTTTTACGTAACACAACTCCTGACAGGACACGGGTACTTCCGACAATACCTCCACAGAATGAACAGAGTACGGACATCAAACTGCACATACTGTGGACACGAACGAGACGACGCGAAACATACCTTCTTCGCGTGCGACCGCTGGACTGACCTCAGACGGAGACTGGAAGCGACCGTGGGAGAAATCACCACTGACAACATCGGGGAGGTGATGCTCCACGGAAAGGACTGGTGACAATTAGTTGCCACATATACGGAGACTATTCTAAGACGGAAAAATGCGGACGGCTGCCTGACATGACGGATTTGACGCAAGACAACAGACCGAACCACACACAAAACACAACAGACGAATAACAAAACGACACACAGACAAGACCCTTAACCAGAAGTAATACTAAAGTAATCCCTGGTTGGGGGGAGACGCGGACGACTACGCGGACAGAAGTGGATTTTCCCCTCGCCTGAACAAGGAAAGATCAGGGGTGGGGGGATTTAGCTGATATGCGTTTCGGAGGAAAGGACGAGACGAGAGTTCAGCACACGGGGGCCGGCTCTGCTTCTGACGTCGAGGGGCGATCTTTCGACTGCGGGGGCAGGGCTGACGCCTATGGTCTATAAAAGATTTGCCTTTACTTTTTACCACGATAAAAAAAAAACAATAATAATAATAATAATAATAATAATAATAATAATAATAATAATAATAATAATAATAATAATAATAAACAATAACAATAACAATAACAATAACAATAACAATAATAATAATAACAATAACAATAACAATAACAATAATAATATTAATAATAATAATAATAACAATAACAACCACAATAATAATAATAATAATAATAATAATAATAATAATAATAATAATAATAATAATAATAATAATAATAATAATAATAATATTAATAATAATAATAATAACTGTTGAGAATATACATTGTATATTGTACGAAATATCTGGGACCGTGGATATTCCACGCACACATGTACGACTCCCCACCTAGTCTGTATGTGAGAGTGTCGTACGAGAGAAAGACGCGCGACGATTTGGTGGGGCAGTAAGAGTTCCGCTATCGCCTGTTTCACACACGCTTCATTAGATAGATATTAAAAGTGTCTTAATAAATCACTGGTGTATATAATAATTAACCATTACTTCAATTCCTTTTTCCTTAACATGGTAGCATAGCGTAGTTGCTAAAAGTTTTTTGTCTTCGTTTCCGTTCAAGGAACGTAGAAAGAATTCTTACTCCGCTCATGAAAAAGGAGCCACGGGGAGAGTTGAAATATCTAGAGTTATCGAAAAAAAGTAATCAAAGACTAGAAAAGTTTTGTGGAAAAATTGTGATAAAACTGTGATGTTAATAGATTAAAATTCCGGACTTTAAAACACGTGGTTATATGGAAGAAACCGATAAGCCGGTAGTCAAGAAAGAAACCAAGCCTGTGCGTGAAAATTCTGAACACGAAGGAACGTTCGACAAAATGACAGGTAAATTTGAAATAAAAATTCCAGTATTTGATGGAGAAGACTACGGTATGTTGAAAAAACGAATAATGATGTACTTGAAATTCAAAAAGTTTCATGAAGTGGTTGAAAGAGAAAAAGTCGCTACAGATAGAGATGACTGGGATGAAAAAGACTTAAAAGCAATTAATCATATATATAGTGCTATTTCAAATAAGCAGTTGGAATTTGTATGCGAAGAGGATACCGCGTATAAAATTATGCAGAAATTTGATAGCATGTATTTGAGAGAATCAACGGCTTTACAGATAGTGTGCAGAAACAAGATGGAAAAAATGAAATTGAACAATTATAGTGATTCGTCATCATTCTTTAGTGATTTTGAAAAGTCGATAAACGAATTGAAAGCCGCGGGTGCTAAAATTGGTGAGAAAGAAAAGTTGAACTATATGCTGAATACATTGCCGGAATCTTATAGTTATATAGGTGATTTGATAGATACATTGAAAGTTGAAGATCAAACGGCTGATTATATTAAAAATAAAATTAAGTTAGCAAAGATAAAAAACAGTGACCAAGGAGGTAATAAATCAAATGTGTTTGCTGTAAATAAAAAAGGAGCGTGTCATAAATGTGGAAAAATTGGACATTATTCACGTAATTGCAAAGATGGCGGACAAGATGGACGCAACAAAGAAACTTCGCAAGATTCGATACGTAGTCGAGGCAGAGGCAGAGGCGGAAGGAGCAATTATGGAAGATGGCGTGGAACTCCGCAACAGGCAGCCAGCACGAGCCAGCAAAGCAGCGGAAGAATGGACGCTTGGTTAGCGTCGGTGGCTCACACAGCGCACGGCGTAAATTTAAATAAGATAAGTAAATGCGAAATAAAGTGGCTGCTCGACAGCGGTTGTACAGACCACATAATAAATAATGATGAATATTTTGAAAAATGTATTACTTTAAAAGAGCCGGTAAATATCTACCTCGGAGATGGTAGATCGATTAAAGCGACTAAAATCGGAAATGTAATTAGTTATTTTCAAGCATCCGGAAAGAGAAATAAAGTAGATATTAAAAATGTATATTTTGCGAAAGAAATGAATGCAAATTTGATTAGTTATGGAAAATTAATGATTAAAAATAAAATTGTATCTCATGGAAATGTAACAAAAATATTTAATGAAAATAATGAATTAACAGCAGTCGCATTTAGAGAGAATGATACACTTAAATTTAAAAGCGAATTAGAAAATTCTTGTAAACTTGGTAAAAACTCAACTAACTATGCAAACAGAAATGGTATGAGCCAGAAAGAAAAGTGGCATAGAATATTAGGACACGTGAACTTCAAATATTTGAATATATTATGTAAACAGAAGTTGTTAACGGGTATTCCTAGTGAACTTGAAACAGAATTTATTAAATGTAAGACGTGTATTGAAAATAAAATGAGAAATTTACCTTTTGAAAATAATAGAAATAAAGCAAAAGAGATATTAGAGATAATTCATACGGATTTGTGCGGTCCATTTAAAACTATAGGGTTCACAGGAGAAAAATATTTTGTTTCTTTTATTGATGACTATAGTAAAATCGCTAAAGTTTATTGTATTAAAACGAAAGATGAAGTTCATGATTGCTTAGTTAAATTCATAAATGAGTGTGAAAATTTAACAGGAAAAAGAGTAAAAATATTAAGATGCGATAATGGTTAAGAATATATTAATAATCGTATATAAAAATTTATAAAAGAAAAAGGTATAATTCTAAATAAATGCCCACTGTATGTACACGAGTTAAACGGCACGGCAGAAAGATTTAACCGAACGATAATGGATATGTCGAGATGTTTACTAACAGAAGCTCAAGTTCATAAGAGATTTTGGCCAGAGATTGTTATCGCTGCGACTTATTTGAAAAATCGAACTCTAGCTAATACGATAGAAAATAAAACGCCTTATGAAATATTTTTCAACAAAAGACCGGACGTTAAACATTTACATTTGTATGGAAGTAAAGTCTTTGTCAGAGTACCGGAACAAAAACGCTTGTCTAAATGGGGTAAAAAATCTAACATGGGAATTTTGTTAGGCTATAGTCAAGTAGAATACAGAGTACTGATAAATAATAAGATAGTTATTGCTAGACATGTTGATGTAATAGAAAAAGATGTAAAATGTATAGGTCTTGATGTAAATGAAAATGAGTATACTATTCCGTCACTCGAGTCAGGTAGAGGAAGATATAACTCTGTAAGTAGCGAAGGCGACGTTAATGTTTTTGAAAGCGCCAATGAATCTGATGGACCAGTAAAAGATAAAGAACATGTAGTTCAAAATAGTCCGCGAAGGTCCGTGCGCGAGAGAAAACCTACTGTAAGGTATCCGGAACCAGAAAGTTATAACATATATGTAAATTATAGTAAAATAGATACGCCTTGTACATTTGAGGAGGCGATAGAAAGTATAGATCACGAAAATTGGAAAAAGTCTATGGATCAAGAAATAAAATGTATAAATAAAAATAAAACTTGGAAGTTGGTAGATAGAGTAAAAGATAAAAAAGTACTCGATGTTAAATGGGTCTATACAAGAAAGAATGATAATAGATATAAAGCTCGTTTAGTTGTAAGAGGTTCTCAATAAACTGATGTACCTGATGATATATACTCTCCGGTAGCAAAGAATCAAACATTAAAAGTATTATTTTAATATTGTTGCCAAAATGGCTTGATTATTGAACAAATGGACGTAGAGACTGCTTTTTTGAATGGCAAAGTAAATACGGAGGTATATATCAGTCAACCTAAGGGTTATGAAGATGGGTCCAATAAAGTGTATAAATTGTATAAAGCGCTATACGGTCTGAGAGAAAGTCCTCGAGACTGGTATGAATGTTTTGATGAATATATTATAAGTCTAGGATTTAAAAGAAATAATGTTGATTTATGTTTATACTCACTTCATGAAGGGGAAGTTTATTTACTAATATATGTCGATGATTTACTAATCTGCGGTAAAGATAAAATAAAAATTCGGGAAATAAAGAATTTATTAGCGAAAAGATTTAAAATGAAAGACTTAGGAGAAATAAAAGAATATCTCGGAATCAACGTAGATTATGATTATAGTAACCGAAAAATGAAACTAAACCAAACAAAGTATATCGAATCATTAGCAAATAAGTATAAGATAGAGAACAGTAAACTGTATAACACGCCTATGGAAACAAACTTGAAAATTAAAAAGGCAGATGATAGTGAACCAAATTTAACATATAGGAATTTGATAGGTGCTTTATTATATATAAGTTCAAGCACACGGCCCGATATAAGTCAAAGTGTGAATTATCTAAGTAGATTCCAAAATTGTTATAATGAGACACATTGGAAATACGCTTTGCGAATCTTGAAATATTTGTATTTAACGAAAAATTTGAGTTTGAATTATGAGAAAAATGTAAAATGTGAAATTATAGATTGCTTTGTAGATGCAGATTGGGCCGGGGATAATATTAATAGAAAATCTACATCAGGATACGTAATTAGATTATTTGGTAATGTGATCGATTGGAGATCAAGGAAGCAAAAATGTGTAACAAAAGCTTCAACGTACGCAGAATATGTAGCGTTATCAGAGACTGTAAGCGAGTTGAAATATATAAAAGAATTGTTAAAAATGTTTTACTTAGAAATTAAGGATTCAATAAAAATATATGAAGATAATTCTGGTGCAATAAACATTGCAAATTATGGTAACTTTACGAAAAATTCGAAACATATTGAAATACATTATCATTATGTACATGAAAGTGTAAAAAATAAGGAAATTGAAATTTTAAAAATAGATACGAATGATAATGTCGCAGATATACTTACAAAAGCTCTACGTAAAGAAAAATTTGTAAAATTTCGAGAGCTATTAAATATAATGTAAGATTCAATGGTTATACAATATAAATGTATGGAGGCGTGTTGAGAATATACATTGTATATTATACGCTATATCTGGGACCGTGGATATTCCACGCACACATGTACGACTCCCCACCTAGTCTGTATGTGAGAGTGTCGTACGAGAGAAAGACGCGCGACGATTTGGTGGGGCAGTAAGAGTTCCGCTATCGCCTGTTTCACACACGCTTCATTAGATAGATATTAAAAGTGTCTTAATAAATCACTGGTATATATAATAATTAACCTTTACTTCAATTCCTTTTTCCTTAGCAATAACAATAACAATAACAATAACAATAAGAATAACAATAAGAATAACAATAACAATAACAATAACAATAACAATAACAATAACAATAACAATAACAATAACAATAACAATAACAATAACAATAACAATAACAATAACAATAACAATAACAATAACAATAACAATAACAATAACAATAACAATAACAATAACAATAACAATAACAATAACAATAACAATAACAATAACAATAACAATAACAATAACAATAACAATAACAATAACAATAACAATAACAATAACAATAACAATAACAATAACAATAACAATAACAATAACTATAACAATAACAATAACAATAACAATAACAATAACAATAACAATAACAATAACAATACCAATAACAATAACAATAACAATAACAATAACAATAACAATAACAATAACAATAACAATAACAATAACAATAACAATAACAATAACAATAACAATAACAATAACAATAACAATAACAATAACAATAACAATAACAATAACAATAACAATAACAATAACAATAACAATAACAATAACAATAACAATAACAATAACAATAACAATAACAATAACAATAACAATAACAATAACAATACCAATAATAATAACAATAACAATAACAATAACAATAACAATAACAATAATAATAATAATAATAATAATAATAATAATAATAATAATAATAATAATAATAATAATAATAATAATAATAATAATAATAATAATAATAATAATAATAATAATAATAATAATAATAAACAAAAACAATAACAATAACAATAGTAATAATAATAATAATAATAACAATAATAATATTACAATGTACCAACAGTATTTTCCATATATTTTTCGTAACGTCTTTATTTCGTCTATCCTAAAATGTTTGGTAGATAGCGCAAGAATGTAGATAAAAACGGGAAATTTAAAACCATCTAGCAAAAAAATTTTATACCTGAATGTTGGAAAATGATCTGTGAGTGCTTGTATTTCTAATTCCCGCGCGTACTTATTATATGATTGATTAATATATTAACCGGCAATATAGCGTGACATATTGTTCTTGAATCTGATCTTCTTCTTGTTTCGGCTAGTTAAGCCGTCTCTAACGCTCGATTAGTATAGGCGTGCATAAATAATTAACTCAATGTATCCTATATATATTAAAGACTGCTAGTATAGTATGAACTAAGTGTACGCATTACCCATCCTCCAAGGCCATTCTCATCAAAAAGTTTAATAAAAAATATAATTTATATATACTTAGTTTTCGACGAATTATATTTTCTTTATAAACGATTTTGGTGTCTATCTATAACTATTGCATTCAGCATTTTTTGGAATGTTTCACTTCTAACATGTGTAATCTGAACACATGATTTTTTTTCTATTACATAGTGATTTTTAATAATACTATTAAACATTTTTTTTTTAGGATAAAAAAAGATACGTGGAAAAAACGTAGAGAGTTGGAACAAAATACATCGAGATTTTTTCAATCTATAGATTTGTGAGGTAAAATTTTCTAATTTGAATTTTAAGAACTCGTATTAGAGAAAGTCAAGAATTTCGTTCCAAAGATCTATTCTTGACAGCTTTTTTCTATACAGTTATCAAACCTTTTTATTTTTTTCAAAAAAAGGACACAATAAATTTAGTCTGAATTAATGTAACAAAAGATATAAAATATAATTCACAGTGGTAAAACGTAAATAAATAAAAATTTTTCTACCTAATTTTTCTCTTGTTTTTTTTTTTTCTTAATTTAAATTTACAATTGACTTTCATCACATACACCATTTTCATCTATAAAAGAATAAGTTTTTATATTTTTATTTTTTTTTTTCAAATATTGTAGGCGATAAGTCGTATTAGGTTACACTCTCCTTTATTTTGTGTTATTTTCTTTCTTATAACAATTGGAAAACCGTTGGCGGTTGCTAAGGAGACGACCGTTGACGGTTACCTTAGGTGTTTTACCCATGATAATCCAACCTAATCTCAGTGCTGTCAGATCGTGGGTAAATCTTACCCTCTCCCTGTGCCACTGGGATTGCACACAATGAAAGTTTTCCATGTCCGTGTGTTTGGGATGTCGAGGAAAGCCGAGTGTAACCGAAGTTGGCGGTTGGCCACGAAGTGGCAAACTATGAAAGCGACTCGTGTCCATGTGTTCGGACGACACGAGTCGCTTTCATAGTGTGTCACTCCGGCGTGCCCGCCAACTTCGGTTACACTCGGCTTCTTTCGACATCCCAAACACACGGACATGGAAAACTTTCATTGTGTGCAATCCCAGTGGCACAAGGAGAGGGTAAGATTTACCCACGATTTGACAGCACTGCCTAATCTTGTTTCAAATGCCGACGAACTCTCATCTATATCCAGTTTTCTTCTTGTAAAAAGTTTACCAGCTACGTCTGCTCCTATTAAAACATCGATTGTCTCGCTCGAATCATCGACATTTCTTTGTAAATCTGTAAGAGTAATATTATTTTTCTTCAATTTCTCAATCCAGGAAGCTCTTTTGATCGTCGGTATATCAGTACAAATAGTATTCTCATTCATTACTTGGAAATTACATACGTATTTTCCGTCTAAACTTTTCATTCGAATCAAATAAACATCATGTTCCTTGCATTGAGAACTTACACCGCCAAAAAAGTGCATGAGATATCTCTCTCTCTTACCAAGCCTCTCGTATTTCAAAAACTTTGCCACTTCCGAACGAATATACGATCTATGAGAGTCCTGGTCTATGACCGCACGCACAACCTTTTCTTTTGAATCCGAATATATAACAAACCGAAGAGTCTGTAAAATTACATTCGGCATACAACTAAAATTTGAGAGATTTTCTTTACATTTGCTTGCTCATTCGCTTGTTTATTAAACGAATTATTTTTACTCACAGTCACACTAGTAAATTGATCGCGCAATCCCGGACACATGAGCATCGAGTGACGTCTGTCATACCATTCTCATGAAATTTTCACTTTACAATCTTTTATTAAATTATTCTGTTTTTAGCATCTAAAACAACATCTTTTTTTCTTTAAGTAAATCTCTACGATTTTCATACGGCCATTGTTTAGCTTTATCGCAATCTACATTTTCGTGATCGGCGCTGCAAAAAATACAATTTTTTACCTTTTTCTCACCCGAATATAACGCGCTCGCACTCGGTTGCTTCACCGACGAACTAACTTTATCCTTACTTTTGTACTCGTCTCTTCTCCCCATCGCACCCTGAAACTTGAAGCCGTTAATCGCCATGCTGATTCTTTCTTCATTTGCAACCCTTGCATTCAGGAATTATAGAAGTCTCGACAGACGGTCTGTAGTAGAACCACCCTCGGCTGCGTCGTCATATGCCCCTGAACTCAATGGCGAGCGTTGCCACGTCCTCAAGATCTCTTCTGGCAACGAGGACTCGACGAGCGGATAGTGCATCGTTGCACAATTATCTGTTTTGACACCAAGCGTCTCGAGAGCGCGGATGTGCGCTGATATCTTATCATACATGGTCGAAACTCTTATTTGTTTTCCTTTATTGGTCGCATTCTGTAACGCTAATGAGAGCAATTCCCGTGTATAAAATTCGATTAGTAGATCTTCTCTCCCAAAGCGATTTTTAATGCTCTCGAAAGCTTTATCATAATTTTCGGCTGTGGTGGGAAATCCATTTACTATATCTTCAGCCTTTGAGCCTTCTTCCATCATCCGTTTCAAATATTCTAATTTATCCTCTTTGGAAACAGACTCATCTTCATGAATTTTTTCGAAAATGCGACCAAAACTAAAGCCACGTGCTCACGCCACCACCATACTTTACTACTTTTAAGAGTGGGCGTTTGAACAGCTTCCCACTTTGTGCTGTTGTCTGGACCGAATTCGCATCCCGTCCAATTTGAGTACCATTATTAGTCTGGAATTTTAACCTCCCTTCCAGAAACTTCTGTTTGTACGCATCATGAGCTTCCATTTCAGCTTCAATCGCTGCCTCCTCCGCCACTTCTAATAAGAGCTCGATATGTTTCGTATTAGCTAGTTCCAGCTCCTGCATTTTTGATTCAAGCAGTTGCCAGGCCACGAGCCGTTCACTTTGGGAAACAGTCGCATTACCACATTTCATGGAGAAGGCGTTCAAGCTCCTCGTAAAAAACGTACGTTGAACCGTTCTTTGTTTCTTCGCTGCTTCCATTTTGAGGTTAAATAACACTTATTATCAGCACAATTCTTCAATCACCACCGAAAAAGTCCTGTCACGGTCGCCAGAAAATGTGTAAAACACCTTAGGAACTCGTGATGATTAAGGGTAAACAACAAAAAACAGCTTTATTTTTACAAGTAAGCACAATACGAATGTTACAGTATGTAGAAATGTTACAAATATACGAATAATATAAAATACATGAATAATATAAAATAAGACGAATAACACTAATAACACGAATAAAACGAATAAACCGAATAAAACGAAGTGGTACCGGACAACGAGTTGAATAATCGAGCTCACTATCTACCTCATCGTTACGTCATAAAGTCTGGGAGTATTACTCCACTGAGGCCGGTGTTTGATGCTTCTGCGAGCGAGAAGGGTTTTCCTTCTCTAAATCAGTGTCTTGAAAAAGGGCCAAATCTTATAGAGTTAATTCCTGAAATTTTATTAAAATTTCGAGAAGACAATATAGCGGTAATTGCAGATATTCGCAAGGCCTTTCTTCAAATTGAAATTAATCCGAAAGATCGTGACTATTTAAGATTTTTATGGTTCGTGAAAGGAAAAATTAAAGCCTTACGTCACCGACGCGTTTCCTTCGGTCTCACTAGTAGTCCATTTTTATTAGGTGCAGTTTTAGAATATCGCATTTCTCGGATAAAAGAGGTACCTAAATATATTACTGAAAAGTTATCGAAATCCTTTTATGTGAATAATTGCGTCACCAGTGTTAAATCACCAGTAGAGTTGGAGACCTTTGTTGAACTGGCAACATCGATAATGAAAAAAGGCGGTTTCGAATTACAAGGGTGGGAGTATACCCATGATAACTCAGAGAAAGAAGAAACTCGGGTCCTCGGGATTTTGTTTAATAAAGCCCGCGATACGATATCAATTAAAACTGTGTTGGTTAAAGAGATTAGTGACGAGATAACAAAACGTAAGATTCTTTCGACTGCACATAAGATATTTGATCCAATCGGGTTCACAGCACCGGTTGTGATAATTCCGAGATTAATATTGAAAAGATTGTGTAAATCGGGACACGATTGGGATTCACCAACAGATGAGAAATCACATAAGGAATTATTTACGTGGTATAATCAGCTACATTACTTGAATAGAATAGAATTACCGAGAAGTTTCGGTGAAGGCGTTTTTTCTCTACACACCTTTTGTGATGCGAGCCAATCAGCATACGCTGCGGTAACATTTTTACGTGTAGAGAACGAGAACGAAGTAAAATTGCATTTTTTGGCGGCGAAAGCGCGAATCGCACCTGATAATTCGACTATACCGCGTCTTGAACTTTTAGCCGCTTGCATAGGTAACCGACGAACTGAAGATGTTCTACAGGCCATTAGTTGTAAAGATATACCCGTTTTTTGTTGGTCCGATTCGACTACTGTATTAACATGGATAAATCGTGATAGTCAATGGGGCGTATTTGTGTGGAATCGCGTACGCGAAATAAGACGTTTGTCATAGTCGTGGACTTGGCAATATGTACCTGGTCCTCAAAATCCAGTCGATCTACCATCGCGCGGCTGCCAAGCAAAACAATTGTACGATTCGCGCTGGTGGGAGGGACCGGATTGGTTGTACGGGAGTCGGAACACCTGGCCGTGTGCGAAAGGTGTCGTTGACGAAAGTGAGATAAATAGCGAGCTCAAGAAGTCAGCTAAGCTCACGATGCTTAATGTGAAATGTGTAGATGTGAACTTGGTAAACAGGTTCTCCTCATATAGTAAATACCTAAGATTTCTATGTACTATGATTAGATTTAAGAATTTTTTGATAAAGAAGGATATAAGAACTAAATATTTGACTTACAAAAAGATTCATGAAACAAAAATAAAATTATTAAAATGTTTGCAACACGATATGTTTTTACTGAAAAACGATCCGAAGTTGTCAGCGATTAAAGTGTTCAAGCATACGGATGGGTTATTACGATTAAAAACGAAAATAATACAGCGAAATGATAATTTCTCCTTTTTGTGTCCAATATTATTAGATAGTAGACATAAAGTTGTGGAACTGCTAGTTCGCGAAACACATGAAAGTATGAATCATGCTGGTGTACAGACTGTGATGTGTCAATTGAGAGAAAAATATTGGATATTACGTATGAGAAAAACTGTGCGAGAAATAATCTCAAAATGCGTTATTTGCAAAAGACAGGGTGCTAAGCCAATGAGAGTAAATCTCGCCTCTCTGCCGCTGAATCGAGTCAAAGATGCCGTTGCGTTTTAAATAACAGGTATAGATTTCGCAGGGCCATTATATTTACGCGGGCGGCAGAAGGCCTGGATCTGTTTATTTACTTGCGCGGTCTATCGAGCCGTACATTTAGAACTCGTAACCGCTATGTCGACGGCGGCATTTCTAGATGCGTTAGATAAGTTTATTACTCGCCGCGGTCGACTATCGGTCATTTATAGTGACTGTTTGGGATTTCTAATGCCTAATCGGAACTCGCGACAGTTGTCGCTCCATGCAGACTCGCCATAACTCATCACGGCGGTTGAAGAAGCGCTGTGACGCCGGCTTCTCAGGCAGCTATCTTCATTAGTACTCTCGATCTCGTTCAAACAACACGTGTTTCTTAGTTCTACCATTAGTCTTCTCATAAAGTTTAAGTCCGGTGAGATTATTACAATCATCATCGGTCGGCTCTTATCCGATTAATATAATCAGGCCGTCTATAGTTTGCTCATTATAATATTTTCATTGTAAAATACGAAACGTGATTCGCTCAACGGCTTCTCATTCGAATCTCAACCGACACGCGGTGTACGCTTACGTTTTTAAATAAATCTGACCACTCAAAGCAAATGCTCGGCGTTCTTCTCATAAAGCCCACTCATTTCCTCAACAGTGACAATAGCACGAAATTTATTGGAGCTAATAACATATTCGAAAAATTAAATTGGAATGCAATCGCTAAGAATAGCTCCGCGAAACAAATAAATTGGATCTTTAATCCACCGAAAGCAGCATGGTGGGGAGGTTGGTGGGAGCGCCTAATAGGTATGGTAAAAGTCATTCTGCGAAAAATTCTGGGAAAAGCGTGCCTCACATAGGAGCAAATGTATACTATGTTAGTTAACTGCGAGCGCACAATAAATTCGCGTCTTTTGACGTACGTGTCGGATTCGCCGGATTACTTAAGGCCTCTTACCCCGGCCTTGTTTCTGCAAGATCTTAGAGAATCTGAATGTCCAGATGTAGATATTAGTAGAAGAATGAATTTTGATAAAGCTATTCGACATAAGCAAGAACTTATAAAACATTTACGGGAACGCTTTTGAAAAGAATATCTTAGTCAGCTAGTTTTAAAAGAATCTCGTATCTTAAAACCAGGTGATGTCGTCATGATAGGCGACGACAATCGAAAACGTATCGCGTGGCCTTTGGCTAGAATCGAAAGGCTGATAATGGGTCGTGACAGTACAGCGAGGGTCGCGATTCTGCGAACCAAAGACGGAAATTTAAAGAGACCATTAAAACGTATTTATCCGCTAAAAGTCGAGAGCGATAGTATGAATGTAGAGAATGAGAGTGTGACAATGAATGAGAAATTTACTCCTACCAATGCAAGAGAAAAAGAGTGTAAACCTAAGACGGAATGCGATGCGACAGACATATTAAAAACGCGAAGTGGACGAATCAGTAAGAATTCTTGTTTCTATAAAGCGTAATCTCTGTGTAATTTGTATTTTTATTTCACTCAGTAAATTAGTATATTAACGTATATGTGGAGTTGATAACTCCAGGTGGAAGGATGTGAAGAACTCTCACCTGCATCGTAAACGGACATGTGTCTAGAAAGAATTATTGCTAAAAAAAAGGAAATATTGGAAAGAGCTATTCGGTCATAAAACCTAAGGGATCAATAACCTGTGAGGGTAATAAAATTCCACATGCTGCATCGGATCCGGCGAACAATTGTAATAATTTGTTTAGGTTTTATTTTATTGATAGAGATCTCCTTGGGCACTGTTTCCTCTAACGAAAAACATATGCGGTACCCTTTAGTGGACCTTGGACTACGGACCCTTGTGCTATTGGTTAATCGAACTAAGAATCTCCTACTCTTTCCAAAAGGGGTGTTACTTAAGAGACTATAAATGTGTGGAAAGAAGGAGACTGTGGCGGTTACTAGTCCAGTCAAAATAGCCCTGAAATCGGGTTTTTGAGCTATACGGCTGAAAAAATATGGAAATTATCAGAAAAATGCGTACAATACTGTGGGCAAAGTAAAAAAGTTCTCAACCACCGGGAAAGGGGTGAAAAAAATTAAAAACTACCCCAAAATACGATTTTTGGATTATATGTTGAAAATATCAAAAAAAGTTTCAAATAAAAGTTGTAGAGCATAAAATTTTAGGCCTATCTATATCAGACCATTTTTCCCCTAAAACGCACCCTTTCACCCCTACGACGGTTCAAAGTACTCAAAAAATGAAAATTCAATAAAAAATATAAAAATTGGACTTTTTAAAATTTTTTTTTTTTAATTATCTTTAAAAAACTACAAAGAACAATCGTAGGGAAACAAAAAATTTTTTTTTCATCCCTTCTATTAAAAATCAAGGGGTGAAAACGGTTTTTGCTCAAAATTTCGCTTAAAACGGGTTATTTAAAAAAATTTTCTTTTTCATATGAATTTTTAATTTATTTTTTAAATTTTGGTGTTGAATTTATATTTATAAATATTTACCTGTAGGAAATATCCCAATTTAAAGACAGGTAATTACTCCCTTAGTCCTACGCCTTTGTAGAAAGAAACAGAAAATGAAGCTATCCTGCTCTTACTCATTGTGACGTAGGTCGCCATGGCACGCATGCGCAGACTCTTAACTTCCATGCGTGCAAGAGAGATAGACAACCTATTGTTAGCTTCGTCCAAATGTAAACAGTATAACGCCATGAAACCCTTTTTCTTAAATATATTCTCTTTTTCTTCTATATTCTCTATAGCTCGAGAGTCTCGCGCGCATCTGTGACAGCATGATAGATTTTTGAAAATATTTCAAAAAGTAAGCGAGATAAAGCGATTTTGTATTAATTATGTTTTGTAGACAATTTTATTTGCTACAAAAAAAGTTAAGTACTAAAATATATTATCTTACTCACTTTTCGAGATATATTAAAAAAATTAAAAAACTATTCCCACCTTTCCTTACATTTTTGAAAATATCTCAAAAAGTAAGCGAGATAAAACGATTTTGTATTAATTATGTTTTGTAGACAATTTTATTTGCTACAAAAAAAGTTAAGTACTAAAATATATTATCTTCCTCACTTTTCGAGATATATTAAAAAAATTAAAAAACTATTCCCACCTTTCCTTACATTTTTGAAAATATCTCAAAAAGTAAGCGAGATAAAGCGATTTTGTATTAATTATGTTTTGTAGACAATTTTATTTGCTACAAAAAAGGTTCAGTACTAAAATATATTATCTTCCTCACTTTTCGAGATATATTAAAAAAATTAAAAAACTATTCCCACCTTTTCTTACATTTTTGAAAATATCTCAAAAAGTAAGCGAGATAAAGCGATTTTGTATTAATTATGTTTTGTAGACAATTTTATTTGCTACAAAAAAGGTTCAGTACTAAAATATTTTATCTTCCTCACTTTTCGAGATATATTAAAAAAATTAAAAAACTATTCCCACCTTTTCTTACATTTTTGAAAATATCTCAAAAAGTAAGCGAGATAAAGCGATTTTGTATTAATTATGTTTTGTAGACAATTTTATTTGCTACAAAAAAGGTTCAGTACTAAAATATTTTATTTTCCTCACTTTTCGAGATATATTAAAAAAATATGATTACTCTCTTACCTGATACTTTTTATTAAGTTTCACCACTGACAAGGACAGCGCAAGGTCTTGCCCTCTCGGATTTTGTTCAAATTTTGCAGGATGATAGATTTTGCTTACCTTTTTACGAATATATATGGTTATAGGAGCCACTACTCAATTATTTTTGAGATATTTGCAATTAAAAATGCTAATGATGCTATCTAGTGTTTAAATTTATTTCTGAAGTAAGCAATGGTATGTAATAGGTTTAGGATATTGACAACGATTCGGCGATTAGTTCCAATAGTAGCCGAGTCTTCAAGGGTTCGAATCTTGGGAGGTAAATTTTTTTTTTTTCTATTTTTATATGTAAAGATACGTAATAGAGTTAAATAAGTTGAAAATGAAATGTCTTAAATGACTAGAAACCTTATAAGAGTTTTTTTTTTTATTAGCATTTGTATATGTTCTCAATTCTCACTATTTTCAAAATAAATATCAATGATTTTGAAAAAATACTAAAATATCGAGACAAATTAATTTTTTTTTCGGAATCAGAAGTATGTGTTCTTCGGCATCGATATGTAGGCAGGGTACATTCAGATTCTCACGTAGGGCTGAATCACTGGGGATTCAGCCTTGGGAATCCCCCATCTTATTCTCACTTGGGAAATGCTTTTATTGTTTTGTAATAAATATTATTCTGTACATATGGGGCATTCCACGCCAAATCGGACGGTTTTAAAAATTTTTATTTTTGATTTCCGCCATTTTTTGGTATCTTTTAGTACCCACTGAAAAACCCTTCCTCCTAAATTGTGGCATTTTTTGATCTGCCGTTCCAAAGATATCGAATTTTCAAAAAGCAGCTCTTTCTGTGGTTTTTAGCCCGTACCTTTTTTAAAACTCATCCAAATGAAAATTACCATTCGACATAAAAGTTTTGTTTTTCAATGTACTTTTCGAAAAAAAAATTCAAAAAAATTATTTAAAGTGTCTTAATACGTAATTTTCGATTTTTAAACTTTAAATTGCATTTTTAAAGTGAGTGCATATTTAGATTTTCTTCATAATTTTTAAAGCAAACCTACTAATTTTACGTTTTAGGCCGGTCTGGCCGTGGGCCTTCGATAACTACTATTTTTTTTTCAAGTTTTAAAATTTAAAAAAAAAATTTTTTATTACATTTTAATAAATTTTATCATTTATTTCTCTCTATTAATGTATTTTAAAACACTTTACATATTTTTTTTTATTATAACAAGCGTAGGAAAGTCTTAATTACTGATTAAGATTAATAATTTACAAAAATAAGAAAAGTCTTGATATATTTTCCTGATTTTTTGAGAAATTTTAGCAGTCTAATCATTGATATTTATTTTGAAAATAGTGAGAATTGAGAACATATACAAATGCTAATAAAAAAAAAAAACTCTTATAAGGTTTCTAGTCATTTAAGACATTTCATTTTCAACTTATTTAAACTCTATTATGTATCTTTACATATAAAAATAGAAAAAAAAAAATTTTTCCTCTCAAGATTCGAACCCTAAAAACACTCGGCCACTATTGGAACGAATCGCCGAATCGTTGTCAATATCCTAAACCTATTACATACCATTGCTTACTTCAGAAATAAATTTAAACACTAGATAGCATCATAAGCATTTTTAATTGCAAATATCTCAAAAATAATTGAGTAGTGGCTCCTATAACCATATATATTCGTAAAAAGGTAAGCAAAATCTATCATCCTGCAAAATTTGAACAAAATCCGAGAGGGCAAGACCTTGCGCTGTCCTTGTCAGTGGTGAAACTTAATAAAAAGTATCAGGTAAGAGAGTAATCATATTTTTTTAATATATCTCGAAAAGTGAGGAAGATAAAATATTTTAGTACTGAACCTTTTTTGTAGCAAATAAAATTGTCTACAAAACATAATTAATACAAAATCGCTTTATCTCGCTTACTTTTTGAGATATTTTCAAAAATGTAAGGAAAGGTGGGAATAGTTTTCTAATTTTTTTAATATATCTCGAAAAGTGAGGAAGATAATATATTTTAGTACTTAACTTTTTTTGTAGCAAATAAAATTGTCTACAAAACATAATTAATACAAAATCGCTTTATCTCGCTTACTTTTTGAAATATTTTCAAAAATTTATCATGCTGTCACAGATGCGCGCGAGACTCTCGAGCTATAGAGAATATAGAAGAAAAAGAGAATATATTTAAGAAAAAGGGTTTCATCGCGTTATACTGTTTACATTTGGACGAAGCTAACAATAGGTTGTCTATCTCTCTTGCACGCATGGAAGTTAAGAGTCTGCGCATGCGTGCCATGGCGACCTACGTCACAATGAGTAAGAGCAGGATAGCTTCATTTTCTGTTTCTTTCTACAAAGGCGTAGGACTAAGGGAGTAATTACCTGTCTTTAAATTGGGATATTTCCTACAGGTAAATATTTATAAATATAAATTCAACACCAAAATTTAAAAAATAAATTAAAAATTCATATGAAAAAGAAAATTTTTTTAAATAACCCGTTTTAAGCGAAATTTTGAGCAAAAACCGTTTTCACCCCTTGATTTTTAATAGAAGGGATGAAAAAAAAAATTTTTTGTTTCCCTACGATTGTTCTTTGTAGTTTTTTAAAGATAATTAAAAAAAAAAAATTTTAAAAAGTCCAATTTTTATATTTTTTATTGAATTTTCATTTTTTGAGTACTTTGAACCGTCGTAGGGGTGAAAGGGTGCGTTTTAGGGGAAAAATGGTCTGATATAGATAGGCCTAAAATTTTATGCTCTACAACTTTTATTTGAAACTTTTTTTGATATTTTCAACATATAATCCAAAAATCGTATTTTGGGGTAGTTTTTAATTTTTTTCACCCCTTTCCCGGTGGTTGAGAACTTTTTTACTTTGCCCACAGTATTGTACGCATTTTTCTGATAATTTCCATATTTTTTCAGCCGTATAGCTCAAAAACCCGATTTCAGGGCTATTTTGACTGGACTATACTGCTACTAAGGATTGAGAGTCGAGTGTGTGTTATTAGAAGTTATTAGTCTTATTCGCTTTATTCGTCATATTCATTTCACTCATCTTATTGGTCTTATTCGTTTTATATGGTTTATTCATGTTATAAGTAATATTCGTCTTATTTTATATTATTCGTCTATTTGTAACATTAGTATTGTGCTTACTTGTAAAAATAAAGCTGTTTTTATTATTTACCTTCAATCATCACGAGTTCCTAAGGTATTTTACACATCAAGCTCGGTTCCTTATCATGAGAAAAGAAATATAAAAAACAGAGAAGGTCTGTTGAAATTCGATCTATATTTATTATCTTTATTATCGATGCGATAATATTTATGCCTATAGTTTTTTTTTACAACGAGTCATATCTTTTCTATTTAAAAATGTTTCTATTTTATTGAAAAATTAGTATTAAATTCTCTATTTCGCAATTATTATAATAAATAATTACGAAGTACATAGAATATATAATAATTGTAATATCTGAAATTTAAAAAAAAAAGGATTACCAGATACATCAGAGAAAAAGAATTACAGAATACTGTGGAATAAATGAGGAGCAGCTGACAAATTCTATTCAAAAGCAAGTAAATTACTGTCACATTTTTATATTTTGCTTCTTTATAAAATATATTTGATACCTAAAAATAAAATATGTCTATTAAATTTGATTTTTATATGAAAAATATCCAAAGAGATGTACTGACCCATGGATATATAAAAATTAAATTATAAATTATAATATTTGCGCATTTAAGAAACTTATAGTACTTTTTCAATAAAATAAAAACATTTTTAAGATGTTGAACGCCCAGCGTGAATTGGTGGAACTTACCACGGAGCTGAAATTTGAGACTTGTTGTGTACATAGTTCGATAAGCAGAGAGAGCGATACGATTCAATGCATTTTTTAGATTTTTCGTTTTTAAGATCTTTATTTAGACGAGAGTATTTAAAAAGATAAGTTTGTGGTCCAAAGAATAAGGACGAGATATGTTATAAATAATAAGGGTCTCGAAGTCTGGTAGGCTACAGAGTTGAAAAAACATTTCTAGAGAATATTTTTATTAGATCTTTCATTGCATTTTACCAGAACCTTCGTTCAGTCCATCAGTATTTTCCATGTGTTTTTCGTAATGTCTTTATTTCATCTATCCTCAAATGTTTGTTAAATAGCCCAAGAATGTAGATGAAAAAGGGGAAATTGAAAAGCATACTAACACAAAAAATTTTATACCTTAGATTCCAAAAAAGGATTACTTATATTTACTTAATTTCTGACGAATTATATTTCCTTTGATAAACATCCTACCATTTTTGTTTCTATCTATTGCTATCGTATCCAGCATTCCATTTTTATTGCTTGAATTGTGAAAAGTGCACTTTCTATCAGCTATTCCAAACAGAGATCATGCGGTTGACCTTTAATATATATAGTAATAATATTATCCTAAATAAATCCTACAATTATCTTACTCTTAAAACTGTCCATGCGTCTTATTCTCTCCATACTTAGATTTAAGGTTTCACTTCTAACACGTGTTATCTGCGCACATGATTTTTTTTTAAATTCAGGTAGATGAATTTTTTCCTTTACACTTTTTAAATTTTCTGTGAATTTGAGATGTCTTTGTTATGGGTTTACACACAAAAGGGTTTTTGTTGTTGTTGCAACTAATACCTTAAGACACTGTCAAAAAAAGGGAACAATTGTTGTCGCATTTTTTTCGTTTCATCGAGTTTTGAAATACAACGAATTCAAAATCTATTATTCATTTACGTTGTTTTATTTTTTATATATTTATTGAATTTGCAAAAAAAATTTTTTTTGTTTCATTTGTTTTTTAATTTTTTTAATTATAATTTTTTTTCTATATTTCAGAAATAATATACATAAATGTATTTTTACTTGAAACAAGATAAAAAAATATGGTTTATTTTTTGGTATTACATGTCCAGTTTCTTCTATTTAAAGATGTGTTTCTATTTTATAGAAAAGTTAGGGTAAATCTCCTAAATACGCAAACATTATAATTAAAGAACATGTCTTTAGATATTTATAAGAATATAAGAAAAATATTCTACAGTGTTGTTTAATTCTTTTTCTTTGATTTATCTTGTAATCATTTTTTTTTGTAAAATATTGCTGACAATACAATTATTATATTCTTTATATTTCCTAATTATTAATTATAATATTAGTGAAATAAAGAATTATTTATTAATTTTTCAATAAAATAGAAATATTTTTAAATAGAAAAAGATGACACGTTTCGTAAAAAAAAAAAAAACAGACCACGCACCTTCTTTCTTTATTTCGACCGTCGGTTCGTTTGTACTTTATGTTGTTGTTGCATACTTACGTACTTATTTCTGTTTATTCTTCTACCCTTCTATCGCTCCTACCTACAAACAGATATAGAATCCAATTAATATGTGTCCACGCTTTGTAGTATGCAGTCACACACAATCGAACACATATACAACCAGGAGCGATAACTACAAAGCAGAGCATATAAAGGAGACCGAGAATAGAAAAAATACTGAACAGCTTTATAATGTTTCATTCTCTCGCAGGCTCAATCCCTTATGTATTTCTCTTTTTCTCTTCCTACTAAATATGCTGATCATTTTAGAGCCGCCTACCGCTCCGTTGCCTGACGGACCGTGTTTCAATGTTTCAAATCACTCCCTATTCAGAAAAAGTTTTCACTTCAATAATCAAAATTATATAACATGTTGAATATCATGCGAATTCTAAGGGAAATCTTCGTCAGGCAACGCGTGTTACTTTGTATTGAAGAAACAGCTGAACATCAGTCACTACTGACTAACACTGAACTTTTTCTGACATTCAACAATTTTTTCAATATTATTGAGTTATAGAGGATATTAAAAATACTCTTTCTTATAACGCAATTTCTCTTTTTTTTATATGATAAGGAGGAAGCACGTCTTTACTCAATCAGGAGTAGAAAAAGAATAAACGAATAACGAATAAACCAAAAGAATAATATTTCGTCGCCAAGCACTTCGGATGCAGCTGCTCCTTGGTAGGGATAAAGAAAACAAAGATTAAGAAGGACCGCCCATCGATAGAGCAAAACACTTTGTGTCCCACACTGGATATCGGATATTATTTATATACATAAAAGTATCGATTGTGTTTTGCAGATATGGTAAATAAATGCAGAATTAAGAATACTGCGTAGAATTAAACTAATACAAATTAACACGCGTGGCATGACGGGAGATTTTCTGAACAATATAACGTGTTAATTATACTTTTCAAGTATGTATGTATAAAAATTATAAATTTAGATTAATATTTTTGCTAAAAACTTTGTCGCGAATACGTTTTTGCAAGCATCGGTGGTTCAGTGGTAGAATGCTCGCCTGCCACGCGGGCGGCCCGGGTTCGATTCCAGGGATATCCCCCGCATCGATAACTTCCTACTAAAAATAAACAGGGAATACTTTGCGCAACTAAAATCCATAGACAACAAATACCTAAGAGAATTCAGCCAAAATGGACTCAAAAACTTCCAAGACGAAGCAACCTCAGGCTACATCCCGCCACATGCGTTCATGTTCTTTGACAAATTAGGTTACCTACAGAATGAATCAAACATATCGATCCTTTACCACACTTCCAGAAATCCATCCAATAAATCCATTCCCCGGAACCTAGCCGATACCCCTAGCCGATATTTAAAATACTCCACAACGATTCCAAACAGAGATATCAATGACTTCCACAGACTCAAGTCAAATAGATACTGGTGGCTAGCAGAAGACGCCAGATTCATCGACGATATCAGGAGAAGAAAACTCAGCCTGAATCGCCCATAAAGACTGTCATACTAAGTCAATTGATATAGTAAATATTATAGTATAAGCGAAACCAAAGACATTTGATCTCGTTACAAACTCGTCAAAGTATAACAGTAGGCAAGCGTATATATAATAAGCGCCCACACTGTGATCGTTAGATTTAAGCATATACACCCCCTTGTAAATATACCCCATTCCCCACTAGTATTAAGACTAGTTTATAATTTTAAACAGAGTATACGAGTTTTTTCGTTAATTTTTCTCGTAATGCATCCACCGTCACACAAAGTAACCCCCGGCGAATGTGCCTTTTACTATTAGTTTTAGCATAGTACAAATCTCTTAGAAATAAGCCACCGTGCAATAGCGAGTTCGCCCTACCCAATGGGTCAAACTATTGTCTAGTCTAATAGGACAGTAAATGTATGGTTTTTGTTAGTAGTTTTATTTGTACCAATTTATATATTTTATATGTTACTGTACACTCTTAAACAAATAAAAACTTTAAAAAAAAAAAAAAAAAAAAGGTTCGATTCCAGGGAGGGATTCCGGTAGGGGCGCTGTACGCGTAAACATCGTTCCGTATCGCTGCGACTTTTTACATTAATATTAATCATTAAAGTTAACAGAAAATGTCAAAAACATCTCAAAAGGGATTAGAAACTCTTGGTGAATGATAATATTTGTGAGAAAGTGAACACAATACCGAAAAAGGAAAAGAAAAGTGCCTCAAAACAACACCGCAGCCAAGATGGCTGACGGCAGTGCCACAATGCACGGTAAGAGAAAGGGCTCGGATACAACAGCCATGAACCCTGTGTATAAAATACAGAGAAGCCAAAGTCAGAAGCCAAGAACCATCACTACCGAAATGTTAGACAGTGAATACAAAAAAATTATGAAAAACGCATTAAAGGAAAAAAACATATATCGACCTAACCTCAATGTGCAAAGGATAAAACATCGAAAATCTCAAGACAACATTAAAAATAATCAACTAATACCAGCAAATAAAAATGGCTGGATATACCCCAAGAACACAGTAAAACCACAAGGATCAACAGAACAGCATCAAGTGACATCTATCAGCAACAGGTTTAAAAAATTAGCTGAAAAAACCGATAATATCGATGATCTCTACAATACCGAAGACGATGACGACGGTAAGATGGAAATCACAACAGATGGCGACACCGCAACCACAACAAACCCAAGAACTAACAACTTCAAAACAAAAGGAACACAGACCACCTCCAATAATCATAAGCGGAGTTACAATTAAGGAAACAGTAAAATTGCTGTGTGACGAAGCAATTAATAAAACAGACTTTAGGCTTAAACAAGTAAGTCCAAATAATAATATTACCATATCATGTATTAATCTAGACACTTATGCAAAAGTAAACAAGATATTCACAGATAACCAAAAACAATACTATACATACACACCCAAGAATTTAAGACCGAAAACAATCATTTTAAAAGGAGTGAATGGAGGATACACGGCTGATGAAATTAAAAATGAATTATATGAGCTAAAAATCCAGAACGTAGAAATCATAAAGGTTCAGCCGATAATATTTAAAACTAGAAGAGGACAAGACGTTACCCACCACCTAGTGCAGATTACAAACGAAAGTGTAACAGCCAAAATAATGAAAGTTAAAGGACTGCTCTCCCAGAGTGTCAAATGGGAACACCTAAGGAAAAAAATAATACTACAATGTCGTAATTGCCAAAAACTTGGTCACTCACGAGCCAATTGCCATTTGCAGCAAAAATGCGTCAAATGCAGTGGAACGCATGAACCAAATATGTGCATAATTAACGCTCAAGACCCAAGGGAAGCTCTTAAATGTGCAAACTGTGGGCAAAATGGTCATCCAGCTAGCTACAAGGGCTGTGAATATTATAAAAACGCCTTGAAAATAATAAAAGAAAACCCTGAAGACAGCAGCTATAAACGTAAACTCAATTATTAAACACCAAAGAAGATATGATCTCACAAAACTAATAGCAGAAAATAACCTCGACATCACCTTAGTCACAGAGACCAAGCTCAACCCCAAACATAAAATCAACATTGATGGATACAAAGTCATCCGCACTGACAGACCTGGCCCTAACCGAGGAGGTGGTACAGCCATAGTAATAAAAGACAATATCGAATTTACAATAATCTCATACCCAAAGTCTAACAGCAACAAAATAATTGAGTACACCTTAATAAAAGTAAAACTAAGTAATGCGAAACACCTAATCATCGGCAGCCTCTATGCAACTACAAAAGTAGAATCAAAGCATATATTCATAGATGAAATAAATGCTCTCTTCTCTAATTTAAACTTAAATAACAGCAACACATTCTATATGATCGCCGGAGATTTCAATGCAAGACACAAAGACCTAGGTGATAGGACCACTAAAACAAGAGGTAGATGGCTGGTCAACTGGGAGAGGGACAATTCAGTCAACTATAGAACGAAAATACACGCTCCACACGAGCCAACCTTCACTCCGAAAAACTCGTATCCAGATATCTGCATTGCAGATGCCAGGTTAAAATTAGTAAACTTAAAAAATAATAAGCTTAACACAATAGAATATGATAGTGATCATAAAGCTATCATCATAGAAATAGACCTACAAGACATCTCTCTAAAAATGAGATCGGAGGGCAACCCTGACATTTTACACTTCAAAAAAACAAATTGGAAAAAATTCACTAAACACCTCGATGAAAACTACGACCTTATTGTTCCCAGTGATAAAAATTTATCAACAGAGGAGATAAGCAACTACATACAAATTATGAACGAGCATATCACAAACGCGATAGCATCAAAAGTGCCAAAAAAGCCCAGAAACAATAATTTTAACAGATACTACATAAACAATAAAATTGAAAGACTACACAAACAAAAATCACACCTATTAACACAGCTTCACAAGATCCAGAAAACAGACGCAGGTAACAAACAACTAATCAACAAAATCAAGCATATACTAGAGCTCACCAGAAACAAAATTCAGATCGAAATAAAAACGAACATGGAAAGTCACTGGGAAAAAATCACCAAAAAAATTGATCATCGTGACCCTAACAAATTTTTTCCAATTATTAATAAATTATTCAGACCACACGACAAAATCGAGATGCCAAATCTCACCATCAAGTAAGAAGAAGACCATCTCCTAGTCCGGTATGGAATACCCAAAGAAACACTCAGCAAAGTTGGCAATGAATATGTGATAACAGAAGACCAGGACAAAATTAGCATAATTATAGCATGTTATGAAACAATTAATTCACCGCGATACCTAAACCAAGGCACTGATCTCAAGAACACAGTTGACCAAACAGTCACTGACTTTTTGAATAAACTAGAAACAAATAGAAATAACAACGTCACAATCACTGTATTCTCCGACGACAACAGAGCATATACACCAAATGATCTAGTAAATAATTTATTCTGTACTCCAGAAAAAGTAAATAAAACTTCGACAGGCATCGACGAAATTTCATCAATCGTATTGAAGCACCTTCCGCGGACGATGATCAGAGACTACTCTACTCTCTTCAACAACGCACTAAATCTACAATATTTCCCTAAAGCATGGAAAACATCTAAAATTATTCCAATCCTCAAAAAAGGCAAACCAGAAAACCTACCGTCAAGCTATAGACCAATCAGCCTGACCCCTAACATCAGTAAAGTCTATGAGGTCATCATAAATGACTCAATAGCAGCACACTGCAACGAACATAAAACAATTTTTGACAACCAATTCTGGTTCCAACACCAACACTCTACAGTGTACGCAATAAACAAGCTGCTATCAGACGTCACGGCGCACCTAGATGATGACCTAGTCGGGGCTACACTGATTGACCTGGAAAAGGCGTTCGACACGGTATGGTTATATGGCTTACTATATACAGGGTTAGGCAATAACTATTAGCACCACAGATATCTTCAAAACTATAAGGTTCACAGAAATATTTGCTGAAATAATATTGCACAGTACGAAAAGGGCCATTCGATAGCGATAATAGTTTTTTTGCAGGTGGAGGTACTTTGGACATTTAAAGGTCAGCTCCATTTTTTCAAATGGATCGGTATGTTTTCGTTTCTGTATCATAATAGAGGAGCTTAAAACGAGTTCAAAGACCTATCACATAAGGTCATTGAAGGTCATAGAAAGTACATAAAAGCGATAATACTTACAGTTTTGGCAGTAAATAAAATTATACGTTTAGTAGGTGTTCGAAATGATAATACTTACGGTTTACTTCACTAGAAATAAACATTGTTTCAAGGACACTTTAATATGTTTGCAGGGTAAGATAAACATGATAAGATTAGTATCGATAAGCCGGTCAATCGGGCACAATGTATCCGTTTGAAGAGCAAGTCGATATGCTTCTTATTTATGGCGAATGCCAACAAAATTCTGTAAGAGCGAAAAACTTGTATGCTGAACGATATCCACATCGGTCCCAGCCTTCGCGTCAAACATTTAAAAATGTTTGTGATAAACTTAGGCAAACCGGTAGTTTCAGTGTTCGTAAAAGTGAACGCCAGAAACGAGTAACAAATGAAGAAATGGAAATCGGTGTGCTCCGAAGTGTGGCTAAAAATTCTCACATTAGTTTGCGACAAATTGAAAATGAATCTGGCATTAGTAGGAGGAGCGTATTTCGCATTTTGCACCGTCACAAATTTCATCCGTACCATGTTAGTCTTCATCAAGAATTGCACGGAAACGACTTCATGAATTGCGTTGAGTTTTGTCGATGGATTAAAGTTCAGATCCAAAACAATGAGTTATTTTTGAATACCGTTTTATTTACTGATGAGGCAACATTCACAAATCACGGGAATGTTAATTTGCATAACATGCATTTATGGGCAACAGAAAATCCACATTTGCTGCGGCAGGTTGAACACCAGAGACAATGGTCTGTGAATGTATGGTGCAGTATCATAGGTGCTAAAATTATTGGTTCTTATTTTAGCAATGGAAATTTGAATGGCAACATCTACGCTAATTTTATCAAGGATACATTGGGTCTTCTGCTAGAGGAGTTACCTTTACTTACACGACAAACCATGTTGTATCAACATGATGGATGTCCAGCACATTATTCATTGATTGCACGAAGAAAACTCGATGAAAAATTTCTAAATCGTTGGATTGGACGCGGCGGTCCAATATCGTAGCCAGCTCGTTTCCCAGACTTAACACCTTTAGATTTCTTTCTATGGGGAACATTGAAAGATAAAGTGTACAAAGAAGTACCAACTACACACTACGACATGCAACAAAAAATTATTGCAGCCTGTACATCAATAAGTTCTGACACTGTAAGACTTGCAAGTCAATCAATCGTAAAAAGAATCCAATGTTGCATTGATACTGATGGTCATCATTTCGAACACCTACTAAACGTATAATTTTATTTACTGCCAAAACTGTAAGTATTATCGCTTTTATGTACTTTCTATGACCTTCAATGACCTTATGTGATAGGTCGTTGAACTCGTTTTAAGCTCCTCTGTCACGATACAGAAACAAAAACATACCGATCCATTTGAAAAAATGGAGGTGACCTTCAAATGTCCAAAGTTCCTCCACCTGCAAAAAAACTTTTATCGCTATCGGATGGCCCTTTTCGTACTGTGCAATTTTATTTCAGCAAATATTTCTGTGAACCTTATAGTTTCGAAGATATCTGTGGTGCTAATAGTTATTGCTCAACCCTGTATATCCATGCATTTATGCACGCAAAGATATTAAGATTCATATCGTTCGCACGTTTAGGTATATATCGTGTATCTATCTATTTATATAGATATCAAAGTATAATAATTATATTTCAGAATAGATGGGGTTTCTTATTGAGTATAATATCAATGAGTAAATGTATGATGAGTGTAGGCCTACCGTTGGCAACCAATTGTTTATTTATTTATTATATTTCTATTAAACATAATATACATTTACACAGGTACTTTATACATATATAAATGTTGGTCTATGGTAAACTGCTTTAAACAAATGATAGGAGAACAGGTCATTCTATTGAAAAGGAAAACTGCATATATTTACAATTTCCATACTAGTGGATCGATTCAATCTTTACTTATGTATATACATATATATACCTCTTATATACCGTCTCGTCTCGTTTCGTTCGGTTCAGACAACTCCCCAACAACCATTCAGAAAATGTTCAATGAAAATTAACAAGTTTTTATACTTTCATTTTTTCCTTTTTTATTCTTTTTTTTATTTTTTATTTTTTTTTAATTAAAAAGAACGATATATATTGTTTTTATTTATTTTCGGGATTTAGATATTTTTATATTACTTTTGGTTTTTTTTTTAATGCTTATTATTTTTATTTTATTTTATTTTTTTTTTTGAATTCGGTCGGTTATTTTCTTTTTTTTTCTTTTTTGAATTATAAATTACGACATATATTGTTTTTATTTATTTTCGGGATCTAGATACTTTTATATTACTTTTGGTTTTTTTTTAAATGTTTATTATTTTTATTTATTTATTTAATAATAAATAAATAAAAGTTTTTAGTTGCTTTATCCTTTACTCCGTTTGGAATTAAAGTTTATTTGAATATACTAGAGCGGAGCTCCTAATTAATACAGTGTTGAACCTAAATGAGAAAACTCAGAAGAAAACATGAACCGTCAGCAGCGTAGAATGCAGCAGTACAATAAGAAGAAAGCAAAAGAGGGTGGCGATTGGCATGACCAGGTCGAGGCCGAACAGCGGCCGCAGAGACCCGATTTCAGGATTAATCGCGGTAGGCCCACACCCCGTAGTGCAGGATGGCGAGGAAGACCTATGCCTAAGGCCACACTACCGGTCATTCAAGATCCTGCGGAAGTAAGGGCTGCGAGACTAGTTCCTAACATAAGGAAGGCCCAGACTGAGAAGCTCGTAGATGCCACTTTACGCGAACTGGGCGTATAATAGTACGCTCCCTGAGAGGCACATTAACTCTCATAATATGGATTTTTCAACGTTTCCTTTATTATGTGAGCGCGTATACGCCGACCTAGAGATTAAGAACCCTCGTCTCCGGAGGGAGGCTCCCTACTGCGCATTTCAGCACGTCTATGTGAGTGCACTGAAAGCCATTCTAATTGACTACGTACGGTCGGTCAATGCCGAGGATAGGTTTGCGGATGAAGAGTCCCCGCTTAACCTTTTTCTTGACGACTTCGTCGCACCAGGACCTATAGCCGAATATATGCGCAGCGTGGCAAATTCCGTCACGTCACACGGTGATCTTGTTAAAGTCAATATACTTAACGCTGGTATACCCCAGCCACTAATACCTGAGGCTGGAGAACAGCAGGCTTTGCCATCAGGCTCATTTGGAAGGGTCACCGCTGAGAACCATAATGCGTATGAATGTTACGTTTCACCAATCATCACCTCTGCCCCTGTTACGGCAACGGTTAGGCAGAATGAGGCACGTAACTATGAGGAATGGAACCCCTTTCCTCAGGATTGTTTTCCCAATGGGACAACTCCAAATGAGAGTCTCTTGGGATATAAGGCGCGAGTGGAGAGGCTTAACCCCGAAAGATTGCAGGCTATTTCCGATGTCGTCTTCCCCAGTGAAGACACTATGGCGGGACGGCTTCGATGGAGTCCTGAGTTAGTTGCGCGGGTTTCTGCGAAATATATATATATATATATATATATATATATATATTTATATATATTTTTTTTATTACTTAGAAATTTTATTATTATTACTTAAAAGTAAATTTACTTGCCAGTGCGTTCCCCGGTGGACGGCTGTGATCGCCGACCTCAGGGCGGCCGCGACGGCATTCAGAAGGTGACTTACCTGGGCCAGGAAAAAGCAGGATGCTCAGGAGATCGCACGGTGTCTGGAGGGCCAGGTGGAGCGCTATATTACATGGGCAAGCTAAGACCTTTTGTCAGACATTGGAGGAAGGGACCTCCAGTGCGTCCTGGCGGGGTTGTTCCCAAACTAGCCGGAGAACTCTTCATGGCCTCGTTCGCGAGATCGAAGGTGCCCTCGACAGGAAAGAAGCAACTTTATGTGTGTTTCTTGACGTCGAAAAGCGTTCAATAACACCTCTTTCGACGCTATATGCGGAGAAGCGAGGGACTTCCACATCGACGACACTATCGTCAGTGGTTGGACTTCATGCTCCGCTCACGTATCATCACTGCTAGCCTTAGAAGGACGGACATCAGGGCGCACGTCGGCAGAGGGTGCCCTCAGGGTAGAGTTACCTCCCCACTGATGTGGCTCATGGTTGTAGACGGGCTCCTCAGCAGGCTCGGGGAGCTAGCGGTTAAAACGGTTGGGTTTGCCGATGACATCTGCATAGCGGTCACCGGCAATCACCCGGCCACGATGTCGAGCAAGATGCAAAGAGCGCTCGACATCGTTCAGGATTGGTGCACGTCGAAGTCTTTAAGGGTAAACGCGAATAAGACTGAGATGGTGCTTTTTACGAGGAAGAGGCTTTTCAATATAAGGCCCCCATCAATATTTGGAACTGAGCTGACGTTCTCCCGGGAAGTTCGCTACCTGGGGGTGACGCTCGATAGCAAGTTTAGTTGGAAATGCTACATCAACAACTAGGCCAGGAAGGCTACTAATACCTTCTAGGCCGGCAAAAAGATGTTTGGAAAGACGTGGGGGTTAAAACCACGGATGGTTAGGTGGATTTACACCGCCGTACTGGTCCCTCAATTGATGTATGCCTTTCTTAGTTTGGTGGCCCGACGTCGAGCTGGCTCAAAACAGGAGATCGTTAGACAGTGTCTAAAAGTTAACAGGGCTGGGAATTTCGGGCGCGATGCGTACTACCCCGACCCTGGCTCTAGGGGCCCTGCTCAACATCTTACCTCCGCACATTGCAGCGGAGGAGAGAGCCAGAAGCGCAGTCTTTAGGCTGCTAGTCAGTGGGAGCTGGAGGCGGGCCTCCTACGTTCACGCTTCGATCCTGTCAAGAACGGAAGACTTCGAGGAAGTTAACCGTCTTGGGGGTGACTAATGCCCAAAGGAGTATCATTTCCAGCACAACTATGAGGTCCTCTTCCCAGACAGACAGTCATGGGCAGCGGATCTAAATCATTTTTTAGCACCCGCAGGGCCAGTCTGGTATACATATGGGGCTAAAGCGGGTTCCAACGCGGGAGCAGGGGTCTGGTCTGGAGGGCCTAGGACCGAATTGTCCTACACCCTAACCGGTACCGCCTCTGTTCTTCAGACGGAGCTGTTTGCCATTCGGGTCACAATCTCGACAAGACTCCTATTTTTCCGTTCGGCGATACCGTTCTGCTCTGGGTTGTACGCCACGGAGAGACACCGCTGAATTTTATTCATCTTCAAGTACTGATTGAACTCTAAATTCACGAATTCTCTCCCGTTGTCTGATGGCAGGAGCTTTATTTTTCTATTCATCATGTTTTCCACCGAGGCCTTATATTCCCTAAATGCTTCAAAGGCATCGCTTTTGTTCTTCAGAAAACGTACCTCGCACCACCTGGAATATTCGTCGATGAACGTGATGTAATATCTGGCTCGACTGTTAGATTCCACTCGTATCGGTCCACATATGTCCGAGTGAATAACTTCCAACAGCTCGCGATCACCCTTCGGTTTTCCTGAAAAGACTGCTCTAGTCATTTTGCCTCGAAAGCATACCTCGCAATCCAACGAATCCCCGCAATTCCCTAGATTCAACCCCCGTATCGCTTTGTATCTTTCGGCCCTCTTAAGATCTTGTACATTGAAGTGACCTAAGCGACGGTGTCATATATCTAGTGTATTTGTTTGTCCTTTGCAGTCACTTCGTTCTCCTATTGCGTTTCATTCAGCCTATTCCTGTTCGCGTACGTAGTATAAATCGCCGATTCGATTCGCCTGCAACCTCACAGTACCATCACGGTCGATTACCGAAGCGACATCTTTATCGAACCTAACCTCAAAACCTTTGTCCGTTATCTTTGCGACCGATAATAGATTAGTGTGAAGATCCGGAACGTGAAACACGTCACCTAACCTCACTTTTCTTTCTCCGTCGCGATCTTCACATACGAAGTTGATTGTTCGCTTAGCGAGAATTTTTGCCGACGCGTCACTATCCAACTTTAGTGTGCCACGCTTCGTGTCACTCACATCGGTGAAGTTCTGTAGCTGTCCACACAAGTAGGATGTGGCGCCGCTATCGAGGTAACATGCTGCAGCGAGCAAAGCGTCCTTGGCGTGCAGCGCCTCTTGCGACGTGGCAACAGCGCACAGCGACACGCTTTCCGTGTTGTTGGCTGCGTGGGATCCCCCACTTTTCCGATTCGGACAATTTGCGTATTTGTGCCCCTTCTCCTTACATCGAAAACAACGAATGTTCGATTCCTTCTTGCTCTCTGTTTTACCGGCAGCGGGCTTACGCTTGTTTGAACACCGACCTTTGTATGCAGCCATGGCTTCCCGCCTTGAGGCAGCAGCGTCGTTCCTTCGAGCGTCACTTTCCTCGATGATTTTCACACGCAACGCTTCCGGTGATGGCAATTCGTCCCTCGACTCAATAGCGCACCGAAAATTCTCGAACGAAAACGGTAGACTATACAACAGCAGAGCTGCCTGCAAATCTGGATGGACTTCCACCTCCATCTCGCTGAGTTTGTCTACAGTGTCGAAATATCTTCGCACGTGCTCTCACACGTCGCCATTTTCGTCCATTCGTTGATACGCTAGATGCTTCAACAACGTGGCTTTCCTAGCCGGTCTTCTAGACTTGTATATTCCTTCCAGCTTCAACCACACTTCATGAGACGTTTTACAACCCTTTATCGTTTTTAATTCGGATGAAATCATTGCTGGGATCAGATCCGACCTCGCTTTCTCATCGTTCTTAATCCACGTTTCCACCGCGCGTTCGGATTCACGTTTCCAGGTACTAACTCTGGTTTGGGAATCTTACCGTTTACATAGTCCCAAGCTTTCGTTTTTGATCAGCAACGCTTGCATCTGTATCTTCTACGTGTCGAAATTATCCTTGTTCAAGGTTTCAATCCGGGCGAAACCCGACGCGCTCATTGTCTCAATTTTTGCGACGCACAACGTAACAAAGATTCACAAAAAAGGAAAAAACACTCCATCACGATCGATTCAAACACTCCGCGAAAATATAGCAATTCGCTATCCTTTTATCGCGACTTCGAAAATCGTTCTCTCTAACGAACTACTGGGCCCATAACCTGTTAGTAAGTTAACGCAACAGTTGAGAGAGAGTTCGCACTTCTACGTGTTACTCGAACGACGTACCGATGAGAAAAAGGAAAGAACAAAGAAAAGACAAAAGGGATCTAGGAACTAATACAAAAGAATGCCTAATCACGCCAGAAGGGCGCGCACACATCATTACCCTGTCGATAAGTGATAGATGGACCGCATATCGCTGTGTGCACCAGCACGCCAATTACCGACATTTCTTATAATTAGTAAAAATAATGAAGGTGGTAAAAGTCAAAATCTTATATTATTTATTCGTGGCAAAGCTATATCGGGGCTCCAAGTATTAAAGGAATTAATCAATTTCCAAAACCTCCGATTATAAATGGTATAACTATAAAAAAAATTATTACTAAAGCATGAGCTGTAATAATAGAATTATAGAATTGATCATTATTAATAATTGATGATGGTGTTCCTAGTTCTAGTCGAATTATAAAACTTAAAGATGTTCCAATTATTCCAGCTCAAAGTCCAAAAATAAAATAAAGTGTTCCGATATCTTTATGATTTGTAGAATAAAAACATTTTGTCATATAAATTTAATAAATGAATAAAGTTTTAATAGATTATATAAAATATTAAATTGCAAATTTAAAGAAAATTACCATTTAAAGATTTATAAAATTTATTTATGTATTTAACTTTGAGGGTTAATAGATTTAAAATTTTCTTAAAAACCTAATGAAATAATAATGATATTGATAATAATTGTTAATGTTAAAAAAAATAACAAATAAAAGTCCAAAAAATAAATTTTTAATTTAAAAATTATAAGTTGAATAAAATTTTAATTTAATAAGTTAAATCATTTTATTTTAATTAAAATATTTATGTAAAAAATTAAAGTTAAAATTGATAAAATTATAAGAATTATTTTAATTAAATTATTTGAATTTATTATTATTCAATTAATTGATTTAATTTTAACTAAAACAGTTAAAAATAGAGGTAAGGATCTAATAATTAAAATATTAATTATAATTGGGTTAAAGATAAATTTATTTATAAAAAAAATATTATAAAATTGATTAAAATTAAAAACTTTAATTTTATTAAAAAATAAACAAATGAATATTATTAAAATTGAGTAAATTAAAAAATAAAAAATAAATAAAGATAAATCAATAGTAATAATAAAAATTATTCATGCAGAGTAATTTAAGGATGAATATGTAAAAATTTTAATTTAATTATTTTCAATTATTGTTATGATTTTTTTTTTTCAAGAAGTTTGTTTACCTGGGCGCAGAGCCTCTGGACCATTGTACCCGGGCCCCTTGCGAGGAAAAACCTATGACCGAAGCGATCCAACGGGCAGCCCCGACTCCCTTGAAAAGCGCAGCAGTCTGGCCGCCCGTAAGCCAACTAGGTCGAAGTTGTTAGCGGTGGTCCCAAGGACATGATTTCTGACGTCAGCGAGCCTAACGCATTGAGTTATGAGATGGAGGGGGGTATCCTCCCCTTCGCCGCACCTGCCGCAGACCGAGTCTTGTGCAAGGCATATTCGCGTAAGGTGCTTTCCAAAGTGCCAGTGCTCGGTGACCAATCCTACATCCAGCCTCAATTAGCCTCGGTCCAGGTTGAACAACTTGGTACCTAGATTCTCCCAAGGCCCTAAAAACAGAGCCTTCGTGTGCTCCATGCCAGGGCCTTGCACCCAGAGATCCCTAAAGCGGTCCGTGGCCAACTTCTTAGACCTCTTCCGCATGAGCCCCTCTGACACGCTGATGTGGCATTGGTTTGCCAGATCGTGCGGTAAAGCTCCAAGTCTGGCACGCTCGTGCGCCCTTTCGTTGCCGTAAACGCTACTATGACCCGGCACCCAGAGCAACTTTACACTGTTGACACTGCCTAGTCGCGTAAACAAGTCAACACAGTCCTTCACCAGCCCTGACTTGACGACGGTGCTGTGTACAAGTCTGAGCGCAGTGTGGCTGTCACTACAAATGCAAATATGTTTGCTATAGAACCCCTTTCACGGATACTGTAGACGCAGGCCCAAATGGCAAACAGCTCCGTCTGAAGAACAGAGGCGGTACCGGTTAGGGTGTAGGACAATTCGGTCCTAGGCCTTCTAGACCAGACCCCTGTTCCCGCGTTGGAACCCGCCTTTGCCCCGTCTGTATACCAGACGGGCCCTGCGGGTACCAATAAATGATTCAGGTGCGCTGCCCATGACTGTCTATCTGGAAATAGTACCTCATAGTTGAACTAGAAATGGTACTCCTTTGAGCACCAGTCACCCCCAAGACAGTTGATTTCCTCGAACTATTTCGTTTTTGACAGGATCGATGCGTGCTAATAGGAGGCCCGCCTCCAGCTCCCACTGATTAGCAGCCTAAAGGCTGCGCTTCTGGCTCTTTCCTTCGCCGCAATGTGCGAAGGTAAGATGTTGAGCAGGGCCCCTAGAGCCAGGGTCGGGGTAGTACGCATCGCGCCCGAAATTCCCAGCCCTGTTAACTTTTAGACACTGTCTAACGATTTCCTGTTTTGAGCCAGCTCGACGTCGGGCCACCAAACTAAGAAAGGCATACATCAATTGAGGGACCAGTATGGCGGTGTAAATCCACCTAACCATCCGTGGTTTTAACCCCCACGTCTTTCCAAACATCTTTTTGCCGGCCTAGAAGGTATTAATAGCCTTCCTGGCCTAGTTGTTGATGTAGCATTTCCAACTAAACTTGCTATCGAGCGTCACCCCCAGGTAGCGAACTTCCCGGGAGAACGTCAGCTCAGTTCCAAATATTGATGGGGGCCTTATATTGAAAAGCCTCTTCCTCGTAAAAAGCACCATCTCAGTCTTATTCGGGTTTACCCTTAAAGACTTCGACGTGCACCAATCCTGAACGATGTCGAGCGCTCTTTGCATCTTGCTCGACATCGTGGCCGGGTGATTGCCGGTGACCGCTATGCAGATGTCATCGGCAAACCCAACCGTTTTAACCGCTAGCTTCCCGAGCCTGCTCAGGAGCCCTGAGCTGCGCTGATGTCCGTCCCGCTGAGACTAGCAGTGATAATACGTGAGCGGTGCATGAAGTCCATCCACTGGACGATAGTGTCGTCAATGTGGAAATCCCTCGCTGCTCCGCATATAGCTTCGAAGGAGGTGTTATCGAACGCTCCCTCAACGTCTAAGAAGACACATACCGTGGCTTCTCTTCTGTCGAGGGCACCTTCTATCTCGCGAACGAGGCTATGAAGAGCCGTCTCGAGAGACCTTCCTGCTTGGTAAGCGTGCTGTGATGGCTGCACCGGCATCCTCGCCCGCGCTCCATCCCTTATGAACCTATCAACGAGTCTTTCCAGCGTTTTCAGCAGGAAAGACGTTAAGCTGATAGGCCTAAAAGCCTTGGCTTGGTCATATCTGTCTTTTCCCATTTTTGGGATAAAGACTATTTTGACCTGCCGCCATGGCTTAGGTACGTATCTCAAGGCGAGACACGCTCTAAAGACACGGATCAGATGCTTGACTAGCCCGTCCCCTCCATTTTGAAGAAGAGCGGGGAGGAGCCCGTCAGGCCCTGGGCTCTTGTACCCGTCGAACGAGTCCAGAGCCCAACGAATCCTGTCATACGTTACCCCTGCAGCAGCAGTGGTCCAATCACCGGGTCTCGTGGCGCGGAGCTCCCCCTGAATAAGGGGGTATTCTCGACCTGGCCGGATCCCGGGAAGTGTACCTCCAATAGGTGGGCAAGGATGTCCTCGTGTTTCTCAAGCTGCTCCCCATTCGGGAGAGAGAGTCCACCGAGGCTGGGTTGTGGGCCATTGGCGAGGACTCTGCGAAGTTTGGCCACTAGAGGAAGGGCATCAACTTCAGAGCAGAATTTTCTCCAGGCCTCGCATTTCGATTTCTTGATGAGCTTCTTATAGGCCGTTGCTCGTTCCTATAGTTAGCCTAATCTTTCAGAGCTATTTGATTTTAAGGCTCTATTTAGGAGGCGGCGAGAACTCGAGCGCAGTGAGCTCAACTCCTTGCTCCACCATGCCACTCTTGTCCTGCCCCCCGTGTCCTAAAAGGGCAAGCAGCTTCGAAGGCCTGAGTGATGGAAGAGGAGAGTGGGCACACCCGTTCCTCAAACAGACCCTCAGTTCTTAGCCCTCCGTTTATACCCTCGAGCCTGCCTTCTAGGTCCCTCTTGTAGAGAGCCCAGTCAGTGGCCCTAGGGTCTCGGTAGGTCCTGATAACGGGCTGTTCCGTCTCAGTCCTGAGCTTGAAGAGGATGCGGCGGTGATCCGAGAGTGAATTCTCATCGTCCACTCGTCACTCCTCCAGCCACCGAGCCACCCTGAGGGTGCCCAGTGTTAAGTCAATCACCTCTGATCTCCTCGAGGTGACGAAGGTAGGTCTGGATCCCCTGTTGAGGATCTCCAGATTCGACGACGAGAGGTATTCCAGCAAAGCCGTCCCTCTCATATTTGTATTTGAGCTGCCCCATGCGACGTGGTGCGAGTTAGCGTCGCACCCGATCACAAGGTCCAGCCCTTCTCTGCGGCAGTGTTCCACTACGGCCCTCAGTTCCTCTGTAGGCGGATGTTCGGCCGAGTCGTAGGGGAAGTATGCTGAGCAGACGATAAGGTCGGTCAGCCTACCTCCCAAATTTAACCTAACCGAGGCCACCGCAAGGTCCCTGCTGCAGAATCTGCTTAGCTTCAGGGCGTGGTGCCTTTTGGAAACAAAGACACACGCCCTTGGGCCGAGTTCACATGGGTCATATACCAATGTTCCAATGCTGCGATCGATCCCTTTAACAAGTCCCCCATAGATCCAGGGTTCCTGTATAAGGGATATGTCTGTCTGCTCCACTGCTAGGTTCCGGCTGAGAACACTCGAGGTCGCTATGCAGTGTTGCAGATTGATTTGAGAGAGTTGGAGGCACGTTACCCCCCTAGGTGATGGCGTGTGCGCCCTTCTCTCTCTGTTATGATTTAGGGAGAGGGAAGGGGAAGGGGAAGGAAAGGAAGAGGAGGAGGGGATAGGTACTGGAGGGGGTGTGGAAAGGGGAAGAGGACAACAGGTCACGCTACCAGCCATCGTCCTCGATCCCCTGTCTCCCAACTGCCTTCGGAGCCTCTATGGTCCCCTGGGGCGTTGTGGACGGCCCCGTTAGGGACCCAGCAATGGTCCGTTGGACACAACGCCGGGTCTCCTCGCGGGTGGTTTTGACCAGGGTGATGGCCTTAGGTGGTCTACCTTTGGCCCTCGCCCCGCCCTCCGTATTACCGTCGGACTGAGCCCTTGCCCCCGCATCCTTTGCGTCAGTAGGCGCTTGTGACGCGTTGGCAGGTTCCCGCTCCTTCGGCGCCAGCCTGGGGACGGCTTCCTGCGTAGCGGTGGTCCCTGTAGTCTCAGTCGACTCCACCAGGCCCCCCTCCCTCTGCGCGTCTGCTCCTGGATCACTCTTGGTTACCCCAGGAGCAGGTGCTCGCCCTCCCGCCTCCGTTCCGACCAGGGCTTTGTAAAAACGGGCCCTGCCCATACCGAAGTAAGGGGCGAGCTTCCGCTTCTTCAGTTGGCCTCAAGAGGCCATATCTACATCTAGTACCGCGTGGACCTTGACCTGGACAGCCCTTTGGCCCCACACCCTCCACAAGGAGGCTGAGAGTCCCGGGTTCTGCCTCTGGAGTCTCTTGAGGATGGTCGGCATGTCTTCGTCCGTGTCGGGGAACACCGCCGTCATCCTCTTCAGCCACGGGATGTATTCCCTCTTCAGCACCTAGAGTTGAGCTTCCTCCCAAGGTTTAAGGCCCGGGACGATGGCTTTGAGCCATGCCTTCGCCTTGTCGTCCAAACAGGTTACTCAAAGAACTCCCTGCCCGTAACGGGTCTTCTCAAAGCACGGAACTACCTGATCCATTGGGATCGAGTCCAGCGCCCTGATGAGTGTCCGCACTAGTAGTACACTCTGCTCTTGGCCGAGTGTCACTTCGGGGTAATCAGCCGGCGCAATTGCCAGCCTCATAACCCCAGCCTCAGCATCTGCGTAGTTGGTAGGACTTGTGGTGATCCTACACTTTTTGTTGACCGCAAACCTTTCCGAAGGGGTGTTGTCCGAAGGTCTGGGCCTTTTTGTAGGGCCCTGACCGTCAGCTTCCCCTTTCTCCTCATCCTCGCGGTGCGGCTTGGGGGTTTGGCCCTGCAAAGCCAGTCTGGCTTTGCGTGCCCTTCTCTTCTTAGCCCCGCTCCTGCTTTTCTTCTTCTCAATTGTTTTGGGCGATGAGTCCGTTGGTCCATCTTTCGCCGATCCCTCGTCCTCAGCGCTCAAGATCGAATTTATGGCGACTAGAGTGGGTTCTTCTTGCGAAGTCCCCACGCCAGCTTGTGTTTTTATTTGCATTATTTTGTTGGAATCCATAAGAGTCCCACGAGTAGTCATGAAATAAGCGGTCCGTCACCACAGAGCCTGTTGCGGTGATAAGGCAAGATACAATAGGGGGTTGCCCGGTACCCCAAGGGCATCGTTTGCGACACTTAACCCAAGTGCCATCCAGCCATCGGCACGATTGCTTCCACCTTAGCTTGGGGAGTGGTCCGCGGCGTGGCTTTCGGTCCCCTAGGCCGATTTTTACGTCAGCCGAGTCCCTTATAGCCTGCGCTATCCCGGGGTTCTTTTGGCCCTCGTGCTCGGGGTCGGGGTCGCCAATGACGCTCCGTTCCCCGTCACGAGAAGCCAACTTCCCCCCTGGACATCCTTCTATCCGCCACCTGAAGACGCGCCCGGTTGGCCTTACCCATGCCCCCGGACCTCTACATGAGGCCCGGTGAGCCCGGGATGTTTGTAAGTAGGAGCGATAGAAGGGTAGAAGAATAGAGATAAGCACCTAGGTATGCGACAAAAAATAGGGTACAAACGAACCGACTGTCGAAATAAAGAAAGAAGTTGCGAGTCCGTTTTTTTTTTACGAAACGTGTCATCTTTTTCTATTTAAAGTTTTTATTTTATTAAAAAAATTAATAATTAATTCTTTATTTCGCCAATATTATAATGAAAAATTATGAAGTACACAGAATATATAATAATTGTATTGTCTGAAATATAAAAAAAAAAGATTACTAAATACATCAAAGAAGAAGAATTAGAGAATACTGTGGAATAAATGAGGAGCAGCTGACGAATTCCATTCAAAAGCAAGTAAATTACTGTCACATTTTTATATTTTGCCTCTTTATAAAATATATTTGATGCATAAAGACGAAATATGACTATTAAATTTGATTTTTATATGTTTTTATGAGAACTATCCAAAGAGATGTACTGACCCATGCATATATGAAAACTATTTTACAAATTGTGATATTTGCGTATTTAGGAAACTGATACTTATTTTTCAATAAAATAAAAACATTTTTAAGATGTTGAACTCCCAGCGTGAATCGGTGGAGCTTACCACGGAGCTGAAATTTGAGACTTATTGTGTTCACAGTTCGACAAGCTGAGAGAGCCATACGATTCAATGCATTTTTTAGATTTTTTGTTGTTCAGATCTTTATTTAGACGAGAGTATTTAGAAAGATAAGTTTGTGGTTAAAGTATAAAAACGAGACACCTTATAAATAATAAAGGGTCTTGAAGTGTGGTAGGCTATTAAGATGGAAAAGCATTTCTCGAAAATATCTCTAATATTAAATCTCTCATTACATCTGTACCAGATCCTTTGTTCAGTCCAGCAGTATTTTCCATATGTTTCTCGTAAAATCTTTATTTCGTCATTCCTAAAATGTTTGTTAGACAGCGCAAAAATATAGACGAAAACGAGAAATTGAAAACCATCCTAACAAATTAAATTTTTTATGTGAGTTTCATGAAAAAGATATTCTATATTTACTTCGTTTATGACGCACTATATTTTCCTCGATAAACATCCTACGATTTTGGTTTCTATCTACGACTATCGCATTAAGAATTCCATTTTTATTGCTTGATTTGGGAAAAGTGTACTTTTTATCAGCAATTTCACCCAGAGACCATACCGGTGATCTTTATTATATATGGTAATAATATTATAATAAATAAATCCTACAATTATCTTACTCTTGAAACTAAGCATTCGTCTCATTCTCTCTAAACGTAGATTTTTGAAGGTTTCACTTCTAACACATGTAATTTGCGCTCATATTTTTTTCTAATAATTGTTTTTATAGATGGTTTATTCAGAGAAAGGTAAAGCTTTCAACAGAAGGGGTCATCAGCATTCAAGAAAAATGACTCGAGATTTTCAGTTAAGTTTGAGCCTTCTTGTAATTTTTTTAATGTTAAATTATTATGATATTAATATATATGATCTATTTTTTCGTCTAACCTATCCAGTTCCTTCTATTTAAAAATGCTTCTATTTTATTGAAAAATTTGTGTAAATTTCATAAATACGCAAACATTTTAATTAAAAAACACATCTTTAGATATTTATAGGAATAAAAGAAAATTATTCTACAGTGTTGTCTAATTCTTTTTCTCTGAGGTATCTTGTAATCATTTTTTTGTGTAAAATATTGCAGACAGTACAATCATTTTATTCTATATATTTCATAATTGTTAATTATAATAATGTTTGCGAAATAAATAATTTAATAATAATTTTTTAATAAAATAGAAACATTTTTAAATAGAAAAGAAATGACACGTTTGGTAAAAAAAAAAAAAAAAAAACACGCACCTATTTTCTTTACTTCGCGAGCTTTCTTTATTTCGACCGTCGGTTCGTTTGGACCTTATACTTTTGTCGCATACCTAGGTGCTTATCTCTGCTTATTCTTCTACCCTTCTATCGCTCCTACTTACAAATATTTCGAGTATCAAAATAATATGTGTCCACGCTTTGTAGTATGCAGTCGCACACAAACGCACACATATACAACCAGGAGCGATAACTACGAAGCATAGCATAAAGAGGAGACCTAGAATAAGAAAAACTGTATAGCGGTATTCCATCTCTCTCTTGCAGGTTCAATCCTATGTGTTTGTCTCTTTTTCTCTCGTTATTTATTATAGCAGCCGTTACATAGCTGCGGTTCCGTTTATTTACTTTTCAAATCGCTCCCATTCTAAACAAGTTTTCACTTTAATAGCAAGTAAATTACTGTTTTATTTTTATTTTGCTTCTTTATAAAATATATTTGATGCATAAAGACAAAATATGTCTATTAAATTTGATTTTTATATGTTTTTATGAAAAATATCCAAAGAGATGTACAGACCGATGCATTTATGAAAATTATATTACAAATTGTGATATTTGCGTATTTAAGAAACATATACTAATTTTTCAATAAAATAAAAACATTTTTAAGATGTTGAACTCCCAGCGTGAATCGGTGGAGCTTACCACGGAGCTGAAATTTGAGACTCGTAGTGTACACAGTTCGATAAGCTGAGAGAGCGATACGATTCAATGCATTTTTTAGATTTTTCATTGTTCAGATCTTTATTTAGACGAGAGTATTTAGAAAGATAAGTTTGTGGTCCAAAGAATAAGGACGAGATATGTTATAAAAAATAAGGGTCTCAAAGTGTGGTAGGCTACAGAGTTTAAAAAACATTTCTAGACAATATCTTTATTAGATATTTCATTGCATTTTACCAGAACCTTCGTTCGTTCCAGCAGTATTTTCCATATGTTTTTCGTAACGTCTTTATTTCATCTATCCTAAAATGTTTGTTATATAGCGCAAGAATGTAGATGAAAACGGGAAATAGAAAACCATACTAACAAAAAAAATTGTATAGCTGAGTTTCAAAAAAAAAGGATTATTTATTTTTACCTAATTTCTGACGAATTATATTTCCTTTGATAAACATCCTACCATTTTGGTGATTATTTATAACTATCGCATTCATCATTCCGTTTTTATTGCGTGAATTGTGAAAAGTGCACTTCTTATCAGCTATTCCACCCAGGTCCACCATACCGGTGACCTTTATTATATATAGTAATAATATTATAATAAATAAATCCTACAATTACTCTTACCATCTTACTCTTGAAACTGTGCATTCGTCTCATTCTCTCGAAACGTAGATTTTTGAAGGTTTCACTTCTAACATGTGTGATCTGAACATATGATTTCTATTCGGCAGGTCTTATAGAAAAATTGGGAATTTAATCAGCTAGTACATCAACTTTATATAGATTTTTAAAAAGCGTACGTCTTGAAAAACGATAAAAAATGTTAGCAATTCTAATACGACAGGGGATACCAAGAAAATTGGTCAACTTTGTACAACTTTGTTAAAGGAAACTAGGAGTAAAGTAAGGTTAGGTAATCAAATGATCGGAAGATATTAATATACATAGAGGGTTAAAACAGGGGGACGCATTGTCACACCTTTTGTTCTATTTAGTACTGGAATTCGCTGTCAAAGAACTGCAGAAAAGTACAGATGATCTATAGTTGAACGGGATTTTTACATTTTTTTTCAAACAGTTGAACAATTTTTGACATACGCGGATGATATTGCTTTGTTAGGAAACAATGAACAGGCATTAATTAATAATGCAAAAAAATTAATAGATAATATTAATGATCTGTGACTGCAAATAAGCGAGGAAAAAACGAAATATATGGTAGCTGATTGATTTCAGAATAGGCCTATTACTGGAATTTTGGTCGTCCGGGATAAAACTTTTGAGCGGGTCAGCAACTTTAGGTATTTAGGATCGATCATAAACCAGACGAACAAAATTAACGAAGAACTAAAGAAAAGAATCAGTCTAGGCAATGCATGTTTCTATTCGGTTAACAAGTTTCTCAGCTCGCGGTTGCTGTTTAGGCGATTAAAAATCCGGATATACAGGACAATCATCTCGCCAGTAGTCCTTTATGGTAGCGAATCGTGGTCGCTCTCGTTACAAGACGAAAAGAAATTTGGAGTTTTCGAAAACAAAGTTCTTTGTAAAATCTTCGGTGCAAAACGCGATGAGGAAACGGGCGTATGGAGAAAACTCCATAACGTTGAAGTACATCTATTGATACACAAACCGGACATTATCAACGTTGTAAAATCTCGCCGATTAGGAAGGGCTGGTCACGTGACGCGCATGGGGGAGGATCGACGAAACGAAATACGCACAAAATATTGGTCGTTATACCAAACGGGAAAAGACCACTAGGTAGACCGAGACGTAGATGGGAGGATAATATTAGAAGAGACCTGAAAGAAATAGAATACGAAGACCGCGAATGGAAGAATTGAGCTCAGGGACGGGAACAATGGCGGGATTTTGTACTTGCGGCAAGGAACTTTCGAGCTCCTAATGCCAGTCAATAATAATAATTTCAGTTCTGTTTCAACTTCCGATAACGTAACATACTCAGCATACGTTGAAGCTTTTGTTATACATTTTGCTTCAGCGATTTCTAATCAAGCACATTTCCTTCTTCTTCTTTCTTCAAAGTAGGCACAATGCCAGCTCTTCATCGCGATGGGCTCCATATAGTCAGACTGTCGCTTCAGCGCTTTCGAGGTCTTCCAATGCTTCGTCTCCTGGAGTGTGACTTATCTCAGGATATTTTGACCACTCGGTCATCAGTTATGAAAGTCATGTGGTCATTCCATTTAACTTTTCTGCTTATTACCCAGTCGTTGATATTCTCGATCTGGCATGCTTTTCTGAGGTCCTCGCTTTTCACTGTCCCATAGTGATTTCCCAGCTATTCTGCAAACTATCTTTATTTCAGTTGCTTCCATGATTTGGCGTGTTTTAGATGTTTCAGGTCTTGTTTCTGCCGCATATGTTAGTATAGGCCTTATAGCGGTTTTGCATATACACGCTTTTGCATCTATTCTTAGGTGTTTTTTTTGGAGTTTGGTGTCTCTTAATAGTGAGGCTGTTCTTGCTACCTTGATTGTTTGTCCTCTTACTTCTGACTCTACGTCACCGAAGCTCGAATTTTTTATGCCTAAGTAGTTTAATTCCATCACTTGTTGTATTATTTTGTCGTCGACAACCAATTTACATCTTAGGGGTGTTTTAGATGTAGTCATGCACTTAGTCCTGGATGTTTATATAGACATCCCGAGTGTCTTAGCAACTGTGTTTAATGTATGTAGGAGCCTTTGCAGGTCATTCTCATTTTCCGCTGTCAGGACTGCATCATCGGCATAACACAAGATTTTTATTATATCTTACGATTCCTTATTCGATATCCTCTTTGTTCGCACACCTTCTTTATGATTTCATCCATTATAATATTCAAAAGTAGGGGGCTTAGTGAGTCACACTGTCGAATACCTCTTTCCACCATTATGGGTTCTGTGAGTTCGTTGTTTATCTTTGCCTGTATTCGATTATTTCGGTAGATGTCTTCAATAGTTTTAATGATGTTGCTTGGTATTTGTCTGTCATACAGAAGGTGCACTATATCCTCTAATCGTATCCGGTCAAACACCTTTTCTAGATCTATAAAACAAGAAAATGCTGGTTTATTCAATTCTATGGATTTTTCTGTTATTTGTCTGATCACAAACGCTGTATCTGTGCATGATCGTCCAGTTTGGAAACTTTATTGCTCATCAGCTAAGTCATTCACTCGTTTATCAGGTTCGTTATAACTTTGGTCACTAATTTTAGGATGGAGGACAGTAGATTTATTCCCCTATAATTCGCAAGCACCTTCTTGTCGCCTTTCTTAAAAAGAAGGATCGTTGTACTTGTTCGCCACTTATCAGGAATTTTTTGTTGTTCAACAATTTTTTGCGTTAACTTTGTTAACTCTTGAAGCAATCTTTCGCCGCCATACTTGAGAAGTTCGCTAGTGATATCATTCTGACCCGGATTTTTCCTATTTTTGAGCTTATTTAGTGCTTTTCTAATGTTCGACTCATTTATTGATATCTGGTCGTCTATTATCACACTCGGTGCTGGTTGTAACATGGATGCATCTTTATATAGGTTCTTTAAGTAACTGGTCCACGTTTTCTTGCTAATTTGACTAGCGGGTATTACCTCGCTTGTTGTTTCTTTCTTTTGGCTTCTTATGAATCACCACATCTGTATTTGGAGCCCGCAAAAGTCTTTTTCTAGTCGCTTTGAAAAGATCTCCCAGTACCTGTCTTAGTTGTTTCACCATAGTATCAGTTTTATTCCAAATATGTTTATATGCGTTATATGACTCAGCAGTTCGGGTTGTTAGATACTCTATGTATGCTTCTTTTTTCTTTCTGCACTGTTTTTTAACTTCTCCGCAGAACCATGGTTTTTTATTTCTTGTAAAATCTTGGCTTTTGTATTTTGTTGTTCCTACAGCTTCTTTAGCTGCAGTTCTGATGTTTGTCTTTAGTTTGCTTAAAATTGTGTTGAGATCGTCCAAGTTGATGGTTGGATGCAGTTCAATTTTTTCCTCTAATCGTTTCCTGTACAGATCACGGATTGTTGGGTTCCAGAGAGCTTCTACTCTAATTTTTTCTCTTGCTCTGACTGGGTGTTGTTGTTTTCTTTTGAAGCTATACTTTAAGGGTTCATTCTGGTTTATCATTTTAAGAAAATCAATTTCTTTTTTGCATTTTTCGAAAGTAGACAGATGTAGAATTATCATACAAAAATTTTAGAACGATCCGAGCAGTTTAAGTACATTATTTTGCGACCCAAACTCATAGAGATATTACAGATAGAGGAGACCATAGCTGAGGCAGCTAAAACCCTTGATATTTATAAACATCCTTCTGCTCTCGCTGAAGATATTCAAGAAATTTTATAGCCAGTTTTCGAAGACCTGACAAAACCAGAGTTACTTGAAAGATGTTTAGGCGGCTACACTCAAAATAATAATGAGTGCTTCAACAAATGCGTTTGGGCTATAGTACCTAAACACCTATTTAATTGTAAAATAATTTTTAAAATAGCTTGTTAATTGGCAGTTTGTATATTCAACGAAGGTTTTGATCCAATACTGAAAATAATGCACGTTTTGGTGATAAAACTTGGCCCTATCGCAGTCAATTACGCTAGTAACCGCGACAACACGCGCGTGCGCTCAGTCAATCGTTTGAGCGGAGAAGCTTTGATAGAGGCCAGGACACAACGAAAAAAGGCTAGAGTGGAAGAAAATGAGTATTTTGAAGAAGCAGAAGGCATACTGTATAGTGCAGGCATCGCAGAATAAGGAAAAGTCAGGCTTCTTAAAAATTTGTTAAAAGAAACTATAAACGCGTTTTTCTCGAAACAACGTTTTTTCGGTTGGCGGGCATGATATTTGGGGATGATTGTGGGCGGGCTCCGAAACTACTCAACCGATCCTTCTGAAATTTTACCCACATACTCGAAACATTAATGGCTATCTCGCATGCTATAACCAAGTCAAAATATTAATTTTTACTATTTTTTTTTACAAAAAAAAAGCGAAAAGAATCAACGATTTTTTTTATTTTTCGAAAATGGCCATCATTTTGTTTTGTTTTCATAAAAATTGATAGTTTCAGCATACCCGATAGCCATTGTCATACTGAATTTAAAACCGTTTAATTTTTTTCTTTTAGATCACCTGTTCTCAAATTTCGATGCCCGCCAACAGCATACCTACTTTTGAAGGGTTCACGCTTGTCAGCCATTTTGAATATCAAAAAATGTTAAAAATAATAAAGAAAAATTTTTTCTCGTACTTCTAGAGTGTATTTATCATACCCAACAACTTTCATATGTATATGTATCCTACAAAGCCTAAAAAAAAATCGTGAAAATAGCATTTTTTTCGGCGTATAAACCAGAATTAACCCTTAATCTAAATTTGCCAAAGAGTAAACCATGATCGCTTCCCACATCAGTTGAGTTAAGCACTCTGACATCTAAAATTTCGGAAGGTGGTATGCATTTGTTTGTCACGACATAGTCAAAAGTTGACTTTTGACCTCGGTTGTTACCAAACGTATATTTGTGTTGGGATTTCTGGTTGAAGTAGGTGTTATTGATTCTAAGCCTTGTCAGAGAACAGAGGTTAATCATAAGTTTTCCGTTATCATTAATTATGTATTAGTTGAACCGTTGCATGACTCCAGAGATTGGCTCGTTACCGATGCGAGCATTAAAATCTCCGAGGATGACAATTGATTCCCTTGGTGTTATTGACTCCACGATACTCTCAAGTTCGGTAAAAAAGATTTCCTTCTCTTGTTTCGGTTTATTGTCTTCTGGCGCGTAGACCGATATTATATGCAGAGGTTCCGAATACATATTTATGTGCGATATTATATGCACATTTTCGAATAATCTAATCACATATCCTAATGTGGATTTCTTATTTATATCATCGCCGGCTCAATCTGCATCTACAAAACAATCTATTAAATCGCAATTTTCATTTATTTATAATTTAATTTCAAATCTCTCGTTAAATACAAATATCTTAAGACTCGCAAAGCATATTTCTAATGAGTTTCATTATAACAGTTCGGAAATCTGCTTAAATAATTTACACTGTAACCTGTATTGGGCAGTGTGCCGGATCTTATATATAATAATGCACCGATTAAATTTCTATAATTTACATTTAATTCGCTTTCTTCAGCCTATTCAATTTTTAAATTTGTTTCTATCAGAGTATTATATAGTTTACTGTTTTCTAATTTATATTTATTAGCTAATGACTCGATGTACTTGGTTTGATTTAGTTTCATGCTTTAGTTACAGTTATCATAATTTACGTTAATGCTAAGGTATTCTTTTTTCTCACCTAAATCTTTTATTCTAAATCTATTTGCAAAATTTGTCTCTACATCCCGTAGTTTTCTTTTGTCCTTTCCACAAATTAATAAATCATCTACATAAAAAAAGTAAGTAAATTTCACTTTCTCCAAGAGAGTATAAAAACAGATCTACATTATTTCTCTCAAATCCTATACTTGTAATATACTCATCAAAACACTCATTCCAGTCTCTAGGACTTTCTCTCAAACCATGCAACTCTTAGATAATCTATATACTCTATTGGACCCATCTTCATAACCTTTAGGTTGATTGACATATACCTCCGTAGTTACTTCTCTATTCAAAAAGCTTTCTCTACATCCATTTGTTCAATAATCATGCAATTTTGGCAACAATAAGAAAATAATATTTTTAACGTTTCATTTTTAGCAACCGGAGAGCCTATGTTATCAAGTACATCAATTTGTTGAAAACCCCTTACAACTAATTGGGCTTTATATACATCATCCGCTTTTATTGTATAAACCCATTTTACATCAAGCACTTTTCTATCTACTCTATCTACTCACTTCCAAGTTTTATTTTTATTAATACTTTCTATTTCTTGATCCATTGTTTTTTTCCAATTTTTGTTCTCTACACTATTTATCGCCTCCTTAAATGTATGAAGCGTATCAATTTTACTATAATGTACAAAAATATAGTAAGTTTCTGATTCTGGATATCTTACAGTACTTTTTCTTTCACGCATTGATATACGCGGAATTTTTTGTTCTACATGTTTTTATCTTAATCTTTGTCTTCAGACTCATCAGCGCTTTCAAAAACATTATCATCACAATCACTATCAAGATCTTTTTCTCTTTTTTTACTTGACTCGAGAGTCGATGTAGGAGGAAGTGTATTACTAGACTCATTCTAACTTTCATCGAGGCCTATACATTTTACATTTTTCTCTATGATATCAATATGTCTTGCAACAATTATTTTATTATTTATAAGTACTATGTAACCTACTTCAGTATATCCTAATAAAATTCCTACGTCTGCCTTTCTACCCCATTGAAATATTCGTTTTTGTTCTGACACCCTAACAAAAACTTTACTACGAAGTATCGAAACAGAACAGAACTGTCTTGAACTTAGATTCTTTTATGTTCTTAGAACTTAGAACAGTCTATCTAAAAGACACTTTCTGTTGTTTTTTTGTACAATATCCAGCAATTTATTTCGGATTAACTTAAAACATTGAAAAAGATTAGAAGAGTGGCCACTTTTTGGAACTAGATTTCACGGTAAATTTTCGTGCTATTTGATTAGAGACATCGACGCCAAATTTAGTTCTATTATAAAACAATACAGTTTCAGGTCATTTCTGAGCAGTTTTATCAATTTTGACGTGTTTATTTTTTGTCTGGTTTGCTCTTGTAAACGGTAAATGTGCATCTATTAAATTAGTAAAACAACGTTCAGAAATGAGCCATGCTGTCTTTATTTAATTTGCAAATTATCAGCAAATTATCAGCAAATTTTTCAGCAACACTTTCTTTTATACATCTCACGTGTGTACAATATTGCAAGAAACGCCTTTAATTTTGCTTGCGTAATTGTCCAGGTTTTCCCCAAAACTCGAAACTCGAAACAAGAATGTTCGTGCCACGTGCACTTACAAAGTTTGCCGATATACGTACTGCATCGGTCTCATTATAATCTCTAAATCATATTTCTGTGTCGATAAAACATAACAGTACACATCTTTTGTTATAGCTGCCCCAATGTCGTGTTATCACAAAATCTTTTCATGGAAACATGAACCAGTCATTTTGACTAGTACTGGTATAAGTGTCCATAACAAAAATTTTTTTTGTTACTAATAGATATAACAATAAATTAAGTTCATAAAATTTATTCTCTACTGATACCTACAAAAGTCATAACATTACTTCGGAAATCAAATATTACATGAAGTATAAATTTTGAACGACAATTCAAGGAACAACAGTTCAGAAATAATATCTTACAAGGATATGTATAAGTTAACGAAATAAAAGAAATTAAAGTTTAATTTAAACGGTAAGACTCCATAGAATACTAGAAAAGTTATGATTAAATATTGATTAGATAAGGTATTACTGTTACGCCAAATTCTCTGAAGTACAATTTATTTAAAAATAAACGTCTAGATAATCTTATTTTTTTCTAATAAATGAGAACAATGATTTTTCTCTGTATGACCGTTTAGTCTACAATAGCTGCAAGGATATAAGAAAAGTTTAGGTATAATCTTATGTTTCTATTTTTCGTATGGCACGTTGGGATTCTAAATTCTCTAATTCTTGATTTGAATCTGTATTAATATAACTCTCTAATTCCGTATGTTGATCTCTGTTAACATAAGTATATATCATTCGATCTATATAACGTAGATATATTTTGTTTAAGAAATGAGTGCAGGTTATATCAGAATACAAAAATGCTGATTTTTCAACGAGTGTACGATCCGAAAGGATCGTACGGTAATTAGCAGTATTCCAAGTTCGCGCGCATCCACCTCCATCGATCAAAACTCTAGATCGATACTCATTGTGAGCATCGATCAACTACTAGTAACTACCGAGGCGCCCATCTAGTTACCCCCACCTCTCGCCTCCTTACTTCTCACTCCCAGTCCGTACGCCCTGCTGGGCCAGTACAAAAGGACATTCTTACAGTCCATTATGGGAAGCCTGTGAATATATATCGAAATCAAAGGAGTTAAGTTAAATTAGTTAAGGAACGTAAGCGAAGCGAGCGAGAGGTGAGATCTTTCCATTATATACATTTTATATTGACGGTATTTTCCCGCGTGGTAATACCACACGGTGGACTCTCATTTTTATAATTAAATATCATCCAGGGTTTTTATGCCGCAAGGCTTTTCCCTGACGAGCCAATAAAAAAAGGCATTGTTTCTTTGTTTGGCTCAATCACGTGTTTTATTTTACACCTTAACCTAATCCCTTATTCTCCACTTCATAGCATACAATCAATGATCAGAGGAATTTTCATTGAAGAGTCCTTTGGTCATAACAACGAGTTTAGAAATAATAAGATGTTTTACTGGTTCTATATCATGTGGGTTGATAAGATACCAAGCTCTTATGCATTCATTAATAAATATTATAACTTTTATATTAAAACCATCAAATCGTAGCATAAACTTTGCCTCATCTTCTAATGAAATATACTTCTTTTCTATAGGTTCTGCACAAGACGTCGATTCTACTTCTGTTTTTAGTGTCTTCGAAGGGATATCTATTTTATAAGATAATAAAGATTTCACTAATATGATATTATTCGTTTCAAATCTTCTTAGAACAAATAAAGTGTTTTCTAGCTTAATTCACAAGCAATACAGTCTTCTAATTATTGTAAAAACTTTTGAATAATTTCTGTCTCAGTTTCCAAGTGACGATACGTGAAATATACACTTTATATAATCACCCTATTTTTTATTGAAAAATTAAAAAGAAACTAAGAATGTCGTCTTGTTTTCTTATTTGCTTTCGTACTAGGAAGAAGAAAATGCAAGGGCATACATATAAATAATATTATTCAGCTAACAAACACAATATCTTTAATGGATTTGTTTATTCGAAGATGTAAATACGTTCGTAATAGATTTGTGATTGCGAATAAGTAAATATTCCGATAACGGTTGCAACTTTTTAGACAAATAAATAGATTCAATATCTACGAGGAAAAAGTGAACTTGAAAGAGAAAAAAATGAACCGTATTCCTCGTTTACGACATTGTAGTTATTTAAATATATCAAAAAGCTTGACACTTCAAAGTTGAATATAAATTTTCTGCTTCCTTGGTTTTAGAAATAACGTGTTGATATCCGTAAAGTTTGTTCTATAAAGAAATATTTATATAATAAATAGAATTAGTTGGTGATACTCTCCTTTTTTTTCTACAACCCTTACGTATAACACCATTATTTATAATTTATAAAATCCATATAATCATTTATTCGTCTTTTAATTCATTAAATTTTCTTATGTAAATAATAAATATAATACGTAAAAATTGGCAATGCACATAACTCCTGTTTATTATAAATAAAAACAAAAGCAAAGTGTTGAAAGCCCTTTAAAGAATTTCTGGTTTTACAGTTTTGTTAGAACAGATTGCATAATGTAAGGGGATACAAGATGTATCTTTTATAAATCATCTTCTTTATAGTGGTCAGCGAAGACTCTTTTATTTTTACGTTTGATGATTTGTGTGTATTTATAATAAAGTGTCTTTAAAAATAAACTATTTTATCATTCTCGATTAATTCTTTTTTTCTGAAACAATTTTAAAATGTAGATTATTACAGAAAAGAAAATAAAACACAATTTGTTTAAAGATTATTTTTAATCTTATCAAATGTGGAACATTTTTGCGTTAATAAAGAATAACGTTTATAGGAATAATGAAACGAACAACGATAAGTCACCGAAAATTTTAATATTTGATACTGAAGCTTCCACGTGTTGGTAATAAAAACGATATTTTCAAGGAAGTTTCGTATGATTAATGGAAAGCAAGAAATAATTTTTTGATTCCCTTTACTGAAGTGAAGCGCATTCCGGTAAGAGCGTTCTGCATCGACCGAAATAAGTAGTAGTCGGATGGCGCCAAATCTGGAAAATAAGGCGGGTGGGGCAGAATTTCCCATTAACTATTATTCAAGTAGTTTTCGACCGAAGCAGCACAATGTGGCCGAGCGTTGTCGTGGTGAAGAATTACGGACTCGTGCCTGGTCTGATATTCTGGCCGTTTTTCCGCGATACAATAGTCTTTTGATAATTTGACAACTCGGAAACAGTTCATAGTATATGACACCCTTCTGATCCCACCATATGCAGAGCATGACCTTATTCATATGAATATTTCGTCCTCTTGAGTTCTATTCGGCGTCGAGCCTGAAGCCGGCGTCGCCCAACTTGCCAGGCTTTGCATATGTTCTTTTGGGTTTGAAATTATCATAATAGATCCACTTTTTGTCACCAGTGACAATACAATGCAGAAACAACTTTTTTTTATGCCGCTGCAGCAACATTTCAGACATGCAAAATCGCCGTTCGACATCTCTCGGCTTCAGCTTGTACAGCACAAAATTTCCAACTTTTTGGATGGATCCCATAGCTTTCAGGCGCAGAAAAATCGCTTGTTGTGTGATGCCTAATGATGCAGCAAGCTCTTTTAAAATTTGACACTGATCTTTATCCAGCAAAGCCTCAATTCCTCGTTTTCAAAATTTTTCGGCTTTCCGATCCGGTCGGCGATCCGCTCCTTGTCTTCAACGTCCAAATCATTATTTCTGAACCGTTTAAACCTCTTACGACACGTCGATTCACCAATACATTCCGCCCCGTAGGTTTCCAGAAGCAAACGATAGGTCTTAGCTGCACTTTCTTTCATATTAAAGAATAGAAGCAGTGCTTCTCTCAAATGACGCTTATTTGGCACATAACTTGCCATGTTTTTGCTTCATAAAATATACGATGCTGATAGAAATATGCAAATATTATGAAGTAATGTTGTTAACAGATACACAAGCTTCGAAAATAAAACATGAAATGTAACGTTTCTGCCCGGAATTTACTCGTGACACCATCTATTAAAAAACGCTGGAAACTTTCTTGTAGACCTAATAAACGATTATGGGCCGTCTGTTTTGAAAGTGGCCTACCTCCGTTTATGTTCGAATCGAGATATTGAAGGGTTTGCGTTTCAATGCAATGAAAAATATACGTACAAGATACTAATGAATTATACAGCTTAAGTGTATCTAAAGGCTTTAAATTTATATTTCATATTAAAATAGTGCCAATTATTAATTGAATAATATGCGTTTAATAACCACGAATGGAGTTAGGGCATTGTCAATATCAACAATCTGATCTGTTATGAAATTTCTAAGGGACTTAACTCCATGTAACATAATTTAAGATGCTTCAAATTGAAAAAAATAATAATCAATTTTTTTTACATATCTTTAAAACACTTTAGAAACATAATTTATGCGATTCAAAACATTTTTTAACTTCATAACGGGCAAAATTACAAAGTAACCTACAAAACAATTTACTACTCATCTACATTTTGTGAGTTTGAAAGGAATTTGAAGAAATCATAATGTTCCGTTGGTATAAATCGTAATAGTTCCACTATGTCTTTGAATTTTTCTGTTGTAATTTGTCTGATATTTTATATAGTAGTGTCTATATAATATTTTTGAACTTTCTTGGTCTACCCAGACGTGGTATTAAATTTAGGACTTTCCAATTTTCATTCTCATTCCTTGATGTCTTATAAAAAATTTGATACCGTTCATTTCTGACAAATCGCAGTCAAACATATTTTTCACCAGTTTATCGATTTTTCATCAGAATTCTTTACCCTTTTAAAAATTATGTCTTTTAATAATTTTGTTCATACAAAATCTTTTTGTCTCATTTTATTTACAATGAAGTATTATTATATTTACTTGCAATATAAGCAACCCCAAATGCTTTATTGATATATAACATGAAGTTGTACAAGAACCAGGTGTAATCAGAAAATAATAAGTAACGGTTAGAGATAAGCAACTTTCAAAATAAACTTTTCATCATTTTGTTCATCGGCAAATTTTCTTGTCACAATCTTAATGATTTTAAATATATTTGTAACCAATTGCTTCAGAATGAAAAGATCGTTTGAAAATATAACTGTTACGGTAGCTAACTCGATTTTCTTAGAAAATGGAGATAGGGCACTTTTAAAATAGGCGGCCTATTAAATTAAAAAATTTCGGGCATTCTTAGATACGTGGGTCGCCGCACACTTCATTGCCGAAAATGTCACGAGAGAGTTACGCTAACAGATTATACCATATTAGGTTTCCACTCACGCTATCAACGATACCAGAACTTGATCGATGAGCGTCATCGAGATCATTTAATCATTTAATCGCTAAATAATAAATATAGGCAGAATTTTTCGCTACTCATCGTCCCTAAAATAACGCGATCGAATTCAGCAAACAAATTACAAGGCGAAATTCATTATGTCTAAAATGCGAGACGATACGAATCGAGAAAATGCACAGTGCGTATATCCTTTCGTGAGGAAGGACACGATCATAGTCACCTACGTAGTATAGCCTTACGCCGATTCTACAATCTATCGAAGAAGTTACACGCGAATACCGAAATCCGGAAGGAATATGAACGGATCATACAGGAATATATCCATTTAAGACATTTGTCGAATGTTAAAGACGAACTTCGGGAGGCTGTTATTTTTCGCATCACGCGGTCATTAAATCGGAAAGCATGACAACAAAGGTTGTCATCTCGTATTCGACTCCTCCGCGAAAAATGATAAGAGACTTTCTCTCAACGACACCTTATTAGTCGGACCCACAATCCAAGATACAAGATAGAACACTTGTTAGGATTCCGAACGTATCGGTACTTATTGACGGCAGATATCGAGAAAATGAATCGAAAAATATGGATTAATCCGGACGATCGCCAGTATCAACGGATATTTTGGCAACATAACGAGCCGATTCGCACCTCCGAACTAAATACGGTGACATTCGGAATAACCTCAGCACCTTTTCTTGCCATACGAACCATAAAACAACTCGCGAAAGGTGAAAGCGCGAATTATCCGCTCGGAGCCGAAATACTAAACCGTGATCTATACGGTGATGACCCGATCAACGTACAATAACACGATTTCTGCGACGCGAGTCAATCTGGTTACGGCGGCTGCTTATATGTAAGATCGCGAGATAAATTCGGTAACACACGCGTACGTCTACTTTTCGCTAAAAGTCGCGTTGCTCCTCTTAAGGACACCATCATACCACGTTTAGAATTATGCGGAGAATTGACACTCGCGCGATTATACAGAGAAGTCCGGACTGCCTACGGATTTAAACCCGACAAGATAACTTTCTGGTCCGATTCGATGATTGTACTAGGTTGACTGAAAAGAGACTCCGGTACGTTAAAAATATACACGGCAAATCGCGTGCGCGAAATACAAGATATCTGTGAAGGTATCACATGGCGACATTTGCGATCAGAAGACAACCCAGCGGACGCTTTATCCAGGGGACAACTTCCACGCGATTTCCTGAAGAACGATGCATTGTTCCATGGACCACCCTAGCTCGAACGACCGGAGGTCGAGTGGCCCATGGAGTGGTCCAGTAGCCCGACCGAAAGAAAAATTCTCGAATTGCCGGACGTAAAGAGATTATCGGTATTAACGACGCGAATTGAATCAGGAGTTATATTCTCTAGTTACACACTATTATTAAAAATTGTAGCTCGATGCCGGAGATGGCTTAAGACTATCCCATACAGGGGAGAAATGTCGACGGCGGAAATAACAGAAACGGAACGACGCGTTTTAAAAATCGGGCAAGATTAACAATTTCGCGCTGAAAGAGAAAGGTTGAAAACAGCGGGAGGAGTAAAGAGCACAAGGCTCGCCGCGTTAAATCCGATGCTTGACGAAAAAGGTTTAATTCGAGTTAGGGGTCAACTTCGAAACGCAAATTTAAGTTTCTACGAGAAATGTCCGATAATATTGCCCTCACACAATCACATCACCGATCTCATTATCCGAAAACTCCTTGAACAAAACTTTCACGCCGGTATACAGACTACCTCTATGCCCCTCGACAACGTTTTTGGCTCCTCGACGGCAAGAATCAGGTGCGAAGAATCGTACGTCATTGCGTACGTTGCACCCGATTCCGTGCATCCGGCATCCAGTATAAGATGGGGGATTTACCAAGCTCGCGAGTGCAGGAAGCCACTGCATTCTCCCACGTCGGAGTAGATTTCTGAGGTTCCATCTACGCGAAAGAAAAGAAGTACCGTAGTAAAGGTCGCGTTAAAATATACGGGTGCATCTTCATCTGCATGACTATCAAGGCTGTACACGTCGAATTAGTCAGCGATCTGACTACAGATGCTTTTTTGGCCGCTTTCAGGCGTTTTGTGAGTCGAAGAGCTGTTCCAACTCACGTTTATTCTGATAACGGAACAAACTTCGTCGGGGCTAATAACCAGTTAAGGGAGTTATACGCCCTGATGGAATCGGACGAATATAAAACAAGGGTTCGTGATCTCGCAATAGATCATAGAATATCGTGACATTTCAATCCACCCATCTCACCTCATTTAAGAGGTTTGTTGGAAGCTGCAGCCAAATCTTTCAAATATCATTTTAGGCGAATCGTGGGCCAACTGCTTTTTTTTACGAAGAAGTAGACCACATTCGCTATTGAAATCAAAGCTATTTTAAAATCACGCCCGTTATGCCTTATTTGGTCAGATTTAAATGACTCAACCGTACTAAGGCCTGCACATTTCTTTTAGATTAAAGGAACGTTTACGACAATGTCGAAGGATAATTATATTACAACTCCATCTAATCGATTTTTTTCATGGAAACTCATTACAAAGAAACGCCAGAAGTGAACCTAACTCCAGCATAAAATCAAAGGAATACCACCGTCATTCTCATTGACAAAATTGAACTATTCATGAGATGGCCGTTAGGCCGGATCGTGAGCATACATCCAGGAGAAGATGATGTAGTACGAGTGGTCACCGTGAAGACGGTCTACGGAGTTTTCAAGCACAATGCGATAACTATTTGTTCATTGTTCAACCATCCTTAATTTTTTGTATTGTCTTTAAGACCTAACTATTCCTTTGTACGTACAAGAAAATCGCCTGGCCAGCGATTATCCGAATGTGCTGAGCAAGTCAGCGGAGATATGCTGAGTGATTCTGCGAATATGTCCAGCGTCTTATATTATAAGCAATGAAATGAACATGTTCAATAACCTATACAGCTAGCGGTATATTTAACTGACTAAGTGACCTAGGTCGAAAGTATTGTAAAATTGATTGTAACAAGCGCACAACACAACACATGTATTATGAATGTCATTGATCGTTACACTCCCAACGGGGGGAGTATGTACGATCCAAAATGATCGTACGGTAATTAGCTATAGTTAAATCGCGCGCGTCCGATTCTATCGATTAGGATTCCAGATCGATACTCATTGCGAGCATGGATCAACTACCAGCAACTATCGAGGCGCTCCTCTAGTTACCCCTACCTATCGCACCCCCACTCTTCCATCCCCTAGCGCGTACACCCTGCTGGGCCAGTACAAAAGGACATTCTTTCATTCCATCACTGGACGCCTGTGATTATATATTTAAATCAAAGGAGTTAAGTTAAATTAGTTAAGGAACGTAAGGTAGTTAAGGAACCAGAGGTGAGATCTTTCTATTATATACATTTCACATGGGCGGTATTTTCCCGCGTGGTAACAACACGTGGATGACTCTCATTGTTATAATTAAATATCATCCAGGGTTTTTATGCCACAAGGCTTTTCCCTGACGAGCTAATAAAAAAGGCATTGTTTCTTTGTTTGGCTCAACCACGTGCTTGATTAATTTATTCTAATCCCTTCTTCCTCATCCCCAGCAACTAATTACCAGAGGACTCTTAATTGGAGAATTTGGTCATAACAGGTAGACTATCTTATTGAAGGTATTCCAGATGAAGCTTTACGTGATCAAGCAAAGATGCAACGTTTTGAAAATAAGGATACTTTGCTTAAAGCTTTCGAAAAAATTAGGTTGAATAATTAATCGAATGCTGTTAGTAAGAAAAAAGAATCACCTAAAGGCTCAGCCAGAAACAGAGGCAAATCCAGATCCGAAGCCGATAGTCAAAACAAAGGGGAGCACGAGAGTTCGGAGAAACCCAGTGATAAAAAGAGAGTCCAGTGTTATAATTGTAGCGCGTTCGGTTATATTGCAAATGATTGTAAGAAAGAGAAAAGGCCGAAAGGCTCTTGCTTCATTTGTTCGTCGACGGATCACGTAATCAAAGACTGTCCCGAGAAAAAAAAGAAATCGAATAATTCTGAAGTTACGAATATTGAGAAAAAGTTAAGTTCCGAATTTCACTCACAAATTTCAATGTATTTTGAGGACAATGGCGAACAATTTGAAATGATTTTTACGGCTTTGTTAGATAGTGGCAGTCCTATCAGTTTCATTATAAGTAAGTTTTTGAATCCTGATATGATCAAAGAGTGTGACAATCATGATTATTACGGAGTGAATGATTCGAATTTGAAAATTATGGACAAAAATACACCTCTTTGCACGTTGTTTGATTGTACTCGAGCGATTAAGTTATTGGTTGTTGATGATAACACGATGGTTTCGCCAATAATATTGGGTCGTGATGTATTTAAGATTTTTGAGATAGGAATTTTACAACACATCGAAAAATCGAAAATTGAGAAAAATAGAATTTCAGAAGTTGAAAAAAATATGAATTATGTTAATGATACTAATAATAACATAAATCATATTAGTGCGATTATGAATATTGCAATTGACAAAATAGAAAGTGCTGATTCACTGAAAACAAATTCTGAAATTCCATACCATTATCAAAAAGAATTGATAGAAACATTCGAAAAAACGTATGTATTAGCTTCTAAGCCCGAAAAGCCGAAGACAAAGGCCAAGCTTTCACTGAAATTGAAAAGTCATAAGCCATTCAGATTTTCACCTCGCAGACTTACTTTTACCAAAAAAAAATAATTTGAGAAATATTATGGATGATTTATTAGAGCGTGGAATAATAAGGCCTAGTTAATCAGAATATTCCTCAGCTGTTGTACTCACACGCAAGAAAAATGGAAAGATAAGAATGTGCATTGACTATCGAGAATTGAATAAATTTCTAGAGTCAGATAATTACCCTTTGTTAGTAATTGACGATCAAATTGCATTGCTAAAAGAAAAAAAATTTTTTACATCTTTAGACTTGAAAGATGGCTTTTTTTCACATTGATATGGCCGAAGATTCAATTAAATACACAGCTTTTGTTACATCTTTTGGTCAATACGAGTTTGTTAAAATGCCATTTGGATTGAAAGTTGCACCTAAACGTTTCCAAAAATTTAATTACCAAATTTTGAAAGAGGTAATTGAATCTGGTGATGCTATTGTTTTTATGGATGATATTTTAATTACAACTAGTACTATTGAACATCATTTGACTGTATTAAAAAAGATTCTTAATATTTTCAATGACAACAAAATTGAATTGCAATTGACAAAGTGTAGTTTTCTGATGACTGAAATTTACTATCTAGGCTATAAAGTCACAGAGGGGGCAATCATACTAACAGACGATCACATAAGTGGTATTGTGAATTTCCTAGTTCCGAAAAATACTAAAGGCGTTCAAAGTTTCATTGGCCTTGTATCATACTTCCGAAAATTTATTGAGTCATTTTTACACATTGCCAAGCCGCTATATGATTTGTTGAAAATGAAAAGTGAATTCAAATTTGGTGAAGTCGAATTGAATGCTTTTAATGAATTGAAAAATCGATTGGTAAGCGCACCTATATTCGCGATATATGACCCACACGCAGAAACCGAACTTCACTGCGATGTCAGTTCGCGAGGGTTCGGAGTGATTTTACTTCAACGCGGCAGCGATCGTAAGCTACATCCAGTATTTTATTTTTCTCAAAGAGCAACTGCCGCAGAAAGTAAATACCATAGTTTTGAACTTGAAATGCTTGCTATTATTTATGCTCTCAAAAGATTTCGAGTCTATTTGTAGGGTATTAAATTCAAAATAGTTACTGATTGCAGTTCGTTAGCACTTGCATTGAAAAAACACGATATCAATCCGAGAATCTCACGATGGATTCTCGAGTTACAAAATTATGACTATACGAGTTAACACAAATCGTCAGTGCGAATGCGGCACGTGGACGGCCTAAGCAGATGTAATTTTGTTGCGGTTATCGAAGATAATTCGTTTGAAACTAATTTAGTTATCGCTCAGAATCTTGATGAGAATATTGTAAAATTGAAAAATGAATTAGAATTGTCCGAAGGTAAATTATACGAAATGAGAAATGGAATTATTTATCGCAAAATTGGTGAAAAATTATTGTTTTACGTTCCGTCTGAAATGGAAAAAAGTATTTTATTTAAATACCATGATGAACTGGGTCACATGGGTTCCGAAAAAGTAATTGATATCGTCAGCAAAAGTTATTGGTTTCCGCAATTGAGACAAAAAGTTAAAGAACACATACGAAATTGTTTCAAATGTATCGCGTACAATTCGGCTAGTGACAAAGTCGAAGGTTAACTCCGAAGTATTCGGAACGGTGACCGGCCATTTGAAACGATTCATGTTGACCATGTCGCTATCTCGGATGTTCGCGTGACTACTAAAAAACATGTACTAGTGATTGTAGACGGCTTTTCAAAATTTGTTAAACTTTATGCAGCAAAATCTACAACATCGAAAGAAGCCATTGACAGCTTGAAAATTTACTTTTCATGCTATAGTAAACCAAAAAATATTGTATCAGATAGAGGATCGACCTTTACTTCAACGGAATTTTCCGATTTTGTTACAGAATTTGATATAAAACACATTTTAGTTGCTACAGGTTCGCCTCATGCGAATGGACAATTCGAAAGAGTAAATCGAACTCTCAAACCTATGTTAGGTAAATTGTCAGACATTGAAGTTGGAAAAACTTGGACTAAAACTCTATTTGAAGTTGAATTTGCTTTTAATAATCTAGTACACAAAACAACGGGTGAAACTCCCAGTATTTTGTTGTTTGTTATTCCTCAACGAGGTAAAGTGCACGATCCTATAGCTGAACTTTTAATCGATGATGTAAATTGTGAAAAAAGAAACCTAAAAGAGATAAGAGATAAGGCCAGTAAAAAAAATTGAAAAACAAAATCAGATAATATCTCAAGCCAATAAAAAGCGAAAAGACGCAACAGTATATGAAGTAGATGACTACGTTATGATAAAAAGTTATGATAATACAGTAGGTATTTCTCCAAAATTAATTCCACAGTTTAAAGGTCCTTATCAAGTGACTAAAGTTTTACGTAATAATAGATATGTCATTGCTGATATACCCTCTAGTAGAATAGAGGGAGACGGTCGCAGCGATCATGCTGCAGTCCTTACCAATCGAATGTTCCGGGTGCGAATACGCCGAGTGGTCTGACCATTCAAAAGCCTCTACGTCACGGTAGTCAAACCGCGTGGCCAGGGCAGACAATGCCCCTACTGAACCTGCGCAACTCCTGCGAAAAGTTACCTTGCAAAGAATATTGGGCCGATGCTTTAATCTAGGCGCTCTGCTGCTGGAGTTGATAAGGCATGGCTTGATGGCGACGGCCGTGAAAGGTGGCGGCGAGACGATGAGAGATTTAGTCGCAGGAGGTGGGTCTTGTACCACGAGCAGAGTTCCAGGCGCTGCTGGGGGTGATGATGATGATGTTAGCGGCGCCGATGGCGGTGCCGAAGACTGCGACGTTATGGGAGCCCGTGCGAGGTTCTGGTCCGCTTGAGTCTGGACAGAAAGCGACTGCTCCGGTAGGGCGATTGTTGGGATGCGTTAACCGGGTGGTCATCAAAAATGTCCAGATACACTGGTTTCAGGGCGTCCGTAGACTCGGCTTTCTCGGCGCCGTTTACTATGATGACGTAAACCTTATCACTGATGCGGCGGATGATTCGATTCAGTCCAGTATAAGGTAGTTCAAATAGCTTTTTGACCGTTTACCCGCTGAAAGACGTGCGAACATGTTCGGAGGTCTCTGAACCTCTCAACCATACCGTTGGCTTTGCCGCACGGCGCAGATGACCGGGAAGGCATCGTAAACGCTGTGGGCCATGATGGCGAGCTCGTCAAGGTCCGTGGTCCGCAGGAGTCGCAACAACTGGGAGACTTGCGAAGGGAGGAAATCGAACCAGCGAACATGGATTGCGTCATCGCCGACGCTGTCGTCAGGGAGGTGGCGCATCCAACGGAAGAGCAGAGACGACGAGCGGTCCCCTATAGTAAGGCCGAATAACAACTTTTGTAGCCGTTTCTCCGTAGTCTCGCTAAAGCGAGCAAGGATAGGCTCCTTGAGATACTCGTATTTGCCGGTGGAGGGTGGCCACTTGAGCACATCTTGAAGCTCTTCTGCTATTTCCGCATCCAGCTCCACGATGACCGTGTTGAGGCGTTCGGTATCCGAGCGTATCCCATTGCAGGAGAAGATGGATTCTATCTGCAGGAATCACACGTCCGGGCAACGACGCGTGAAGGGTGGCCAGCGGTAGACCCAACTGCCGGCGTCGTGAGGATGGGTAGACTCGGCGTAGGTGTGTGCGGGCACAATGATGTCGGAGGTCGGTGCAGTAGCCGGTACAGCGGCCGGTACCGGACTCAGGCGTTTGGCGTCGTCTGGAAAATAGCCGGTACCAGCTTACTTAGATCCCGTTTTCTTCTTTTTCTTTTTTCTTTTTTTTTTGAACAATAGTTTACTGTGTGTATATAATCAACACGGAAAATTTGAGCACAGAGAATATGTGGGCCTTTGTTCCCTGCAACACCCCTCCGTACCTAATGTTCGCGGGAGATAAAAGCCTACTTCCACATACGGAGATCCCTAACAGCGAAATGGACATAGAAGACCAGCAGATGAATGTGCCAGATATTACAATGGCCTCAAACAGCAGTGTAGGTGCATGACAACAGGAGGCTCCCCACTAAGAGCATCCACCTTAACGCTGCAAAATATCTGATACAAACAGAGCAAAGGGCAGGGAATAACCCCGCTGGATAAATTATTATTCCAAGCGAGAAAACGTCTTAGATACAGATCTACAACACCAACGGACACACTACCAAACATAACCACAATCAGAAAAAGGCCATTGGAGAATTCTCTAACAAGCGCAACGACAACACAAAGACACGGTGAACAAAGCATGCACCGACGTTCGTCCGAATAGAACGAACCAAATAGAGTTGCCAGGCAACCAGGATTCTCGGATAACCAAACGAGAATTCAAATCGAAAACAGATTCGCGCTCCTACAGGACACCGAGGACACCGACCAAGGTAACTACCAAAAGAGGGAACAAAACCTTCATCCTTCCACTACAGCATGGCCGTCCCTAGATTGGCAGCAACAAATAAGGCGACCAGCGCCTCCACCTCACTCTGCCGCACGGAGGTTAAGACATCCAGCGCTGCAATACCGACGGAGCAACACTTCAGCTAAAGTCAGAAGACACCTCTCACTGAGCAAAGGGGAAAGGATCTCGGACACGGCAAGGGCCGCCCATCACCGATATTTGTGTGTGATGTTAATTTTGAGAAAATCAAAGGTATTCTCAAAGGAATGAATAACTATACAAAAGACCTTATTCATAAAAAAACGGATAGTGACACATGCACAATCTTCGCCTTGTCAAACACCACCTATAAAGACATTATAAACAAGGGCAAAGCTAATTATATTAAATTCTACACATATACACCAAACAGTGCGAAACCAAAAAATTTAGTTCTTAAGGGCATAGAAGGCAACGTGTCAGGCGATGACATCAAAAACGAACTTCTCAGTCGAAACTTACCAAACACTAATATCGTAAAGGTATCAAATATCAAATTTAATAGAATTAAGAATAAAGAGCATTTCTTTGTGCAATTAAGCAATGACAGTGACATTCAAAATATCATTAAAATTAGGAAATTAGATATGCAAAGAGTACATTGGGAACCTTTTAAAAGGAGAGGCCTTTTAAAGTGCGTCAAATATCAACGTTTTCGTCAACATCATAGCCAGGGAAATGTGCAGTCCCAAAAGAGATTAACGATCTAAATAATTAATACTGTGCCAATTGCGAAAGCACAGGACACCCAGCCTCATACAGTTGCTGCCTATATTATAAATTCGTAACGTAATTAATAATTACGTTCACGAAGATACCACACCTCACACTCCTATCCCTAAAGCACAATATAACATGCCAGTAAGGAATAGCACCACAAATCACATCCAAAACCCCAATATCCCACAAAACGCATGGTATAGTACGCACAAATGATAATCACAACATAAACAATAACAATAATAATTTCAATTTCGAAAAACTCCTTACTCGCATTGAGCAACAAATAGACAAAGCAATTAATTACAAATTGATCTAGCTGCAAACCGCAATTAGCACCAATGCCAAGCGAATTGACACCATATTTGATTACATAAACACTAGCCTCGAATATGTTGACTAGTAATAGTAACATCTCTAACACCAATCACATAGATTACAGCCAATTAATTGTAAATAAGTGTATCAAAGTTGCAGCTATTATTGTTAACTCCCTCATATCCCTCAGTAAAAGGTATGAACTACTATACTTCATCAAATCTAATAACCTCGATATTACTCTAGTCAGTGAAACCAAACTTAATAAAAGTCATAAAATTCAATTCAAAGAATACATCATACGAACGGATAGACCTAACAGTACCAGAGGACACGGTACTGCAATAATCATCAAAAATAACATAGCTTATCAAACAATTTACTCCTTTTCATCCAGAAATAATTCCATCCTAGAATTCACAGCAGTATAAATAAAAACCACTAACAATAAAAATATCCTTATTGTTGCTCTGTATGCTAATAATAAAGAGATCCCTCAGGGGGCGTGCAAGGTTCCAGCACGGCGCGGGAACCGCGACCCCGAGGAACCCGTCGCAGCACGGAACAAATAAAACTAATGATATGAACAAACAAACCTTTGATATACCTCAAGTGGTATACCCTACAGAGAGACAATCCACCCTGGGTTCCGACCGGAAGAAAGATCCGGTGGCCCATGGCAGCGGCGAGGATTCTGAGGGCCGCAGTAAGTGCAAGAACTCAATGGAAAATATATCACGAAAATGCGAGAAAAAAGATAAAACAAAGGGGCACAATTTCCTAGACCTGCAGAAACGAAATAGAACGGTGAGTGTATCGAGTGTAGGAAGCGCATCGAGCTACAACTCTTTCACCGACAACGACGACAGACAGGAAAACTTAAAAACGGTACAGGCAAGACAACAAAGACTGGACATTACAGCGCTACAGAAACGAGACCTGACGGAACTGCTGACGATTATACAGACGACAGCAACAAAGATGGCAGAGGCAGCGACCATCCAAAAAAACATGAATATTACCGTCAAGACAGGCAAAAAGACGATCCTCGAACCCGCTGATGTCGCGCTTAATAAGTGTGCCACGGCGGTTTCGAGGCAGCGGACCAACGACGGCGACACAACCACGGATACAGAGACAGAGACGAACAAACGGGAGACACCACGAACAAAACTGAAAAGGGAGACGACCAAGACCACTCCGGAGTCCGCACAGAAAAGGACCCCGCGAGTGGAACCGGCTGCCGCCTGGCAGACGGTGGTGACAAAGAAAACAAAGAAGAAAGAACGGAGAAAGACGGACGAGACGAACGCTCACGAACGGCCTGAAAGGCACAGACCGATCATCAAGCAACCGGGACTCGCCGTACTGGTTAAGAACGGAAAAGATAAGACGTACTCAGACATAGTACGAAAAATGCGAGAGACAGTAGAACCGACCAAAAACAACGTGACGGTCAAGACTGTCAGAAAGACGAGAGACGGACTGTGCCTCATAAAGATACAGACAGCAACGGACGGACGAGAAGACTTTCGTCGCGCGCTCCAGAACGCTGTCGGCGATGACGGCAGCGTAAAAGACATGACCTCCCAGACACAAGTGGAGATTATGGACCTGGACTGCGTGGTGACGAGAGAGGACGTGATACAAGCACTACGACGGGAGACAGGACGGGACGGAGACTTTGGTACCCATATCTTTGGCCCAAACCGGGCTGAGCAGAAAATGGCGGTCTGCAATCTTGAATCGCAGGAAGCAAAGATTCTACTCGGACGCGGTCGGATCATGATAGGATGGATGAAACGACTCACGGTGACAAAGTGCTACAAATGCCTGGGCTTTGGACACACAAAAACGAGCTGCAAAGGACCAGACAGAACGAAGAACTGCAGGAAATGCGGTGAGACCGGACATTACGCGACGGACTGTAAAAACAGACTGAACTGCTCTCTGTGCGCCAAAGCAGGACGCATGGACGCGGCGCATCTCTCGGGCTCCGGGAGGTGCGCGGCGTTCCGGGTCGCGCTGAAGGAGTGCAGGAAGCGGGCAGGACGACGGACAGCGTAATCCAGGGAAACCTGAGCCGCAGCAGGACAGCTGACATGCTACTACCCCAGATAGCAGATGAACTGGACGCTGACATACTCATACTGTGCGAGACATACAGAAAACGGACAACACGGACTTGGTACACAAACGACGACGAGACGGTAGCTATCTGGGTAAGGAGTGCTGCCCGTTCCCGGATAACCGGCTGTGGCGCAGGGGAAGACCATGTCTGGGTCAAGGTGGGCACTGTCACTTACGTCAGTGTTTACCTTACCCCAAACTGTGACGCGGCGGAGTTAGAAAGAAATGTAGCGGCCCTCGAGGACGGAATCAGGGAACTGCCTGTGGACCTGGTAGTCGCTGGGGACTTCAACTCGAGAGCGATCGAGTGGGGCATGACAGCGACGAACAAACGAGGACGGCTGCTTCTGGAGATAGCCTCAAGGCTAGACCTAGAAGTAGCAAATACAGGAAACACGCCGACATACAGACGACCGGGATATGGTAGCTCTATCCCAGACGTAACAATGACATCAGACAGACTGCTGACACAAGTAAGGCGATGGCGGGTGATCGAAGACTACACGGCCAGCGTCCACCAGTACATCGCCTTTGAGGTAACAAGAAAGACAGCAACGGCACAGAAAAGACAACGACAACCTCAGCGGTGGAACACGAACAGATTCGACACACAAAGGCTTTCGGAGGAACTGGCGGCAACGCCGGCCCCGATCGCCAGCGTTCCCCCGGATCTGACCGGTCGGATCAGGGCGGAAAGACTTACAGACGAGACAGCTAAACTAACAGAAAAGCTGTGTGAAAGTACGATGCCGAGAAAACACCTCATACGAAACAGACAGCCACAATACTGGTGGACGGACGAAATCGCCGAACTGCGGAGGGGTTGACTCGCAGCACGCAGAAGGGTTACAAGAGCCAAAGGCAGGCCTGAGAGAGAAGCACTCCAGGCAAATTACAGAAAAGAATTTAAAAGACTGACTAACGCTATCCGAGACAGTAAGACGAAGTGCTGGAGGACGCTCTGCGAGGAGGTGGACCGCGACCCGTGGGGTGCCGGTTACAAGATAGTGACCGGCAAACTGGGGGCTCGGGAACCACCTGTACTCAAGGATACGGAATCCATGCGACGCATTGTGGACGGACTCTTCCCAACACACCCGCTGCGAACAGATACGACAGACGAAGACGAGACAGCAGCGGTTGACGCCTTCACAGCTTAGGAGCTCTTCAGAACGGCTAAGGCGTTGAAGGTTGGCAAGGCGCCGGGACCAGATGGTGTGCCGGGGGAGGTTGTACGGCTGATGGTCAAACAGAGGCCGGACATCTTCCTTGACCTGTACAACACCTGCCTACAGACAGGGACTTTTAGCGACCGATCGAAGGTAGCGAGGCTGGTCCTCATGCCTAAGGGTAAGGGGGACCCCAGCACGCTATCAGCCTACCGGCCGCTGAGCCTACTGGACACGACGGGAAAACTTTACGAACAGTTACTCAGACAGAGACTTACAGGGACGATTGAAGCTGGGGGATGCCTTTCAGGTCATCAGTTCGGCTTCCGGAAGGGTCGGTCGACCGTTGGTGCGATCCAAAGGGTCGTTGACACCTTCCGGGAAACAGACAGATACTGTCACGCAGCGCGACTCATCATGTTGCTGGCGACATTAGACGCTAGGAACGCCTTCAACTCGGCTAGGTGGGTGGACATCTTGCAAGCGCTTAAAAACGCTTTCAAAGTTCCACCGTACTTGCTCCGGGTGGTGAAGGATTACCTACGAAACAGACGACTGACGTACGAGACGACAGAAGGACACACGACGAGACAGATCACCGCTGGGGTTGCCGAAGGATCTATCCTCGGACCGGATTTTTGGAACGCGACCTATGACAGCCTGATTAGACTAGAACTTCCGCTTGACGTATCTCTCGTCGCATACGCTGATGACGTAGCAACGGTGATCGTAGAGCGGACCCTAGAGCTGGCGCAAGTAAAACTTAACCAGACAATGAGACGAGTCGGACGGTGGATGACAGACCACGGACTGCAACTTGCGACGGAAAAGACAGAACTGCTGATCCTCACAAGGAGACGCGTACAGACGAGACTCCCCATGACAGTTGGGACAGAAACAATCGAGACCAGGGGGGAAGTCAAGTATCTGGGTGTAACCCTAGATACGAAGATTACTTTCTGGCCTTACATATAGAGTACAGTCCAGAAGCCGGCCGAAAGAGTAAAATCCTTAAGCCGCCTGATAGCAAACACGAACGGACCGAGAACAAGGAAACGGAGTCTACTGATGTCAACAGCTCACTCGATCCTTCTGTACGGGGCAGAAGTCTAGGCAGATTCCCTGAAGACAAAGAAGTACTGCCACGCAATGATGACGATACAGAGACAGAGCGCGCTGAGGATCGCCTGCTCCTACCGGACGGTCTCTGCGCAGGCCGTTCTGGTCGTGGCAGGTGTGATTCTCATAGATCTTCTTGCTTTTGAGCGCAAGAGGATCTACGGAAGAAACGCAGACACGAGACTACAGGACGCAACATCGACAGAAAGGGACAACACTATGCGCGCGTGGCAACAGGATGGACGGAAGAAAGAACAGGCAACTGGACAAGACGACTCATCAAGGACCTGAGACAGTGGACAAAACGAGACTTCGGGGAAGTAATCTTTTACGTAACACAACTCCTGACAGGACACGGGTACTTCCGACAATACCTCCACAGAATGAACAGAGTACGGACATCAAACTGCACATACTGTGGACACGAACGAGACGACGCGAAACATACCTTCTTCGCGTGCGACCGCTGGACTGACCTCAGACGGAGACTGGAAGCGACCGTGGGAGAAATCACCACTGACAACATCGGGGAGGTGATGCTCCACGGAAAGGACTGGTGACAATTAGTTGCCACATATACGGAGACTATTCTAAGACGGAAAAATGCGGACGGCTGCCTGACATGATGGATTTGACGCAAGACAACAGACCGAACCACACACAAAACACAACAGACGAATAACAAAACGACACACAGACAAGACCCTTAACCAGAAGTAATACTAAAGTAATCCCTGGTTGGGGGGAGACGCGGACGACTACGCGGACAGAAGTGGATTTTCCCCTCGCCTGAACAAGGAAAGATCAGGGGTGGGGGGATTTAGCTGATATGCGTTTCGGAGGAAAGGACGAGACGAGAGTTCAGCACACGGGGGCCGGCTCTGCTTCTGACGTCGAGGGGCGATCTTTCGACTGCGGGGGCAGGGCTGACGCCTATGGTCTATAAAAGATTTGCCTTTACTTTTTACCACGTTAAAAAAAAAAAATAATAATAATAATAATAATAATAATAATAATAATAATAATAATAATAATAATAATAATAATAATAATAATAATAATAATAATAATAATAATAATAATTTAAACAATAATTGAAACAAAATTAAAACCAAAATAAAAAAATGGAAGAAGACGGAAGAAAGATCGCTGAGCAAAGCGACAAAGGAGAAGATGCCCAGCTTGCGAAGGAGACACCACAGGATGGTGAGAGAGAGAAACTCGCGCAAGCGAGATCCCTCCTTGCTAATATGAGCGCGGCTGTGATGAGACAGCCAAATGTGAACAATTCCATCAAGCAAGGGCTCCAGAAATTGGAGAAGATCATCGAAAGCCTCGAATTTATATACAAACTTCGAGCAAAGGCCAATGAAGGAGCGAGGATCCCCGCGCGAGTCTCTCAGCGGCTACGGGCTAGCTCTGTGCCAGATGTGGGCACAAACAAAAGAGGAGCCACAAGCCCTCCGCAGCTCCCTTAAGATAGCCTTAAAAGACCGAGGAAAGAGGCGACGGCGACCGAAGCCACCAAATGGACGGAGGTCGTCAAAATGAAAAAGAAGAAGAAAAAAATCCGCGAAGAAGGAAAAGAAGCTAAGGAAGGCAAAGCAAAGGAGCGAAGCCATTCTCATCAAGCCAGCGGAAGGGAAAACCTACGCGGAAGTGCTAGGAGCATTCCGCAATAGTGTTAACCGCAAAGAATGCGGAGCAGATGTTACGAGGATCCGCAGTACAAAAGCTGGTTGCATCCTAGTTGAGCTCTCTAAGAGCACTAAGAACAAGGAGCCTCTAACGCAGGCCCTCTCAACGGCGATAGGAGCGGCAGGAAAAGTCCAATCGAGGAAGCCAAGGATGACCCAGGAGATCCTCGACCTCGAAGCCACTGCCCAGGAAGAGGAAGTCCTCAACGCCATACAAAAGGCGATCGAAAACCCGGACGAGCTCGGCGAACTAAAGGTGACGATGCTGCCTCCGAACCGACGACAGAAGAGAATAGCTCTTGCTGAAATGAATGAGACTGGAGCCATGTCCCTCTTAAAGAAGGGAGCAGTAGTGGTCAGCTGGATCAGATGCCGGCTTAGAAGAAGAATTGTCATACAAAGGTGCTATAAATGCCTGGGCTACGGGCACACCAGACGCGACTGTAAGGGCCCGAATCGAACACACCTCTGCTACAGATGCGGCAGGGAGGACCATATTGCCAAAGACTGCAGCACGGATCCAAGATGTGTGCTCTGCAGCGGATTACAAGCAGGAGGGGATGTAAAACATGTTCCCGGATCAGGGGCATGCAGGGCCATCAGACAGGTCTTGGACAGAAGAAAAACAAACCAGAGATAATGATCAGAGTCCTCCAAGGAAATATGAACGGGGCCAAAGACGCTGACGCTCTCCTACCGCAAATGCTGGGCGAAAGAGGGGTGGACATAGCGCTCATGAGTGAGCAGTACGCGAACCACGAGCAACCCACATGGCTCAACGATGCCGCAAAAATAGCAGCAATCTGTGTGGCTAAAACGGGAGTGATCCGCCAGGATTTAGGCGGATCAGAGAATCACTTTGTTTAGCTGAAGAGTGGAGGCATAACATACGTTAGTTGTTACTTCTCCCCAAATACCGGCATCGAGGAATACAGAGCGAGAATTGGGCACCTTGAGGACACCATCCGAGACAAAATGGAAGGCAACCTTATAATAGCCAGAGACCTCAATGCAAGAGCAGTGGAATGGGGAATGCCCGTGACAAACTCCAAAGGACGGGCTGTCCTCGACATGGCAGCGAGGCTCGGCCTACTCGTCATGAACAAAGGGAAAACGACGACATTCCGCAGGCCGGGTTTCGGCAAATCGATACCAGACATCACCCTGGTATCAGAGAACCTCGGGCCAAGAATAGTCGGTTGGCAGGTGATCGAGGACGAAAATGGTAGCAACCACCAATACATTGTCTTCGACATCACAGATGGAACCGCCACAAAGGAAATAGCACGAAACACAGGATGGAATGTCAAAAAGCTAGATACTGAACGACTGACGCGGGAAGTGGAAAGCGGCCTCGCTGCTATCAATAACAACGTTACTCCTGCACGAGAAACAGGAGAAGGAGCACACAGACTAGCTGAGGAAACCATGCTGCTGGTAAAAAATGCCTGTGAGGTTGCCATGCCGAGGAAGAAAAGATGGAAAGGCAAAGGGTCGGCTTACTGGTGGAACGAGGAAATAGCCGAACTGAGAAGACAATGCCTCAGACAGAGACGTCTGTATCAAAGATCCAGGAACAGACAGGAGGCCAGGCAGAAATACGCAGAGTATCAGCTCGCGCGAAAGAAGATTCGCAACGCGATCAAAACAAGCAAGAAGCAGTGTTGTATGCCAGGAGGTAAACAACGACCCCTGGGGCCGGGCATTCCAAATCGTGATGGGCAAGCTCGGGAAGCTTGCACCTACCACGAACAGGGACGCTGAAAATATGAAGTACATTGTAGACACGCTATTCTCGACGCACCCAGAAATCAGGGAGCAAGCAGACAGGATGCTCACAGGTCCAGTCCTTCTCTTCACGGGACGGGAATTGGAGGCAGCAGCAAAATCGATGAAGAACGGAAAAGCTCCCGGACAAGATGGTATACCAGCAGAAGTCATTAAGATTGCCGCGATAAGACACCCGCAACTACTTTTGAATGTGTATAATGCATGCCTGCGAATGGGAGTGTTCCCAGCCCCATGGAAAATCGCACTACTGGTTCTTATTGACAAGGGCAAAGGAGAGCCAAACTCCCCATCATCATACAGACCACTATGTATGCTGGACACAGCAGGAAAGCTCTATGAAAAGTTGCTGCAGAATCGCCTGTTAAAAGCATTACAGGACGCGAGAGACCTCTCCGATAGACAGTACAGATTTCGGAAGGGGAGATCGACGATAGGAGCAGTGGAGAAAGTGGTGGAGGCAGTTTTTGGCACCAGAAACGTATGCCACGGAGCTAGGCCACTTGCCCTGCTGGTGACCTTGGACGTAAAGAATGTCTTCAACTCAGCCAGATGGAAGGACATACTGCGTGAGCTCGAGCACGCGTTTAAGATACCGGACTATCTCTTACGTATACTAAGAGATTATTTGAATGACCGCTATCTGACGTACGCAACGTCGGACGGGGAAAGACGTAAGAAGATAACATCAGGAGCCTTCCAGGGATCAATCCTGGGACCCGATCTTTGGAATGTGGCATACGACGGTCTGCTCCGCGAGGAAATGCCAGAAGGGACGTTCCTGGTCGGGTACGCCGACGATGTAGCCGTATTCATAATCGAACGCACTACTGAGCTCATCCAAATGCGACTGAACCAGGTGATGCACAGGGTGGGGCCATGGATGGAAAGACATGGACTCGAACTCGCGACTAAGAAAACGGAGATGATCCTACTGACAAGAAAAGAAATTGACACCGTCATCCCTCTAAACGTGCAAGAAGAGGAGATTTGGACCAAGGAAGCAGTCAAATATCTCGGGGTGACGTTAGATAGGAAGTTAACGTACTGGGATCACCTCAGGCAAGCAGCAGACAAGGCTGCAAGAAGAGTCAAGGCATTAAGTAAGATCACGCCAAATGTTAGAGGCCCAAAACCTGGAAAACGCAGGTTACTAATGTCAACTGCCTAGTCCATTATACTGTACGGGGCAGAGATGTGGGGAGAGGAACTCAAGGTCGAAAGAAAGAGGACGCAGATCGGCCAGGTCCAAAGGGTAGGAGCTCTAAGGGTCGCTTGCGCCTATCGCACGGTCTCGGAAGATGCGATAATGGTAATAGCAGGCGCAATACCCATTGACCTATTAGCAAGAGAAAGACGGTTACGACACGTATCACAACAGCGACAACGACGCACAGAAGCCGCAAGAGAGGCCCGCGACAGTACGTGGGACCTCTGGCAACAAAAGTGGATAGAAAGCCGCAAAGGGAGATGGACAGCCCGACTCATAAAAAGCGTCAAGGAATGGACGGAGCGACAACACGGAGAGGTTTACTTTTACTTCACCCAACTCCTGTCCAACCATGGCTACTATCAGGCATATCTTTATAAGATGGGCAAAACAAGAACGTCAAACTGCAGCTACTGCGGTTTTGAAAAGGACGACGCGGAACACTCGTTTTTCGGCTGAACTCAGTGGTTGGAGAAGAGACAAGAGCTGGAAGTAAGGTTCGGAACATTTAACGCTGACAATGCCGTAGACAAAATGCTACAAAAGCAGGAAAACTGGACTGCTGTAGCAAACTACGTACACACCGTCCTTCGGAAATAAAAGGAGGACAGATGCTTAGAAGGTTAATGGGAACCACGTAATGCCCTATCAAGAGCGTAAAGACAACAGACACGATGGATAATAAAGACAGAAGGAAGCTCTAATCGCGGGCTAAGCCTCAGTGGCCCCGGCACGAAGTTTTTATGCGAAGGCGGTTCCCGAGCCGGGAGTCCCCCGGAGTAAGGTCTTGCCAGTTTAGTGAGTATTCAGCCTTCGTCACAGAAGATCTGCGAGTCCCACACAGAGGAAGGGTTCGTGCGCCCTCCTATCGTGCGTAAATGCATTCTGGACGACCTCGGAAAAAAAAATAATAATAATAAAATAGATAGAATATCGAATGCGCTAGTCATAAATATAAACCCAAAATTGTAGAATGTTTATCGGTGGAAAGATAGCCTGTCTTAACCTAAGTAAATGTAATATATTCTTTTTTTGAAACTCAGGTAAATGAATTTTTTCTCTTAAATTTTTTACACTTTCTGTGAATGTGAGATACCTTTATTATGGGTTAACACACACAAAAATTTCTTTTTGTGTTGCAACTAATATCTGAAGATTCTGTAATAAAAGGGAACAATTGTGGTCGTATTTTTTTCGTTTCATCGGGTTTTGAGTTACAACGATTTTAAAATATATTTCTATTTTCGTTGTTTTATTTTTTAATATTAAAAATTTTTAAAATATATTTTTTATATATTTTTTTCTATAATTGTAAAATAAGTTGTATTATTTTATTCTTATTGGAAATATAAAGTAAATAAAGTTGTTTTTTTTTGTCACGTGTCTAGTTTCTCTTATTTAAAAACTTTTCTATTTTATTGAAAAATTAGTATAAATTTTCTAAATACGGAAACATTATAATTAAAAAACATGTCTTTGGATATTTATAAGAAAAGTATTTTACAATGTTGTTTAATTTTCTTTCTCTGATATATTTGATAATCATTTCATTTTTTTGTAAAATATTGCAGACAATACAATTATTATATTCTATATATTTCATAATTGTTAATTATTATATTTGCGAAATAAATAATAATTTAATATTAATTTTTTAATAAAATAGAAACATTTTTAAATAGAAAAGAAATGACACGTTTGGTAAAATAAAAACAGACCACGCACCTTCTTTCTTTATTTCGACCTTTCGTTCGTTTGGACCTTATACTTTTGTCACATACCTACGTGCTTATTTCTGTTTATTCTTCTACCCTTCTATCGCTCCTACCTACAAACATTTCGAGTATCGGAAGAATACGTGCCCACGCTTTGTAGTGTGCAGTCGCACACAAACGTACACATATACAACCAGGAGCGATAACTACAAAGCATAGCATAAAGAGGAGACCGAGAATAGGAAAATCTGTATAACCATATTCCGTCTCTCTCTCTCAGGCTCAATCCTATATGTTTGTCTCTCTTTCTCTCGTTATTTAGTATAGCAGCCGCTACATAGCTGCGTTTCCGTTTATTTACTTTTCAGATCACTCTATTCCAAAAAGTTTCCACTTCAATAATCATCTAATAAATACGCAACTTAATTGTGCTATTCTTGCTCGTTATGCAAATTTATATATTTTTTTTTAAATAATTGGCTTTTCATTGACATACAAATAAATTTAATATTCATAATTTATGCGAAAAATTATAGGTTAAAAAGAGTTCTAATTTTTGCGACGTCATTTAACGATTATGCATTGGGCAAATATACATATATATATATATTTGTTATACTGCATATGGTATAGCAATATCATAATGTACTATACCATATGTTTAGTACCATAATGTACAAAATCTATTAATAATATATATGTTACGACCAAATTCCTCAATTAAGAGTCCTCTGGTAATTAGTTGCTGGGGATGAGGAAGAATGGATTAGAATAAAATTAATCAAACACGTTGTTGAGCAAAACATAGAAACAATGCCTTTTTTATTGGCTCGTCAGGGAAAAGCCTTGCGGCCTATGAACTTTGGATGATATTTAATTATAACAATGATGGTCCCCCACGTGGTGATACCACGTGGGAAAATACCATCGATGTGAAATGTATATAATGGAAAGATCTCACCTTTCGCTAGTTTCGCTTACGTACTTTAACTAATTTATCTTAACTCCTTTGATTAAGATATATATTCACAAGCGTCCAGTAATGGAATGAAAGAATGTCCTTTTGTACAGGCCAAGCAGGGCGTACGCACTAGGAGTGAGAAGTGGGGATGCGAGAGGTTGGAGTAGCTAGAGAAGCGCTTCGATAGTTACTGGTAGTTGATCGATGCTCACAATGAGTATCGATGTAGAATCCTAATCGATGGAAGCGGACGCACGCGAATTATGAATTCTGCTAATTACCGTATGATCCTTTCGGATCGTACAGATTGGATTTGCATTTTCCATGTGTAGCAGTTCTCCTTGTTTAAGGATTCGATCCAATCTTTTATTCATTACTACATCCAATTTAATAGCTAAGGGTTTTATGCCTCAAAACTATTCCCTGACGAGCTAATAATTTTATTGGTTCCGTCACATGATTTAATTCTCATTTTATTTCATCCCTTTCTCTTTCTTGTCAATAGATTATTATAATCAACTAAGGATTCCACGTTGGAAAATTTTGTACAGATACTTGAAATTCTTTACACTCAAAATAAGATTGCTTCTTGTCAGACATTTAGTTAGAAGAAAGTTGGGGAGTTTTTAGTAGACAGTGATACAAAAACGTGGGAAGTACTAGTGTTTAATATCATTCGTAACAATGTAAAGTGTGAAACAGTTTTTATTTAATTTAAATAAACCTAATCCTATGTATAGTTTAATATATTTCACGGAATTTGATCTAAAAAGCTGGATATATCGTAGAAATTATTTTAATAATTTAATTTCTTCTATCATATTTTCGTTTAGAAATAAAGATCACCGTAGATATATGTACAAAGTGTGTATCTACAAATTCAATAAAGGAACGAATAGATAAAAAAACCCGTTGACGTATAATTTTTATACGTAATAGTTGTATCAACTTTGTAAAGATAACCATTCTATAAATGCGTAATAGAAATTCGTTATGTATCTTCATTAAGGAAATTTATCATGTTTGTCTGAATACTCTTAATTTCTAATATAGATAAAATTGTATCGAAGTTGATAATGAATGAAAATATCTTAAAAAAGTAGAGACTTTTACGATTACATTTAAAGATTAAGCATCATAACATGTAGCTAATAATTTCTCAACTTTATTACTTCGTTTTTGGAAGCTGTTCATTTTACGTTCCAACAATCTAGCGATTAAGAACGTTTTTTCTAAGTGCGCAAGAAATAATAGCTATTATAAATCAGAAAAAATATAATTCTTGTAAGTACTATAATATTGTGGGAGTAGGAGCGTCTGTTGTATGTGTGTGTGCGTGTGCGGCGTGAATAAACTTCAAGGGTACGTTGCCTGGTAGCATAAACAGGGGCAAGTTCGTGGCGTTTTGAGTCGTAGCCATGGGTGAGCGTTCCCTGGCAGCGCAAACTGAGACAAACTGGTTGCCTGGCGAGATGTTGCCACGGGAGTATCGCCTAGCAGCCAAAAAAAGGGGGCTTTAATATATAAAGGGTGAGCAAGAGAACAAGGGAGAGATTAAGAGAGGACCATACGTGCGTACGTAGGTGTAATCGAGTGCGGTAAAAGAGCGTTTAATAAGTTGACGATTTGCGAGATAATTTGAGCGAGAGTGTTTTCGGGAAAGTAGTTTAGTGCGTTCCTTTACTTTTGGTGTGTTTATTCTTGTTAACGTTTTGTTTTGTGTTCATTAAAGTGTTTTTCCTTAAACTTCTGTGTGGTACCGGTTTTCTCGGGGAATTCGGATATCCTTAGCTGGATACATAATAAGTGTTTTAACTACAATATTATGTTCTTTCTATTTCAATAATTATGTATATACTAAGGGTTTGTGTTTGTGTTTACAAATATAATGTAAGAAACAAGTAATAGAACGGATTTTTCGTGCATTTTTTAAAGTTTATAGATTATGGTTTTTTAAATCACTAAAAATTTGTTTGAAAAATGTTTCATCTTTGACAACTATACCAAGTAGGTAAAATTTCACTTGCCACATTTATATTAAATAACTCTAATTTTGCCTACATTTCAGATAGAATGATGCTCACTTTCTTGTCAAGATCATTTTTATTTCTACTTTTATTACATTGTGTTATAGGGTTTAGAAGAGTCGAAAAGTCTTAAATTTTATTCGTGAACAAAAAGAATAACTGATAGTTGGAAAATTGTATCATTTTTAAGTTGACAATTGTAAGAAGTATTAAAATATTTTTTTAAGAAGTTTATAAAATATTTATTATATTTATTAAAAAATATCTACTAAAAATAAAGTTCTTTTTATTTGTAAAAGTTGTCACTTAATACTAACTTATTACAAATAATGCAGAACATTTGCTTGATAAACTAATGAAAACAAGTAAAAAATATTATCCAACTTACAAGTTTAAGATATTCAGTTCTTTGAAGTACTCTTACTTAATCTCGAAGATATTTAAGTTTATTTCTATAAAAAATATTATAATTCTAATCATCAATATACGAAGTAAGCGTCTCTTTATTTTATTTTAATTTTTTAAGTATGGACAAGCAAAAAGTGATGCATTTCTCTCGATCAAAAATATTCATATTCGAATATTTTTTGAACTAGCACTAAAAATGTAAACTGCTTTAAACAAAGCAAGGCAAAACCATTTGTGTATCTCTTCATTACTAAATATTTAAATAATTCTTTATTTTTCTGCATTTCATTATATGTAATACAAATTTTATAAATAATAATAATTAAAAAGTTTCGCGGTAGATTCATAAAAATAAAATTGGATTTTTCCAATGGTTAAAAGTTAATTAAAAAAATTGATTTATATGAGTAAAAAGATATACATTTTTTTCATACGAAAAAAAACATCAATATATTGCACAAAAAATATTTTATAAATCTCTTTGTTCCCGTCTTTTCTGTGGATTACTAAAGAGCTATGGTTAGAAATTTAAAATACTACACAAAATTTTATAAACAATATATTTAAAAGAATGGTTCTTAATAATAAAATAAAGTAATACGTTGTATAAAATGCCTTTAATTGTACGTGTCTTTAAAAGACTCCCGGTTTTTTCTTCTTCTTTTGACGCTGTCAAAGTTGGACGCTGTTGAAGTTGGTGCCGAAGGTCATAGATCAAAATGCGGTGGTAGTGACAAGGTCGGTGTTGATTGGTTTGTATCATCTAATAGTGTTATTATCTTAACTTTGAAACTAACTGATGGTCATATATCCGGTGGAATTGAATGTCACGGAAGCAAATGCAGCGGAAACATCGGTGTTGGTGTTAAAAGGTTAAAAGATGAAAACAACAACGTTGTACCAGTTTTCATACTAATTCCTAGACCCGTCAATGAAGAAGGTTACGGTGAAGCTTACAGATACAGAGGACACGGTGGAAAACTACCAATTATACCGATCAAAGCTAAAGGACCTAAAGTAATCGATCCTAAATTGTATGAAGCAGATAAAAAAGGTACTTTTGATTCCTTCAGAGGTAATATACCTATTATTCCGGTTGTACCAAACGTGCCACGTTTAGTCGATTCCAATCTTATGACATTAATGAAGATTTTGCTGATAAACTTGTTTATCTATGATAAAGAGATCATCTTAGAAAAAGTCCCGCAAGATTCCAAAGACTACCAAATAAAGAAATAATTCCACAAACAATCAGTGAGGAGGAGGATATACCAAAAAATGTTTATATTACGCAAATTAGCCCTACCACTGCATGCTTCCATATTAGCGTAGGTGGTAAGGTCAATTGCAAGAGATCCAATGCCAGGGCTACGTTAACATTAAAAGTGGTAATCGTAAGGTAATCGTATATCGAGATATGGCTGGAGAATAAATTCAAGAAATTTACAGAGCTAATTTGACGTCTTACAAACAGAAAGAAAAGGATGAATCCTTTGATCTTATCTTTGAATTATCACAAATCTTTTAAATAATGTAGTAATAATATTTTGTTAATTTCATTTTGTTAATTTATACTGACACCACTTACCAAGCTTGTAATTGGTCTTCGAAATCTTCGCTAAACATTGGAAACATTTTTGACTGTAACTACAAACAAAGACAATCCATCTTTCTTTTTTTTTGGAAGTGAAAACTTTTTTAGAATAGGTGTGATTTGAGAAAAGCATGTGTGCAGATCATAAGTGTTCGAAGTGAAACCTTCAAAAAAAAAGTTTTGAGAAAATGAGACGAATTAAGAATATCAGGTGTAGTATAGTTGTAGGGTTTATTTGTTATATTATTATTACTATATTATTATTATATTATTATTATCACATTCAAAAGTTATATTACGTTTAATTGACATATATATAATACATAACATATTACATAACAAATATAATATTCCTTAGGGCTGTTGGCTCATTCGCTACTTAGAGTTTACTATTGTAACTAATGAATTATATCCTTAGAAACCGCTCAGTACAGCGCGCCTTACGGCACCTTCGTACTTTTTAGTTCATATCTTCTAAACGAATCGAGATACCATTAAAATTTTTTTTGCATAATATTTCAACACTACAAGCTATTTTTTAAGTTACAAATAGGAGAAATAAAAACATGCGATGTTTAATAAATTCACATTTTTAATGTTAACTTCCTGGTTACTAGACGAAAAAAAGTTCAATTTCAAATTTTTATTTACTTCCAAGAAAATTAATTTATACTCTCTAATAAAAACGACTTATTTCCTATATAGTCCATGAGATTGACTCTTTTAATAGTATTCGAAAAATCTACTTCTTATATTTTGTCAATTCTTTGAAGACGCATAAATTGGTAACTAAGGTAAAAAAAAATGATGTATAGTTATTGAGGTCCTATAGAAGTAAAATAGAGATAATTATGAATAAAATCCACGACCTCACATTTTTTTCGTTGTTCGCTTTACGTGCAATGCCCCATATTAGAGATATATTAGAACTTAACCCCTATATATATATTAGGAGTACAAATAAGTTTCCGCCGTTTTGAGAGAGATGGCATGGCATTAGGCTTACGTTATAATTCGCATATGATAACCGGCTTGAAAATTAGGTTGCTCACTCAAAAGCAACATAACCCTATCATATTATTAGCTTCGTATTAGCATTATATATATTTTTTTAATCCTAAAATGTCTAAATGTGAGCCAAATAAGCGTCATTTGCGGGAACTTTTAATTTACTTCTTTAATTTAAAAAAATCTGCAGCTGAAGCGCATCGATTGCTTGTAGAAGCATATAATAAGTCTGCCTTGAGTGAAAGAACATGTCGTGAGTGGTTTAAAAAGTTTAAAAATGGTGATTTAGACGTAAAAGAAAAAGATCGCAGCGGAATGCCAAAAATTTACGAGGATGCAGAATTGGAGGAATTATTGGAGATTAAGATTCGTCTCAAACACAAAAGGAACTTTCACTTACTTTAAAAGTCACTCCGCAAGCAGTCTTACATCGTTTAAAATCGTTAGGAGTGATTCATAAACAAGGTAATTGGGTTTCATACGAATTAAAGACGAGAGATGTTGATGAATCCGAACGCTGCCTGAAAGATGGGAAAACGTAGTTGCTAGTGATAGACAATACTTCGGTTAAATTTAGACTACCGTTCTTTCGCAATAAATATTCTTTTTTTAACAAAAGAACGGCGGAAACTTATTTGTACTCCTAATATATAAAATAAATATTAAAACCGAATCTATATATAATACAATCTTTAATATATATTATAATATAACCTATATTATACTTTTTAATAATATAAACTGAGAACGGTATAATTATTAATAATAAATAAATAAATAAATAAATAAATCAATATTAGGGTGGGTCAAAAAAATGACTTTTTTTTTTTAAGTGCCACGCAAAAATGGGTTCCTAGACACCTTAAAAAAATTCTCACCCAATATGAGCTCTTAATTTTAATAGGAAGATCCTCCGCATAGCAGTTTTTTATTTTTTTTTCAGTCCAATAGATTAAAATTCATACCTCATTATTTATTGATTGTACAAAAAAATGTTTAAAACGAATTTTGTAGGAAATTTAATGCTCTACAAAAACTGTATTATATACTTTTTCCGTAAACCTCACTATTTGAATGATATTGAAGATTTAAATTTGATGATTTTTAGATAAATCTCATTTTTGCTTATGAATTTTATAACTCCACAATAAATGACTATTACAAAGTGCACAATACAAATTTTTGTAGGAAATTATCTGCTCTATAAAAATGGTTTCTTATGTTTTGGCGATTAAATTAAGCGTTCAAAAGATATTCATCATCAAACTTTCATGCGTACTGATTTTTGTCTCTGAATATCTTTTGAACGCTTAATTTAATCACCAAAACATAAGACATTATTTTTCTAGAGCAGTTAATTTCCTACAAAAATCTGTATTGTGTACTTTTTAATAGTCATCCATTTGAATGATATTGAAGATTTAAATCTGGTGATTTTTAGAAAAATTTCATTTTTGTTTATGAATTTTATAACTCGACAATAAATGACTATAATATATATATATATATTTATATATATATATTGATGTAGAACTAAGTTCAGCAGTTGGGAAAAAAACAAGCAAAAAAAATATCATGTTTAGAGATTAAACGTGTTAGAAGTGATAGAAGTGAGACCTTCAAAAAACTAAGCTTAGAGAGAATGAGACACTTTCAGAATATCAGGAGTAGAATAATTGTAGGGTTTATCTGGTATAAAATTATTAGTATTATAATATTATTATAATATTGTTAACACAAATGATATTTTCTGTTATTATATTTCCAATAAAAATACAGTAATATAACTTTTTTTTTAAATATAGAAAAAAAATTGAAGAAAATTTAAAAAATTGTGAATTAAAACAAAGAAAATTAAAATTAGATTTTAAAATCGTTGTAATTCAAAACTCGATGAAATGAAAAAAATACGACCAAAATTGTTCCGTTCTTTTTCAAGCAGCTGAAGGTATTAGTTGTAACTAAAAAAATACTTATGTGTTTGCTTACCCATGAAAAGGAAATTTCAAATTCACAAAAAGGCTATCATCTACCTGAGTTACAAAACAGGATATATTATATTTACATAAGTTAGGAAAGCGTATCTTTCAATCGTAAAGCACTCTACAAATTTTTTATCTATCTATGACATTCAGCATTCTATGTTTATTGATACAATTTGGAAAGAGATAGTTTTTGTCAGGTATTCCCATCCTAAGATCATACCGGTGCCCTTTGGTAACAATACATATATGTGGTAACAATATTACAATAAATAAATCCTACAATTATCTTACCCTTGCTACTATGCATACGTCTCATTCTCTCTAGGCTTAGTTTTCATAAGGTTTTACTTCTAATTTCATGTCTGTACACTTGTCCCGAATATATGTTCACAGCTTTAGTTATATAGCATTATTTGTTTGTTTGTGGGAGGCTTAAAGGTTAAAAGTGTTTTGCTTGCTCGGCAATTTCCTGCTGTCAACATATTAGGTGGTTCAGAAAGTCGTTTCGTTTTTTGTTGACGCAATAATGGCATTACTTGATGCAAACCAACAAATAGTAACACATGAGATTGATGAGAGGTTAAATTTATCAAATTTAACTATTTATGACTACTTGAAAGGTTTAGGTTTAACCTCGAAGCAAAAATTATCTTAATGTTTACAAAAGAAAAACGAAACGACTTTCCGAATCACCTAATACATAGGTCAAAGATTTTGTATCAAATTTGGTGTGAAAAATAGTATCAAGTGCTCTATAAACTTCAAATGTTGACACTACTTAACGGGGAGTCTACTTTATTTCAGAAAAATCTTTATATGTGGTACAAAATATTCCGAGAAGGCCGAGAAGACATCAGTCGTCACTGGACGCCTGAGCACGTCAACAACTGATGAGAACGTTAAAAAAGTGAAGAAAAAATTTTTGGAAAATCGTTGAATTACTATTAGAGAAGCTTGCGTGAAGCAATACGAAAAAAACGTCCGGAAGATGGGAAAAACCAGTCATGGTTATTGCATAACGATAATGCACCTGCTCATTCATCGTTGCATGTAAAAGAATTTTTGGACAAAATAAAACCACAATCATTCTTTAGCAATCGTATTCACCGGATCTGACCTCCTGCGACTTTTTTTTGTACCCAAACCTCAAGATATCGCTGAAAGAACAGCATTTTGCATCGATTGAGGAAATAAAGACCGCATCACTGGATGAGCTCAAAGCTATACCAAAAAGTGCTTATCAGAAGTGCTTTGACGATTAGAAAAAGCGTTAGCACAAGGGAATAGTATCTAAAAGGGGATTACTTTAAAGCGGAAAATATAAATATTAATGAATAAATAAATATTTTTTGATAAGAATAAAAATTTACATTACTTTTTGATCACACCTTGTAACTTGCCGATAACACACGACTGGACATAGCTGCAAGCGTAACTGTTTTAAATCAATACAACAAGACGCCTAGTATGGAAGATTGAAATGAAGTGAAAAGGATCTCCCGCTACCTGAACGAAACAAAAGGCGCCGAGCTACGTTTAGAAAACGGGGACGTCGCAGCAAAACTTATCAAATATGCGAATACGGACTGGGCAAAAAATCGTATTGATAAAAACTCTTTAGCAGATATTTATTCCAATATTTCTGATCACCAGTCAGTTTGCTTGCTAAAAGCAATCATGTTTGTCAACATCATCGACAGAGGCCGAATACATTCCCCTTAACCCTTTCGCTACGGGGCGGATATCCGCCGCGGTACTCCCGCAGTACGGCGCGCTACACCGAAACAGTGCACGGTGCACGCAACCGATCGCAGCGGTCGCATCAACGCCTTATTGTAACCTGCGTTCTTGGCTGGTACTTTCGACGAAAAAACTTGTTTTAAAGCTGATTATTTATAATTTATTAACATGCGCACTTTTATTTACTGAGATCAAATGATATTACACAATATAATAATATTATACAACATGATATAAGCGTATGATTAGAATTGATTTTAATAATGATACTACGTGTGGTATTTTTCAAAACATGGTGTTGCGCATAGGCCAACATCACAAATCTTACATTGATATCGCGATTCCCTCCTCTTATCATTTTTAGTACAGACTACACACTTTTGCCACGGGTTCTTACGATTTGTAAGCACTAACGTAATCCGCACAGACCGTTCGAGCCGGTGTCGTAAGACTGATGATCGAGGCATTTGGTTTATTATTGAAGCCCGTAAAAAACAAATGATGCAAAACGAAAGACTCACGCGGCAAGTCTAGAGTGAGATACTCTATGCATAGCAACTGCAGGCGCTTATCATATATACAATTACGCGACATCTTTAGTGGGGGCGACTATAGCCGCTCGTAGTATCTCAGTGGCATCACATGGAAAGCGACTATAGTCGCCCGTAGTACCTGAGTGGCATCACATGGAGAGCGACTATAGTCGCTCGTAGTAGCGAAAGGGTTAAAGAAGACACTCAAGAAAAAATGTGGATCCCTCGCTTAATTAAGGATTTTGACGGAAAACAACAAAACAAAACTTGGATCTACAAGGACAATCAAAGCTGTTTCAAACTTTTGATCATAAAAGATTTAATCATCGGACAAAACATATTGATACAAAGTACCATTTCGTCAAGTATATCAAAGAAAAAAAACTGATTGATTACAAGTATTGCCCCACAGTAAAAATGATAGCTAGCATGTTTACTAAGCAATTAGGAAATATTAAATTAAGGGTTTTGCGGAGATTTGGGGATTGATAAATGATTAAGTCATCGGTGTGTGCATCGTTAAAGAAGAATGTTGAGAAAAATACATATTCTCTTTGTCGACTACAACAACACACACACACACACACACACACGCATACACAAGCGGTTAGCAGATTAAACTGGCCAATATAAGAAACAATAAAGGTGGTTCTTTGTATCGGTCGAATTTTTTGACAGACAATAGGAAGAAGTGGGAAACGGACGGAAGTATCTGTATCTGATCGACCACATCATAAATAATCGCTGACCATTGCACAACGTTTTTTCCATCATCGTATAACAATGTATTTTACACACGTTATTAAAACAATTAAGAGAACATTATTTATATTTAGGTAAAAATTACTTTATTACACTATTTTAATTCAGTGACAATATTATACAGATTAATTGCCACGCATCTTTATCATCTCTCTTTTAATACTGTTAATTTTTCCTTTTGAATTAAGGAAAATTGCAGCGGGTTCGGCAATGTTTTATATTATATTATATTAAATGCAAAGCTTCAGTCTTACTTTATTTTAATATTAAAGATTGTATAACACTTAAATTTTATAATAGAACCTTTCTTATAATACGTCCGCGCTTCTTAAGTGATCTTCTTCAACTGTCTAGTAACTATTTTCCGATATACTTCCTATCCCTCTTTTGTCTTACCTTTTAGTAACTATTGTTCTTTGAGCGCGCATATTTGAATATTACATTAAGGTTAGATGAAATTGAGGATTACTTTCTTATTCCTTTTTTAACACTTCCTCTTAATCCTCAATTTCCTCCTTACATTATATTATATATATATATACTTTTTTTTACAAATATGTAATCCTTTTGTATGCCTAATCAATTATTAACTCTAACAATACTACAAGAAAAAATAAATTTTAGTTCTCTTAAATAGCTATCTCGCAGGAAAAAATTTGGTTGTATTTTACAATGTTATTTTGTTACTAAATATTCTTTAAATCTCTCAAACTTGTTGTAATTCAATGCTTTTGTTAATATATCAGCTATTTGGTTATTGGTGCTAACATGTTTTATGGTAACATTATTTAATTTTATGTGGTCACTTAGAAAGTGATATCTTACATCTATGTGCTTAGATCTTCTATTAAATATACCTGTTTTCATTAACTGAATTGCACTTCGATTATCTACATGCATTATTATTTTAATTGTTTTATCTAGGAGTTCTTCTAAAAAGTTTTTTAAGTATAGCACCTCTTTACAGCAGTCTGCTGCTGCAATAAACTCAGCCTCTGTTGTTGACAGTGCTACTATTGGTTGTTTTCTAGACGCCCAGCTGATTGGTCCGTCACACAGCATTATTACGTATCCACTGGTGCTCTTTCTTGTTTCAGTATCGCCTGCAAAATCTGCATCACAGTAGCAGTGCAGTATATCGTCATTCCCAGTCGATGTGTATGAGATTCCACAGTCCAAAGAACCCTGTAAATATCTAAAAATTCTTTTAACATTTGTTATATTACTACCATTGGGTTTTTCCATTGATCTGCTACAAAAATTTACTGCATAACATATATCTGGTCTTGTTTTCGCAGTAAGATACATCAGATTACCAATGGCCTCTCTGTATGGATAATTTTTATTTTCTTCTTGGACTTCATTTTTCACATTGCTGTTTCCAAGTATGGGTGTGTTTACTGGATTTGCATCCTTCATGTTAAACGTATCCAGAATTTTCCTGGTATATTGTTCTAAAGACAATTTTATTTTACCATCACCGTTTTTTATCTGTATACCTAGAAAAGATTTTGGATTAGTAATTATTGATAGGTCGAAAATTTCTCTTAATCTGGAAACAATGTCTTTTAAAACATCTTCATTATCTCCGAACATTATTCCATCATCAACATGAATTGCCAAAATTGCTGTGTTGTTCTTCCTCTTGAAGATACATTTTTCAGTAATGAGCTGTTGAAATCCATGTTCCTTTAGTGTTTCAGTAAATTTTTTATTCCAGCAATTTGGTGCTTGTTTCAGTCCATACAATGCCTTTTTTAATTTTCCAAATTTTTCTTCTTTTCCATAACCTTCAGGCAGTTTTATAAATATGTCTTCCTCTATAATTCCATATAGGAATGCTGTTCGTATATCAAATTTTATATATTTCCATTTGTTTTTACATGCTAATGCAAATAGTGCTCTTAAGGTTGCGGTATTGACAACTGGACAGAAGAGTTTCTCGTAGTCTAGTTGGTCCTTTTGTTCAAATCCTCTTGCAACCAAACGTGCTTTGTGTCTCCCGTCTTCCTTTTTTGTAAATATCCATTTTGTGGAAATGCATTGGTTCTTCATTGCTTCTTCTTCATCTACGATGTCCCATGTATTATTCTTATGTAATGAATCCTTTTCATCCTCAATTGCCCTTTTCCATTCTTCCTTTTCATCACTGTTCATAACCTCACTGTATGTTAAATATGCAATGGGTTCTCCATATCGTTCTGGGCTTTTTCTTGGTCTTTTTGATCTTCTTAGTATCTGTTCCAATCCTTCTTGGTCTTCCTCTACATTCAGCATCTCTTTTTCACTGTCGGATTGTTCTTCATAGATTTTTGTTTCTGGACCCTTCCATTTTTCATCATGCTGTTCTTTCTTTTCATTAAATTCCTCATTGGTCTTAATATTTTCAATTGTATTACAGTTTATTCTTATTGTGCTGTTCACCATCTTTTCTTCAATGCATGTTACTTCTCGCGAAATTCTTATTTTCCTATTCTCTGGATCCCATAGTCGATATCCATTTTCAGTATATCCAACAAATATCATTTCCTTGCTTCTAACATCCAGTTTCTTCAATGGTCCTGGAGTTTTTACATATGCTTTACAACCGAATATTCTTAAGTTTTTGAGGTTAGGTTTTCTTGAGTTCCACAACTCATATGCAGTTTTCTCATTTATGGTGGTTGGACTTCTGTTGTGTAAATAAGCTGCAACTCGCACTGCTTCACCCCAAAGGTTTTTATTTGTGTTACTTTCTGTAAGCATTGCTCTTACCTTTTCAGTTAATGTTTTATTCATCCTTTCAGCTTTACCATTTAGTTGAGGTGTGTATGGTGGAGTAAAGTCCATTTTAATTCCTTTATATTTACACCATTGCCTTACTGCATTATTGGCATATTCCTTGCCATTGTCACATCTAATTGTTTTTACCCGTTTCTCCCATTTATTTTCTGCTAATTTTATGTATTCTTTTATTTTATCTTCCATCTCATTTTTATGTGCTAGGAGAAATACCATTGTGAAATTAGTATAGTCATCAATGAATGTGCAGAAATACCTCTTTTTATCCCATGTTACTGGTGTTATTGGGCCGCAAACGTCAGTGTGTATTATCTGCAAAGGTCTTGTTGCTCTTTCTCTTACACTGTTAAATGGTTTCCTTTTCTGATTTGCTTTTATACAGGTTTCACAATTGCTTAGCTGACCAAGTATCCCCTTGTCTATCTCCATTCCAGTTGAGATTTCCAGGAGTTTTTTCATATTATCTACACCCAGGTGTCCAAGTCTTTTGTGCCAAAGTAGTTCTGCATTAATCTTAAGTGATGTTTGCATAGCTTCTTCTCTTGCATTGATAGTATATAATCCAACTGTGTTTTTTCTTCCTTCTAATATAATTTTATTATTTTTACTTATAACTACTTTATCTTTATTGAATGTTACCTTTCCTCCAGCTTTAGTAATTTCGTTCACTGAAAGTAAATTCTGTGTTAAGTCGGGAACATAGAGAACATTTTTTAGTTTGCACCTAGCCATTTCTAGTGATCCGAGCTCTCGTGCTGTCATTGTGCCTTTGGTACTAGCTATGTTGATCTTAGTATCTACTGACTTTGACTTTGTCAGATGATCCTTCTGGTTTGTCATGTGTACCGAGGCTCCCGAGTCGACTATCCATTCTTCCTTGGACTCTTCCATACCTGCCATAAATGCCACCTTTCCACTACTTGTTCCTGGTTCATATTCATTTAATCGCTTTCTAAAAAAACAACTATTTTCAGTATGATTAGTTTTCTTACAAATTTTACATGCTGCAGTTGATCCTTTTCTGCAATTCCTGGTGTTATGATTATTTCTCTTGCAGTTGTAACAATACATAGTGTCTTTTCCACTTTTCTTACAGTTTGCTGCAATGTGTCCTCTTTTGTGACACTTGAAACATTCTCTTGTTTCAACTTTCATTGCTATCTCTTCCTCTTCAGCTACATGGTCCCTTGCTTCTTCAGCTAAAAGACGAGCCGTCAAGTTTGTGAGGGTTCGATTATCTGCTGGTGTTGATTCCCATGCACTGATGAAGTACCTGTACTTTTCTGGTAATGTCGTTAATATTTTGGATATCAACATGCTATTATCGATATTTCCTCCAAGAGATTTTATTTTATATGCTATATTATTTAATTCAGCAATGTGTGTTGCCACATTGTGGTCTCTTTTCATTTTATATTCAAAAAATTCTTGCATTGCAGAGCATTTTTGCTGTGCAGTGTCTCTTTCAAAGATTCCTTTTAATTTGTGCCACATGGCATATGCTGAATCACATGTTATTAGATGAATTTTAAGGGTATTATCTATCGTACTTACAATAAATCCTTTTGCTTTCGCATCTTTTCTCCTCCAAACTTCATTGCGTTCTTCTATTGGTGTTTCATCATTTATTTGATTGTGCAGATCAGCTGCTTCTAGAAAGATCGTCATTTGGAATTTCCACATGTTATATCCATTTGCATCTCGCAATTTCTCAATATTATCCATTGTTCCAGTTATATTGTTTTCACTAGCCATCATTTCTCTCTTGATATTCATGTATATTTTCTTGCACACTTAGTTTTATTTTATTTTATTTTATTTTATTTTACACGCGGTCGTTTCAATTGCCGAACACGTGCTCTGGGCCCATAACCTGTTAATTTTTCCTTTTGAATTAAGGAAAATTGCAGCGGGTTCGGCAATGTTTTATATTATATTATATTAAATGCAAAGCTTCAGTCTTACTTTATTTTAATATTAAAGATTGTATAACACTTAAATTTTATAATAGAACCTTTCTTATAATACGTCCGCGCTTCTTAAGTGATCTTCTTCAACTGTCTAGTAACTATTTTCCGATATACTTCCTATCCCTCTTTTGTCTTACCTTTTAGTAACTATTGTTCTTTGAGCGCGCATATTTGAATATTACATTAAGGTTAGATGAAATTGAGGATTACTTTCTTATTCCTTTTTTAACAAATACAAATCATGAAATTAAACGCAACAACAGCTTCTTTATCGGTACTGTTGCCTAAAAGAAATAAAATTTTATCAAGTTACATATTGTCTATAAAATTGTCAAATAAATGAATAGACAACGAGTTTTACATTTTACATGCCATAAAGTGTGTATAGAGAAATAGATAAATTATATTTATTAATTACCGGCTTCAGAGCATTTTCGAATCGTAGTAACAATTGGAAGAGGAATGGGTTCATTTGTGCGTTTTAGTCGATTCATTAATTGAAATAATTCATTTGGAAGAAATTTGGAATCACGGAACTGTAATTACAATATATCTGTATAATAGAAAATAATATAAATTTATATCTAAGTAATTATATTACAATATTTACCACGCCATGTATTTTAAATATGCACGCTGTGACAGTTCTTATTTTTTTTACCATTTCTGGCGGATAGTTAATCGTATCTTCATCGAAAGCTGCTTCATTTAGTTCCAGAAAGGTTTCTAATTTAATTCAAATATTAAAAAGTCTTTTGATTTCATAAAAAAAAAAACAATTATTAATACACAACATTTCTCTTACCAAAATCTACGCGTCCTTTATTTAAACATAATTGGAAATCCTTTCTTGATGAACATATATCCATTGCCATTGCTGAGACTCTATCATCTGGAATAGCTGCTTGCTGAAAAATGTCTTTTAAAGTACATTTAGTTCAAAACATCATTGATTAATTTTGAATTATATATATATATATATATATATATATATATATATATATATATATATATTTACTGCATAAGCAAATATTAGAAAAAAAGCACAGAACAGGATACTCTTCATGATATCAAACAGTATTTTAACAATACGTTTTGGTATAAAATAATATGCATATGCTTTGATTAATGTTTTACTAGTTAATGATGCTTTACTAACGTATTCTAAGCTTATATACTCCCTATAGATACGCAAACAGTCAAAGGTCGTAACATAAGACTCTAAAGTGATATTAAAAACTTTACATTATGACATATTAAAAAGATCAAGAAAGCACGTTGTTTTGTTGATAGATATTTGTGAGCTTATAAGTTTTAAGAAATATTAGTAAACTATTTGAAAAACATCTTGAGAAAGAGAAATTTTGTAGTTTTTCTAAGCGCATACAACGAATAAATGTGCGAAAATAAAAGGTCGTTAAAGTTAATCTGTGCAAAAACAAAAATATTTTATAAAAATTACTTTAAAAAAAAAATTGATCAAAGTTTATACTTTTTTTGTTTTATATAAATAAATCTTAAACAGAAAGATAAAATTTACAAAATAATCATTTTCAACAAATATAACTAATTTATAAAAAATAAAATTTGTTCAGGATTGACATATATTGTTAAGAGACCCCCCTTTTGGGCTTTGTAACAAGTGTGAGTGTGTCTGTAGTGGTATTGTCACTACAGTGCGTTCGTTAGTCAGGTGTGTCTGTGTTGCGTCATCCGCGGTATTGTCGCGGACTACTTGGTGCGTGTAATGTATGTATTAATGCGCGAATCTTGGGCTAGCGAGCTCATCGCGCTATGTGCGTCGCGAGTCAGTCGCCTCTTGTATTGCCGAGCTATTAGACGTACTATCAAACATTTTGTGGTCCTTCGAGCCGGATTCACTTTCTATTCTAATTTTACATTCTCTCAGCCCTAAATAATATACATTTTTGGTCCTTCGAGCCGGATACACTTTTATTTTACTTTTACATTTTTCGCACTAACTTTTGTTAACTTTCTTTGTTCAAATATTGCCATTACAAGTGATTGTGTAAAGTTTAAATATTGGCACGAGGCGACTCAGGGAGTTCTCCCACAAGATTTCAGTAAAAGCACCTGTGTTTTGTCAGTGTGCTGAGTGGTTTAGAGCACTCATTAATTTTGTCAAATTTTTATTTGACATACTAATTCATTTCTCAAATTTCTCTCATTAAATAGAGATCTGTTTGTAAGTCTCACGTCTTACGTGAGCAAGTCATCACTCATCATTTATCGAGAGTTGCGTCCGCGCATCTCGAATCATCTCATTAAAAAAGCATTGTAAAATTATACCATACTAAAATTCCAATGCGTCATGTAAATTTTAGTTAGACATTAAAAAGACGCAGGCAGCCGAGAGTTTCAAGCATCAGGGTCAACTCAAGCAGTAACAGTACGACAAAGACTTCGAACATCGCAGCATTTCGGAAGGTTGGACATTAAAAGGACGCAGGCTGCCGAGAGTTTTAAGCATCAAGGTCAGCATGAGCAGTAGCCGTACGACAAAGACTTCGAACAGCGCGGCATTTCGCGAGGTAAACAACTTTGGCCTTCAATGACTCATTCCTTGTTAGATCTAACGAAGCAAGAGAATATCAGTGAGTAAAAACTAAAAGTCACGCGAACATTCTCTTCCGAGAGAGAATATTATTTTCCAAAATAAATTGTATGTTAGCATTAGCTCAATATGCCAGGTTATTTTCATTTGGATTGCGAAATGAAATATTATTTCCTTTAGTCAAAGGTTACATAGTTTATAAATAAGCTTTTATTTTCCTCTTGAAAATAGATATTATAACCAAAAGTAATATGGAAAAAATTTAACTGATAATATTGAATGTCGTATTGGGTTTGTTTACTCGTTTGCGTTCTGCTACATGAAGCAACTTTCTGTATACATCTTATATTTAGAATAATGCTATACACCTTTGATGATAAACTGTTCATTTAGCTAACGAAAATAATTCTATACTTGAAACCAACAAAGTAAAATTTCTTTACAAATAATAATTTAATAAAATAATATATTTACAAATAATATTTTAAATCGTAAGTGCACACAAATTTAAATTTAAATTTATTAATTATTAAATTGTTTAAATTAAATATTTCTAATATTTTTACAAGTAATTTTGAATAATATTCGTTAGAGCTAATAATTTCTTTTTGATATAATATTTGTTTACATCAATCGTGTGAGCATTAAGCGAGACCAAGCTAAGGGTCAACCATATACAGACTCAACTTTCATCTATAATCTTTGATAATCACATTATATTAATTATAATCATACATTCTTATTATTAATTTACATATTGGTAATTTGAGAAAATTTATATATATATATATACTACTTTAGATATAAAATTGAATTAAGTGTATAAAGATTGTATACACTGTTGCACTCTCACAACCGTACATGTTAGTCGGTAACGGTACCATTTAGTAACCTATTACCCTGTTGTGGTTAGGATATATCTCTAGTATTGCACTAGTAGAAAATTCATCATTTAATTAAGCGTTTCTCATTTTGAAACCATTAACTATACTTTTGAAGTCTCTTATTGTTATTAGGCGACTATACAGTCCTCTTGTAGTATACTTGTAGGACATATTACTCTATAGTGAATCAATTCAAATAATCACTATTTCAATTATTAATTCAAGGTATTCATTCACTAATTCACTTATTAATTCAAGGTAGTAATCAAAATAAGAAAAAATGGAAGTATTGTACTCCAATCAGAAAAGATTGCAAAATCAGATTGCAAATGCCTTTTCCAATTTTAAAAAATTAGGCCAGCCTAAAATGCTAGCTGGTCATGGTAGGGCAAGATTACAGCAAATGAATGAAAGATTTAAACAGTTCAAGTTAAATCACAATGAAATATTAGAATTAAAGGATGTATCTGTTAGTCACGATTACTTTAAACATGACCTCTTTGATAATGTAGAAGAGAATTATTATAATAATTTAGGTGAGTTTAATGAATTTTTAACCCCTTTAAATACATTTGTCGGTGAAAGCCACCACAACCAATCTTTTAATAGTAATAATTCTGTTAGCTTTCAAAGTTTACCTACAATAGAAATACCCACCTTCTCTGGCAAATATGAAGAGTGGTCTAACTTTAGAGATAATAACAAGACAGGTACTGTAACAAGTCTTCATGTTACTGAAGTAGTACCACTTAACGAATTAGTAAAACAGTTTTGGGAAGTAGAGGAAATTCAAAATCCTTCAGAATACTTAACTAATGAGGAAAAGGAGTGTGAAAAGATCTTTAAAGACACTCATCTTATTACAGACTCTGGCAGATTCAGTGTTAAATTACCTTTTAAAGTTTCAACTGATTCACTACATGCCGAGTCGCAGAAAAGCTATCAATTAGCTAAAAATATGTTACTTAGAATGGAAACTCGTTTCAATTCAAATGTAAAATTGAAATCTCCTTATAGCTCATTTTTGAAAGAGTACCTTGACCTCAATCATATGAGTTTAGTTATTTCAGATATTTCAGTACCCCGTTGGTACTTACCACATCATGGGGTTATAAAGGAAGCCAGTACTACCACAAAGCTTCGGGTAGTCTTTAATGGCTCAGCCACTGTTGGCAAAAACACATCTCTCAACGCTGTTTTACATGCAGGACAGAATCTGCTGCCCAACATTTTCGATTTAATTTTAAAATGGAGAAACTATAGATTCGTCTTTATTGCTGATATTCAAAAGATGTTCCGACAAATTTTAATTCAGCTTTCAGATAGACCATATCAATCCATACTTTGGCGGGAAAATCCTCAAGAAAATATTATTTTTCCAGATTTAAATGTGTTCCAAAAGATAGTATGCTTCAGGTTGTTAAAATATAAATATAAATCACGAGATGAAATCCAACGCAATGTTGAGAATTTGCTTGCTAAATTAAAATTAAGTGAAAAACGAAATTGTCTTCCCACCAAATTGTCTGGTTGTCAAAAGAGACGTGTTTGTCTTGGATTGGCACTCATTGGTGATGCTAGTGCATTCGGTAGAAAGAATATAGCAGATTATCATAATCATGTAGTTGTATCTGCTGAATTTAATAGCACGAATACTTCAGAGATAACTGTCAATGGTTTATATTCTGGAACGATGATGCACAGTTTACCCCTGACTATGAATATTTAGTCAAATATCATCCTTCGTAATATAACTGGGGACAACAAATATTCCATCGAAATATCTAAACAACAATTACTCAATTCAATTTCTTCGTATGAAATGGAACCACTTTCACGAGTTTCAACAATTTGTTCCGTTTTATTTCTCAATTTAGCACTATTTGTTATTCATTCGTTACAAGAATCTTCTAATAAAGTTAATCAGTTACAACGAATGACTGGAGTTACGTCTGTGTCGTATTGGCTCACCATGTTTCTTTTCGATTTTCTAATTTGCTTAATATCCTCATTATTTATTACACTAGGATTTTGCATAAGGGATTTTATATTAGACATACGTTTATATCGTCAAACAGAAATATTATTAACAATATTATTGCTAGTAATCGTTGGTTTCAACTTTATATTTATATCATACATATTTAGTTTCTTTAACAAATCTAGAAGTACTGTAATAACTATTTTAAGTATTACACCTATTGGAATTGCTTTCATACAATATGTGGTATTTACAATACTACAAGATTATGAAACGATGAAAATGATTTTACAACGATTATCCTTTTTAATGCCATATATAAGTTTCTTCCACGAGGAATTTTTATTCCTAACCGTGGCTGTAACAAATGCAAATTGTCGACGTTAATCAAGAAAAATTTTACAGCAACAGTGTAAAAATGGAATTTATACTCCATGTTGCGACATGAATTGTGTAGATGGTGTTTGTAATAAGCCTATGCCATATATTGGAAATTTTGAAAAGGCCATTAGGTCGCATCATAAAGGTATGGACAGTTACGGATGGACTTGTGCGAGTTGTGAGAGTGAAAACGGCAACTACAGAATTAGATAGACCAATTACAAAGTTAGTATTGCTTTTGCATAATGATGATTTAATTAATAATTTTGATGATGCGTTGAAACGTGAGTCTGACATTAATATTAAGTAAAAATTTAGTAAACCAATTATTGTAAAATGTTTACCTAAGAAAAGGAAAATCGTCTTATGTCAAGATTAAATAATCTTTCAGTTTTTTTTTGTCAATTTAATAAGTTAATTTTCCTTATTTTATTTGTAATGATAGCACTTTAAAAATTCATGATGATTTAAGTTCAAAGATATCATATTTAATGATACTGTTCTTTTTTTGTTTTCTAACTAATGTAAGATGAAACATTAGAATTCTGACTTTTCATTTTGTTTTACATTGATGCACCCGACGCTCCGCTGATGCATCAACCGGGGGAGTATGTTCAGGATTGACATATATTGTTAAGAGACCCCCCTTTTGGGCTTTATAACAAGTGTTAGTGTGTCTGTAGTGGTATTGTCACTACAGTGCGTTCGTCAGTCAGGTGTGTCTGAGTTGCGTCATCCGCGGTATTGTCGCGGACTACTTGGTGCGTGTAATGTATGTATTAATGCGCGAATCTTGGGCTAGCGAGCTCATCGCGCTATGTGCGTCGCGAGTCAGTCGCCTCTTGTATTGCCGAGCTATTAGACGTACTATCAAACATTTTGTGGTCCTTCGAGCCGGATTCACTTTCTATTCTAATTTTACATTCTCTCAGCCCTAAATACTATACAAAATTAGAATAATTCATCTGATTTCTCCTAACTAAAAAAATAAAACTAAGTACATTCATAATTTTAAAATTGCTGGAATTGATATCTAAAATACAAAGCAAAATTAAGTAAAAAAAATAAAAATAATGCTTTCTCCTGAAAATTAAGATACTGAATTTCGCGACTTTTATAAAATGATTTTAATAATTTTAATGTTGATTAGAAAGCTAATAATTTGGGTTAAATTTATTTGCAACATTTATTTTAATTAGTATATAACAATTATTTGACTAGAGTTTGATTATAAGTATAGAATATAAGTGTACTAATTCACGGTTTTCTTTTCAAATTATGCAGTATACTTACATTTTGACTAGCTGTTAAAATAGAAAAATTTGTATATATTGCATGTGTGCATATTTTCTGAAACGTCAAAAAATTTTACTATCAGTGTTTTTTCATTCAAATATAGATAATTATGTCAAGAAGTATTAAATCATTTTTATTTATTTATTATATATAAATAAAATAGAAAATACGAATTTAATTTTGAAAGAATATGTTTTAATTTATATATAATAACCAAAATATAGTTATTTCTTTTAACAGATAAGTTTTGCATATAGTTCTTGAACCTTGAACTATTTATTGATAATAGGTGTGATAGCGCACACGACGATATGCGGCCCTTGCCATGCAAATAGAGGATTGCGTATTAATTATTATTAGTGCGCAAATCTAACGCTTCTATGCTTCTTTTATTAGGCTACATTTCGTTTGTTCTTAGTTTATATTGATCGTCGCTGAAGCAATACGTTGAGAATATCGTTTACTTTGTTTCTATATACTACTGCGTTTAACCTGCTAATATAGGTTATATGAAAAGAATATTGTTTTTTAGTAGCTAATTTTCTTTTAACTCAATTATCTTTCTATTTTAAAAGTGTTTAGACGTTTTATATATTCTGCCTTGTAAATGCACACAGATACTTAGTTAATACCAAGCTTGTTACAAGTCCAGACAAAGGAGAAACTTTTAGGGCAAGGATAGCAACCTACCCTCAGTAAAGATAAACCTGCTTCCATAACTAGCAAATAATCATCAAAAAGGATGAAAAACATCCATGACGATACTACGAGCTATATAGGAAAATGTAAAAAATGAAGAATAAAATAAAAAACCGAAGAATTGAATGATGGAACAAAAAATTCATAAACAATAAAGACCAAGAAATACTACAAAAAATAAGAAAAAAAAAACAAAAAGATATTTGTGATCTCACGAAAACGATTAAAAAAAATCATGTGTACAGATCACACGTGTTAGAAGTAAAACCTTCCCAAAACTAATTTTTCAGAGAATAATACGAATGCACAGTAGCAAGAGTAAGAAAATTGTAGGATTTATTTTATATAATATTATAACCATATATAGCAAAGGGCACTGGTATGATCTCTGAGTAGAATAGAAGATAACGACTACACTTTTCCAAAATCAAACAATAAAAATGGAATGGTGAATGCGATAGTTATAGATAGAAATAGGAATTGTAAAATGTTTGTCGACGATAAGATAAGCCGACATAATCTAAGTAAATATTACATATACTTTTATTTAACTCAGTTAGATGATAGTCTTTCTGTGAATTAAAGATATCTTTATAATGGATTAAAACACATAAGTATTTATTGGTGTTGCAACTAATACCTTTAGATGCTTGAAAAAGAACAGAACAATTTTGGTCGTAATTTTATCGTTTCATTGGGTTTTGAATTTGGAATATTTTTAAATCTATTTCTTATTTCCATTGTTTTATTTTATAATTTTTAAAATTGAAAAAAACTTTTTTAAATATATTCTCAAAATAAGTTATATTATTGTATTTTTATTGGAAATATAATAGCAAAAAAGGATTATTTTTTTGTGTTACGCGCCTGTCCAGTTTCTTCTGTTTAAAATCTTTTCTAATTTATTGAAAAATTAGTATTAAATTCTTTATTTCGCAAATATTATAATAAATAAATGTTATGGCCGAAATTCCTCAATTAAGAGTCCTCTAGCAATTTGTAACTGCTATGAAGTGGAGAATAAAGGGTTAGGTTAAGGTGTAAAATAAAACACGTGATTGAGCCAATCAAAGAAACAATGCCTTTTTTTATTGGCTCGTAATGGAAAAGCCTTGCGGCATAAAAACACTGGATGATATTTGATTAAACAATAAAAGTGCACCACGTGGTGTTACCACGTGGGAAAATACCGTCGATGTGAAATATATGTAAGATTCGTGAAAAAAAACTGGACCGCTGGACTGACTGGACCGGGACTCGAACCACGGATCTTTCGCTTTCCGGGCGACTGCTCTTTAACCAATTGAGCTATCCAGGGCCCACCGACCAGTTCCCTTCCACGAATGCTTATCAAGTTTTGGCATGGAGGCGTTCGTCCCACATATATATATATTGGAAAGATCTCACCTCTCGAACTCCTCAAGTATAGCGATCACAACCTTAAGGGTTGTGATGTTGAATGGGCTCATTTCCACGAGTCTTGAAGATTACGATATTCTCTTCGTTGTCCTTTCTGAATTCTTAAAGCCTCTATAATCCTTCAAGATGTGTAGTCGTAGGCGTCCGGTAAAGAAATAGGATGAATGTCCCTTTGTACTGGCCAAGCAGGGCGTATGTACTAGGGGATTGAGAAGTGGGGATGCGAGAGGTGGGGGTAGCTAGAGAAGCGCCTCGATAGTTACTGGTAGTTGATCGATGCTCGCAATGAGTATCAATCTAGCATCCTATTCGATGGAAGCAGACGCGCGCGAATTTCGAATACCGCTAATTACCGTACGATTCTTTCGGATCGTACAGATATTAAAAATGTGTATTAGTTGATCCATCTGTTGTTCTACAAAAATTTAACTAATGTATAATAATAAAACTTCTTGAAATTAAATATTTAAATATAGATTATTTTAAGACTATATAAAATAAATTTTATTGTTTATCAATATTATTAGTTTTTTTATTATTTACTTTTTTATTATTAATTTTTTTATTCATATTAATTTTACATAACATCATATTACATTTACATTTAGTCTGACAGATTATTATTATTAATAATTGGTGTTAGGTACTCGAAAGCTTATTGCCGCAAATACTAAATCTCGCATTGTTCCCGTCCCTGATTGCGACACTTTCATTCGTTGTCTTCGTAGCCTATTTCCCTATATCTCTTCTATTATTCCTCTAATATCCCAATCAATTCGTTTTTTTTACATCTGCATGTCTCATTTAAGCCACACAGTTAAGTTCACTTAATGTTAGTATTAAATCAAAACGGAAACAAAAAAAGACACTTTATTGTGGAAGCAGCTGTTATGCATTGTTTTTATTATTGCTTACATATTTTATCCTATAACAACTGATAAATTTTCTTGTTGATGTGTTCAATTAACTCTTTGTTTAGAATACATTTCTGTTGCATTACATGTGTCTTCTACAACGACGGTCGTTCGATTTGCTTACATCAACTACTTATCCCGCCAGACACATCTTTACTGTCACCCTATATCTTTCATATTTCTTCGCTTTATAAAGTAAATCTTACAATCGCATGACGCAATAAATTTAATATCTTAACAAATACATTAAATCTCTATAAGATCTGGTGACAAATTTAGAAACATTAAACAAAACGCTAGTGTTTCGCGGAAAGCGATTAACAAACAATGATCTAGATTATTACTACAAATTTGTATATTATTACATATGTAAAATAATTCATAAGCATCTTATCTTATTCTTATTAGTCTTTAACTTTTTTTAAAATAGGAATGAAGAATTATCATTTCAAGAAGTGTAAACAATATGTTATCTTCTTACATCAATTGACCTTTAATCTATATATTTTCGTACATCGCATTTTGCTTTATATTAAAGTTTATACTAATTTCAATAAACTTTTGTTAACATTTAAATTGAATGTAAACAATAGTATTTTTTGAAATATCCCAGTAAATACAAGATCTTCATATGATGTCATACGTATGTCATAAAGTCATCTTCAAATTTTTGAAGTGAAAAGTGACTTTATTTATGACCTCAATATTAAGTCATATTTTCTGACATAAAAATGACGTAATAGTTACATCATACTCTTACAGCAATAAACGAAAGGTTTAATTTTTTTTTACTTTGTATTTTAAGACTATAAATTAAGTATATTGTTGAATTCTACGCAGTATTCTTTATTCTGCGTTTATATTACCATATCTACAAAATGCAATCGATACTTTTATGTATATAAATAATATCCAATATCTAGTGTGGGACACAGAGTGATTTGGTCTATCGATGAACATTCCTTCTTAATCTTTGTTTTCTTTATCCCTACCAAAGGGCAGCTGCATCTTAAGTGCTTGGCGACGAAATATTTTTCTGTTGTTCGATTATTCTTTTTCTACTGCTGATTGAGTAAAGACGTGCTTCTACCTTATCATATAAAATGAAGAGAAAATTGTGTTATAAGAAAGAGTAATATTTTTAATATCCCCTATACCACAATATATATTATATTGTAAAATTGTTTAACTGCATTAATTTAATAAATAAAAAATTATTTAAAAATTTTTTTTCAATTAAATAAAGAAAATAGGGAACTAACTCAGCTTACTCTGGGACTGGCGGGGATAATCGCAGATTTTGACAAAGTTTTTTTCTAGAAAATAAAAAAAAATGAAAAATGGCAAACTTCGAGAAAATAACGGTTTTTCTCAAAAAATACGAAAATTTCATGAATTTTATAATTTTGAAAATTTTTTATTTTTTTCTGAAAAGTACATTTAAAAACAAATATTAAAAAAAAAAAAACGTTCAAATAGGTTAAATTTTAAAGAAGTTATAGTCATTTCAAAGAAAAAAGCCATTTTTTCAAAATTAATAATTTTTTTTGGGTTTTGGTAAAAAAATTTGAAATAATTCTGAAAATTGTTTTCATAGGGTAACATAGGATAAAAAACTTTCAGCCAAATCGAAAGTGGTCGGGGTCAAAAGTGACTGATTTAACGTGGAATGCCCCATATATATATATATATAATCAAAGTTTCATTTGTACTGATTTTTGTCTCTGAATATCTTTTGAACGCTTAATTTAATCGCCATAACGTAAGACACCATTTTTATAGAGCAGTTATTTTTCCTACAAAAATTTGTATTGCGCATCTTATAATAGTCATTTATTGTCGAGTTATAAAACTCATAAACAAAAATGAAATTTGTCTAAAAAACAACAAATTTAAATCTTCAATATCATTCAAATGGTGAGGTTTACGGAAAAAATAAAAGATATCTTTTTTGTAGAGCATTAATTTTCCTACCAAATTCTTTCACAACATTTTTCTGTACAATCAATTAATGATGAGGTATGAATTTTATTCTATTGGACTGAGAAAAAAATAAAAAACTGCAATGCGAAGGATTTTCATATTAAAATTAAGAGCTCATATTTTGTGAGAATTTTTTAATGGTGCCTAGCAAACCCATTTTTCCGTAGCACTTGTAAAAAAAAAATAATTGATTTTTTTGACCCGCCCTAATATATATATATATTTAAAAAGACGGTGGCGGTAAGTCACCTTATAAGTATATATTTTCAATGGATTAAAATAATATATCTAATAATTATTGTACCACCGGTGGTACACGTGGCACAGAATGTGTAAATTATAATTTTTATTATTAATTTATGTTATATTTTTTAATATTATTTAATAACTATAATTATTAATATTTATTAATTATATTTAATAATATTGTTAATTATATATGGATTAGTAGTATAATGGAAACTAGCACAAGTTCGCATGGCTCAGTGAGGTAAATCACCATCCAGTAGTAATGTCCATCCAGTAATTGTATGTTCCCGATTCAAATCCCAGGGGTGAGAAAAAAATTGTACGTCATATACTAGTAAGAAATTCGGCAACAACTAGACATATGTATGACATCATTGCTTTTTTGTTCTTTTGATATATCAGGTCAGCTTAACGTCATATTTATTACGTAAAAGTCTTACGTCAATAAATGTCAAATAATAAGTAACATGTGACTCATATCTGACTTATATCTTACGTAAGTCCTGACATAGCTCAATATCATTTTGATGTCATTTTGACGTAATTGTGTTTACTGGGTATAACTGCAAGTATTAAAAAATTATTACTTATTATGTAATATTATGGTGAGATTGAAAATAAAAATTTTTAATGTGTTTATTTCTACAATATCTTTAAGGTCCTATACGAGAGCTGTTTGCTAGATACGTAACTTTAAAATAAAAAAATTTGCTGTTTTTAAATTTTGATTCTTTTTTTATATGGCCTCTTTTAACCTCAATACATATTGTCCGATGATATTTAAACTTTTTTAAGCTTTTTCAAAAATACAATTTTTCAAATGTCTTTAAATTAAAATTTTTTCGGAATAACTTCTTCGTTCAATGCAAATCATTTTCCACCGAGTCATTTCCTTATACTTGAAACCAAAATGAGTTCAATAGAAGTACAAATCTTAATAAGCAGATTAATATGGGAGAAACTTTCTGTGGAATTCAGTAATGTTTTTATAACAAGCTAAGTTAAATAGTAGCAAAGGCACACAAATTTCTCCGCTTTTAAATACTGGCAAAGGATCTCTGTTAACAAGATTGACAAGAAACTTTGTGTTTTTAGCTATATAAGATGGAAAACTCCAGATATTAAATACCACTTTTATCTTAACCTTTCATTAAAGTCACGCACTTATCAAAAAGCCTTTGAATTATATTACTTATTTTGTGTGATTCGTGAAAAGGTTTACAAAGGGAGAAAACGGAGCATAGAGCACCACCGAAATAACGAATAAACTCATATCCGCAAAGAAAATCAATGAATCGGAGGACAGTACTAATAAAAAATGGGAAAACATACACGACGTGATAATTACATTGGCGAAATCCATTGTCGGTATTTGCAATAAACAAAAAAACGTACTGTGGTTCGACGAATAATGCGAGATAGCAGTCAAAGTTCGAAACGAAGCGTGTATCTCGAGGCTGACCAAAAACACGAACGTAATCCGGGAACACTTACACAATATTTGGCAAGCGACGCATAATATGATGGAAACAAGAAGAGAAAAATCCTTAAAAATAAAATACAATAAATAGACGAAAATTACCAAAGCAGTAATTTCCGTTATATGTATTTTGGGATAAATAGACTTAGAAAGGAATTCCAAATTAAGACGGAACTAGGGGAAGATAAGAACAGCACTTAAATTACAGATGCAACGGCAGTATTAAACACGTAGAAAGATTCTTTTGACAGGTGATTGAACGTAAAATTTTAGAGCAACCAGGAAATAGAGAATTTTAAGTTCCGGTGGACTAGAAACCGCAGAACTTATGATTAACGAACCGACAGTTGCAGAGAAAAAAAGCGAGATTAAAAAATTAAAAAATCATATATCACCATGTAATGACTCAATTCCAGCTGAGTTAATCAAATGAGAGTAAAGTGGATTACTTTATTATAATATTATTACCATATATAATAAAGGTCGCCAGTATGGTTTCTGGGTGGAATAGCTGATAAAAAGTACACTTTTCCAAATTCAAGCAATAAAATTGGAATGCTGAATGCGATAGTTATAAATAGACACCAAAATTGTAGGATGTTTATCAAAGGATATATAATTCGTCGAAAACTAAGTAAATACGAATTATCTTTTTTTTGAAATTCAGGAATAAAATTTTTTTTGTTATTATGTATTGAGTTATAGGGGATATTAAAAATACTCTTTCCTATAACACAATTTCCTTTTTATGTTATATAATAGTGTGGAAGCACGTCTTTACTCAATCAGGAGTAGAAAAAGAAGAAACTATTAACGAATAAACCAAAAGAATAATATTTCGTCGCCAAGCACTTCGGATGCAGCTGCTCCTTGTTAGGGATAAAGAAAACGAAGATTAAGAAGGACCGCCCATCGATAGAACAAAACACTCTGTGTCCCACACTGGATATCGGATATTATTTATATACATAAAAGTATCGATTGTGTTTTGTAGATATGGTATAATAAATGCAAAATAAAAAATAGTGTGTAGAATTCAACAATTGTCTTGGCAGAAAATAAAAAATATATAAAATTAATCAAAATTTTTCTAGCAACATAGAATACAACTTAAGGGGTTAATATCTCTTCCAGTGATTTGCTAACTTTTTCACCTATATAGCCCCGAAGATATGATAATAGCAGAAAAGTGGATACAGAAAAAGTTGCATGAAAAATTCAGGACTACAATATAACATTAGAATTTTTTTGCTAGGTTGTTGAAGAGCATGTTTTGTAAGTATGTCGAAGAGCTTTAAAACGTGAAGCATCACGCTCATTTTCAATGAAGTCTCTGCCAGGGCACCCGCGCCGCTTAGATATATCATGTTATACGCTGTCAGCCAGCAGTGACAGACGCGGCCTAAACGGAAAGTCTAGTGTCAGTCAGCAGTGACTGATGCGGCCTAAACGGAAAGTCTAGTGTCCGCAATCGATGCCGGACGTGGCGTGGCGCTTCAAGTGTTAATCTAAATTATAACCTTCTTGATCGCTAAATCTGATCTTTTACAAATTTTTTAAAATTATAATGTTGCACATCATTAGACTCGTCTTGACAGCCGCTATCAGACAATAAGTAATATAGCAACAATAAGTATTAAAATATAGCATAGTATTGATAAAAAAAAGTTGACCAATCAAATCATAAGAATTCTATTTAATAATAATAGTCTTGTAAAGAAAAGTTTTAGGCCTATCCAAAGGAGAGGTCTATTTTGACCAATGAACATAAACCGTAAACATGGACTGTACGAAAACACATTATTATTGTCTAGATCAAGCCCCTTAAACTCATTAGATACACGTCATGTAATATAATGTTTACAAAAATTATTATTTTTTCTTTTATTTCTTTTTAGACATCATACTTTAAAACAAAGAAAATCCACCTTCCATTATTTGCTCATTTTAAAATATTATATTATACGTCACATTGTAAGTAGTATCATCGATTGCCCACTATTACTACTTGTATAGCTTTTGATGTTTTATTTATTCATTAATTTTATTTTTTGTATTTTGACAACTAACGCTATCATTCGAAAGTTCTTCTTTCATAATCATTAAACCGACGTAACATTTATCTTATCAACAAGTTGATGTATCAAGGAGAGTCGTATATTCATTTTACTGTAACACCGTCGCAAAAAACACCGTCAGAAGAAAAACCGTCCCTTTAGCTACCTCTCCGCAGGTACATATAGGTATGTACATGGGGCATTCCAAGCCAAGTCGGACAGTTTTAAAAATTTTAATTTTTGATTTCCGCTATACTTTGATATCTTTAGTACCCATCGAAAAACCCTTACTCCTAAATATTGACATTTTTTTGATCATCCATTCCAAAGATATCGAATTTTCAAAAAACAAAAAAACAGCTTTTTCTGTGGTTTTTAGCCCGTAACTTTTTTAAAACTAATCCAAACGAAAATTACCATTTAACATAAAAGTTTTTTTTTCAATGTACTTTTCGAAAAAAAATTCAAAAAAATTAATTAAAGTGTCCTAATACGTAATTCTCGTTTTTTAAACTTTAAGTGGCATTTTTTAAGGTGATTGCATATTTTGATTTTTTTCCCAATTTTTTACAGCAAACAACTACTAATGCCACAACTTTTTAGGCCAGTCTGGCCGTTGGCCTTCGATAACTACTATTTTTTTCAAATTTTGAAAATTAAAATAAATTTTTTTTTTTAATTTATTAAATGTTGTCATTTATTTCTCTTTTACTTAAAAATCACAATAACATTACTTATCAAACATTTTCAATCATTTGGTTTCACAATGATTACGTAAAAGCTATTTTTTTTTAAAACTCGCGCCCTGTTAATGCCTGCTCTCAAAGGAAAACGAAATCAGTTCACCACAGATAAATCGAATGAATCTCGTCTCGTTACAAAAACTCGTTGGGTTGTTATAGCAGTACATGGCAATATTAATCAGAAGTTTAAGCTATTAGATTATAAACTTGAAAACAAACTGCCTCCAAAAACTAGTGTTTTTTGTCGAATCGCTTGCTTTTTGCACAATAAATTTTAAAAAAGACTTGACTCTGATCTTGATCTTACAGAAAAAATAAATGCTGCCGTGAATTCAAAAAAAGATCAAGAGAATACTTTAGCCTTGGAGATAGAAACTAATCGTTAGGCCAGAAAAAAAGTTCGCTTTGCAATAATAACTTCAGAGCAAATAACTGACTTTCCAGAATTATCAGAGCAAGAACTAAAAATTCTTTTCACTGGATCATATCAATTGTCTCAAGCTGTATCGTATTTAGCTGAGATGAGGGATGAAAACGGAATAATCACATTCCATTATTTAAAAATTACACCTAATATTATTAAGTTCGAAGTCAGATCTCGACATATTAATTCGAAGACATATCGTTGTTTTATTGAATATCAGCCAGATAAGAACGATATTTTTAGAATAACTCGATATTGTTGTGATTGTGCGAATGGTAGACCCACTGTTGGATGTTGCTCTCACATTTTACTGCTACCATATATTATTTATCTTACGATTGATATTTGGCGAAAATTGTAAGACCTGCTGAGATCCTGAGTCGCCTGTTAATCGATGAAAAAATTTTTGTTCCACTACATCAAAAAATTCAAGAAAATTCCTGAGTGTAGAGGAGTATCCCAGTGAACACACCAACGTAACAGTGATATCACACCTAGAGAACATGTAAAATACCAAATGTAATGTAAATTTTACATTCTTGTGACACAAATTGTTATGTAAATAGGACATTAAATTTGTGACGTAAATATGCCATTAAAATTACATACATGTTACATACCGAGTAACATCACATTAGTAACCTTAGAGTGATGTTACATTTATATAACATAGTTACGTTAGCTTTACATCCTAGATATAACGTCACTATTACATACCTAAGTTAACTTATAAATAACATAACCGGTGTGACTCTGTTTTATCATCACATTTAAATCACAATGTAATATTTCAATTCTGTTCATATTGTTAAAGAACACCTATACAAAATAGTTATATTTTTTCTACTTAATAATTTTATGTCAAATTTATGTTAAAAAAGTAACTTTGAAATTATATAATGCGTTGTATCTGCATTGCTTTATTCTGCATTTTGCATAATGCATCAATATTTGAATAAGAATATTTTTTTACAGAATTAAGTTCCTTATAAGTATATATTTTCAGTGCATTAAATAAATATGTCTAATGTTTAGTGTACCACCGGTGGTACACGTGACACGGAACGTGTTAATTAAAATTTATATTAATAACTTATGTTACATTTTATAATTTAGTATTATTTATTAATTACAATTATTAATATTTATTAATTTTAAATAATAATATTATTAATTGTATATGTATTAGTAATATAATGCGAATTAAAACAAATTCGCATGGCTCAGTGAGGCAAATCACCATCTAGTAATGTCTTTCCAGTAATCGTATGTTCCCGAGTTCAAATCTCAGGAAAAAATATAAAATTAAAAAAAAAAAACTTAAAAAAAAACAATTACATAACCTTAACAACGATTATCGATTTTTTTTATATGTGACGTAACTGATATTCGAATTATATCACTGCTATATCACCAATGTAATATGTATGTGAAATTAACATCATATTTATGTTCATTATGTAACGTCACATTGTTACGTAAATGAGTGGTAAATTGTGCGTCACATGTGAGTCACCTGTGACCTGTATGTTACTTTAAGGTTTATGTAACCTAAAATTTTGGTTCTGTAAATGTGACGTCTCGGTTACATTGGTGTGTTCACTGGGTATAAAAGACATTTTCTAACGAGTTTTGGTGAGTCACATATTCCAAAAAAGCTAAAAAAAAAAAAGATTATAATTCTCTTTTGCCAGCCGAAAGTCGGCTTTTCGTTTAGATATTATGATCATACTTTTTTTTCATGTCTTGGATACCTAAGAACTAGAAAAGAAATTATCATTGATTTGATTTGAATTTTACTATAAAAATAAAAATACAAACGAAAAAACAAGTTTTTTTCTAATATCTCGATAACCATTTGAGTAAAAGAGCTAAAATATGAGGTGAATTATTTTTATTCGACATCAAATCGATCCCTTAAGTGCGAGTCAAAAAAGCCAAAGTGGCAGATTTCCCATCTTAATCCGGCTATACCCTTTATACACAAGAATTGAATGAACGGCTTATTAAAAGTAATAAATCATTCACCATGTGTTTATTGAGCTTACCTAAACATTCGATTTTTACCTTCTGTAGATTTTGTTTGTTTAGGACTTCTTTTTTTGTTAGAATTCTTTTCCCATAAATAACAGGAAAGAAGAATAGAAAAAAATAGGAAAATAAGAAAGAAGAAAAAAAAACAACGACAAGAAAGGACACTTTAATCATTGAAAATAACGCTTTTAGAATTTTGTTTCCAACTTTTTAACTCTATTTTCTTTTTTATTCTTGCCTATTTTTTTTAATTCATCCATTAAAATTTCTATAAGAAGTAGAGAGTCTTTTCAACAGTATTGGAAAAAAAAAACTATCTGATAAGATCAATTTTTACGTTCAAATAATGCGACATAACAATTTAGCGTAAAATCGACAAATTTAAGAAATATCACGTTTGGGGTATTCTTCTACCTGATACTTAGAAACCGTTCTTAATGAAATTCTTTCTCAAGGTTTTTCTTTTACCTTTTTTTATTATTATTCTTCTTTATTAATATTATTATTATTAACTAACTATTACTATTAACTATTATTTAATGAAATTCTTCATTTACATGAACTATAAAGCATAGAAAATAAGAAACATTTTTTTTAACATATTTATTTAAATTTAATTATTTAAATTTTTCTTTTGTTTACAATTAAAGCCACGCACTATAAATGCGTCTATCGTCTAAATATAAACAAGCAAACGGATGATTTTTTCTTAAGGGTCATATTCTTACTTTTTGATAACCCACCCAATGTGATTATTCGCGATAGAAGTAACAGGATATCTAAATAACGAAGAAGAAAAAGAAAAAAGACGAAAAAAAGGAAAATATAAAATACATACAATCGTGCATACATGTGCACATAAGTGATTTCTCTCGCTTCTTCGTTTTGTCGAAATATATTCCACTTTTTCATTGAGCTAAATTACTAATGTCAAAAAAGAAACTGCTAATCACGTTATTGCGTGATTTTAACAATAACAATTTATCAAATTACGCTAAAATATAAATAGTAGATAAAAAGTAGATAAGTTTGACGGTTCTAAATTGACATTATGCTAACACACTTATGCATGTATATCTATTTTATAAAATAAGAGATAAAAGTACGGATCTTTTAACGATCGTAAAGTTAAATTCATAAATAGAGTAAGAGATAAAAAAAATAATAGAAGACAAAGGAATGTATCATTTGAAATATTACAGATAATTAAATGAGATATTAAAAAAAAAAGAAAAGAAATATATAGATTTATATATTATTATTATTATTTATATTTCAATATATGTAGCTGGATTGAGAAGTTTTGACAGACAATTATTCAATTACTTTTTTCTTTTTTTTTTAGGGAGCTTTTTTAAATAAAAATGTTTATTCAATCGAATTCATTTTGAATAAGAATTATTTTCAAAGTTAAGGAAAAACATCTATTATGCCTATTACACGTTATTTACTATCATTTCCTCCTAGATTCTAAAGAAAAAAGAAAAAAAAACCAAAATTACAAATAACGATAATAACTAAGGTAGAAAAATGATTCTTTTTTTTTTTTTTTCGTTATAATCCAATCGTGCGAGTTCTAACAAGCAACGTCCGTCCTGTCGAATTATTCCTACATTATAATAGTAACCTCGATGATGGTTTCTAACTTCTAAGCTCCTTTATATTAAACACTACATATATATATATTCGGAGACAGAAATCAGTACACATGAGAGTTTGATGATGAATATCTTTTGAACGCTTAATTTAATCGCCAAAACATAAGACACCATTATTATAGAGCAGTAAATTTCCTACAAAATTTGTATTGCGCATTTTATATTAGTCATACATTGTCGAGTTATAAAATTCATAAACAAAAATGAAGTTTGTCTTAAAATAATCAAAATTAAATCTTCAATACCATTCAAATGGTGACGTTTACGGGAAAAATATAAGATACCTTTTTTGTAGAGCATTAAATTTCCTACTTAATTCTTTCAAAATATTTTTCTGTAAAATCAATTAATGATGAGTTATGAGTTTTATTCTATTAGACTGAGAAAAAAATAAAAAGCTACGATGCAAAGGATTTTCCTATTAGAATTATTAGCTTTTTTTAAGGTGTCTAGCAACCTATTTATCCGTGGCACTTGTAAAAAAAAAAAAAATTGATTTTTTCGACCCACATATATGTAGGGATAATTTATTTAGGGTGAAAGGTGCGAGGTGAACATACACCCAGTTTAATCCTACTAATAAGATTTATTTAAAACAGGTATTAGAAAAGTACAATATTAGTTTCACAATCTTACGGTTACAACTTAGATGAGCGACTGAATTTTTACGACTGTTACAACTGATACAACTGCGACTGCTACAACTGATATCTAACTACGGCTACGACTGCTACTACTTTACTTCTACGACTGAGACTGCTTTCCTTCTACCACCGAGACTGCTCTACTTCTACCACCGAGACTGCTCTACTTCTACCACCGAGAATACTTTACTTCTTATTTCTTTACATGTCTTTTATATCAGAAATCACCTACACCCCTTTTTGAGAGGGAAGAAGCTTACAAATCTTACTGACCAATAGCATAAGGATCCACCCCATAGTCCACCGACAGCCTATGGTTTTCGGTAGTAGGAACTATGCATACAGAAACTTAATCTAGCACATCGGAATGTTACCCCTTTTTATGGCATCGCATAGGTTACACAGGTATCTGAAATTCTTCAAAAGGTCCCGACACTGCACACATGGTTTTTTATTACACCAATATCCTAATAACCCTCAAGGTTCGTTTATGCTTTTATGGCTCACCTAATCTTTTCTTTTAGTCTGAATAGATTTTTCCTTTTCAATAAAATAAGATCTAAAGAAAGGACTGAATACTAGTTTTTGTCTACCTCTGCTACACTTAAAACTCTCCTACATATATATATTAGGTTGTCAAGTATGAAATGGAGCAAAAAATGCACATAATTGAATTCGATTTTTTCCAATAAAAACTTTTTATTTTTAATCAAGGTATGCACCCATATTATCGATACACTTTTGCCATTTTAGAGGTAGCTCATTTATTCCTTTGCTGTAGAGGCCTGGATCACGGGAGTCGATGAACTATTAAAACGTCATTTTAACAGCCTGTGCAGAATTGAGTTTTTTTCCAGATAAAAAGTTGTTTAAATTTTAAAAGAAATGATAGTCAGTAGGGGTAAGGTCTGGCGAGTACGGTGGGTGACAGAGAGTTTCCAACTTCAACTCCTGTAGCTTTGACACGGTCATTCGTGCAGCATGTGGTCGAGCGTTGACGTGCAGGAGAATTGGAGTCATCCGATTAATTAATTTTGGCTGTTTATACGCAAGATTTCTCATCATTTCTTCTTGTTAAAAACAGTGAACATCCGCCGTTATCGATTGGCCAGGTTCCATAAAGCAGTGGTAGATGAAACCTGAGCTAAACTACCAAAAATTTTTCATGTTCAATCAATTAATGATAAATTATGAATTGTATTCTATTGGACTGAGAAAAAAATAAAAAACTTTGATGCGTCTTGAAAAGAAGAAACATGTTCTTTTCAACCTTTTCCTCAAGGGAGAACGATAAAAAAAGAGAAAGTATTCTATTCTATAGAAAATGAATAAATCGAACAAATCGAACTTACCATAAACACTCTTCAATGATCTCTCTACTTTAAGGGGGTATTCTGGTCTAGAAATTGGAAAAAATCGATTTTTCTCATATTTTTAAAGCTTAACCTTTTAAGAATATGAACTTAAGAAGATTTTTCAAAATTTAAATTATTTTTGGAGATATAGCTGTTTTAGTGACGCGGCTTCCTATATCCTACCCTTATTATGCGAAACTTTGAACGCGTTTTTCTCGAAACTGTTTTTTTTTTGTCACGGTTGCAATGATATCTCAAGTTCTACTTAACCGATTTATTTGAAATTTGGTGAGAGGCTTCTCTATGCATTTTTCTATCGTACTAATCAAACCTCTTGCAACAATTTTCAATTTCTACTATTTTGAAAAAATTCTGAACAGTAAAAAAAGTGGTAAAAATAATGTATCTTTTTTTCAGACAGCCGTAATTTAGTGAAAAAAAATTTCTTTTCAATTCTTTTAGTTCGAACGATAGCAGCATTATTCTTAATTATTAATATTTTTTATTTTTTTATTTCGGATTATTAGAAGAGCTGCAATTGTGACAACCGTCGAGCACCAATTTTTTAGACCCCATAATTAATCAGCCTATATCTTTTTCAATTTTAAATTTTTTCACTATTTTTTTTTCATGTATTCTTGAAATATTAATAAATATCTTGTAACATTATAGATAGTGAAAATATTATTCGTCTTTTAGTTATTGCACTTGAAAAAGTACCTAAAATCCATGCTTCTAGACCAGAATACCCCCTTAAGGCAAACCTGCTGATTCTTGTTGAAATCTTATGACTCGTTCAGCTTTCTACATATAATGAAAACTATGCTGTTAAACTTAACAAAATATGCAAAAAATAATTAATTCACATAATCAATTACAAAAGAATAATTAGACGATTTAAACAATTTTTTTGTAACTCCTGCTTTCAAAGTTCAATTTTTTAGCCTTGTTTAGCAACCGTAAAGTCGCATATTCCCGTGATGGTGGTAACTATGTAGTAACTATGGTTGTTACTATAGTAGCGTGCGGGAAAGTAGTACTTTCAAACAGATTGACCGTGCGGGAATAAAAATTGTCTATCACTTTAATTAAAATTAAAAGAAAAGTTGTTAAAAATCTACTTGAACAATGAATGAATTAACGAGACCTTGTACGCCTCCAGACCTAGTACCTGCTGCTAAAAATATTACACATGAGTGTTTATTTTAAAAAACAAAGTTTATTTAAAATGTAACCCTATTATTGATTGATTAAAATTTTTTGATAACTAATATAGTTTAGCTAATTACAACATTTCTTTATAAATGAATAATTTCTCTCTATTGAACTTTGAATGCAGTCGTTAAAAAAAATATTGTCCGATACATGTGTCCCAATTGAGGCATTCACAGGGCTTAATTAAGAAACTCACCAGAAGAAACAAGGCGTTGTTCTCTCCTAACTAGCCTAACGGCTCGTGGGGGTAATCTGCGTACTCGGCCTATTTGTAAACACGCCATTTCTTAGGCTCCTGATTCAATTTTTTAGCCCTGGAATGCCTCACTTTGCACACGTGTATCAAAAAAATCTATTATTTTATCTATTACAATTGTTTTCCGTTAAATATTTTGATGCAATTTATTTGTTTATTTTTTTTCATCGATTAATTTTGTAATTTTCAAAAAAACTAAATTGTTTAACCCTTACATGTAATATAAAATGTAGTAATTGATAATACTTAGACAAAAATAGAATATATCTATGATATCTATTATTATGCCTTAGCAAATAGAGGTTAGTTAGCATGTAACTACTTAAACCTATTCCTAACGAACAAAAATATAATTTTCTTTTTTACGTACACATAAATATGATGTTAAGATTTTTATTTTTATCACACCTTCTCTTTTCGTTTCTTTTTTTTACAAATTTCAAGAATTTGACAAAATTCAGAATAAGTTTACCGCATACTTTTTCTTCTTCTTCTTCTTCTACTTTTTCATTTTTCTTTTCTACATTATCCTCATCATCATCATAATTAGCAAAATGAAGAATGTAGAGATATGTTGTTAAGATGATTAAACGCTGGCCACTCAACAACCCTCTTTTTCATGTCATATTAATTTTGCATATGAATGTTTATCTATAAGTGCAACAGGTTTCAAGACCATTAGAATCATATGGTCTTCTCTTGATTTTGGAACAAGAAGAAGTAGAAACGTGGAGTGGGGAGAGGTTACAGCTAGTCTATCTTGTTCCCCCGTCTGTAGCCTTCGGAATGTAGGCGGGAATAAGGGATGCCTAGGGCATGTTAAAGAGGACAGGTCAAATTGTGGACTGTTTTAAGCTTAGACCATCCTCTACCAATGACCAATGGTTCGAATACAGGCAAATAGAATGGTTTACCCCCTACCAAACTAACTTCCTAATAAAACGCTAGATATTATTGGTTGGAGTAAATGAATGTTAAGGGGATAAAAAATCAAGAAGGACTTATATATATATATATTTGAAAGGATGCCAGGTCTATCACTTCATTAGTTAGATTTCTCTCGAATAAGAAGTATCTTCTTTCGTTACTTTGTGTTTGTCAAGCACTAAATCAGTTTTTTGAAAATCTTATACAATATTTCGCGTATTCAATTATACAACAGCATACATATTAGAGAATTAAAGTAGATAAAATATATCTGGTGCGTAATTCGTATAGTAATTCTAATCTGTATTTTTGAAAAATTGTTAAAAATCGTATTACAATGCTGAAGACTAAACAATTAAAAAAAAGTCTTACTCCAAAAAGACATGGAAGATGTCTGAACGAAGGCAGTCGCAATAATCAACGTGATAGAAATATTAGTAAGTAACATATATTAATTTAACAAATATTTTGGTTACACATTGAAACGTTCAAGTCATTCTTCTGTAATAGTAATCTCGGAACCCACGTAACATAAAAACTTTCTAAAAAATTTCTTAAAAATCATTAAACCTTTCAAAAAAGTTTCTAAAAAATGTGGCATGAATATTAGGTACTTTTTCTAGTGTAATAACAAACAGACGAATAATATTTTCACTATCTATAATGTTACAAAATATTCATTAATAATTCGAGAATACACGGAAAAAAAAGATAGTGAAAAAATTTAAAATTGAAAATAATATAGGCTGATGAAATAGGGGGTCCACCAAAAACGGCGCGCAACAAATGTCAAGATTGCAGCTCTTCTGGTAATCCGAAATAAAAAATTAAAACGGATTATTAATTTAGAATAATGCTGCTATCGTTTGAACTAAAAGAATTTAAAAATGTTTTTTTTGCTAAATAACATCTGTTTGAAAAAAAGTACATTATTTTTACCACTTTTTTACTTTTACGATTTTTTTAAAAATAGTTTAGATTAAGATTTTTGTAAGATTTTGATTTACACGATAGAGTAGTGCATTGAGAAAACTCTCACCAAATTTCAAGCAAATCGGTTTAGTAGAACATTAGGTATCTTGACATTTGAGAAAAAAAACTAGGTTCGAGAAAAACGTGTTCAAAGTTTCGTGTAATAAGGGTAGGTTATAAGATGCCGCTTCACTAAAACAGCTATATCCCCGGAAATAAATTGAATATTAAAAAATCCCGCTAAAGACATATTTTTAAAAGGTTAGGCTTTAAAAACATGCAAAAAAATCGTTTTTTACAAATCTCTAGACCAGAACAATTACTTAAAAAAAAAGAATTAAATTATACAATGCGCGCTTTTATTCGGTCAATTAATTACTTAACTTAACTCTACAATCAAAACCATGAAAGGTATTCAACCACTAGATGGTTGTAGTAGTGAAGCGTGGTCGTTTCAAAACGAGATGAAAAGAAAAGAGATGTAAGCTTTTCAAAAATAAAGTTGCTCGTAAAATGTTAGGTACAAAACGCAATAAGAAAATGGACAAAATGAAAATATCCCATAACGTAAAACTACATCAAACAAACTGGACATCATTAACTTAAAATGTTGAGAATAAGCAAGAGTAAAACTGGAATGAAGGAACGAGGAAACACCTCTCATTTTTTTTTTTTTTAATGTAACGTTATCGTGTGTACGACTATTAATAATAAAAAAACGGTGAAGAATAAAATTTTCTTCCTATTTCTTTTTATTCTAAAAGAAACAAATCCAATTCAATGACAATTAAACATTTTTATTAAACCAACCTGATGTTTTTAATTTAGGGGAAGAGAGCAACAACAGGTTTTGAAGTTTGAGAGTTTGTTGAATGTAGGTAGTTTTATGGATATGGGTATGGGTAAAATAGAAATTTCGTTGAAAGTAGGACGGGGTATCGACGTTCTACATTGCGAAATAGTGCAATATTCTCAAGATAATATTTGTCTACAAAAAACAAAAACTGATGATAACTATACAACTAAAATAATTGAAATATTTAAAAAAAAATGTACTTATAAAAATAAAAATTGATTGGTTAACAGAAACAAATAGATCCTTGTTTGAAAAGATAACATTAGTAATAGAACAACAAATACGTTATTCTATTTTAATCAGGTAAAGATCTTGAAAGGATCATTTAAAATTCATGAAGAGTTATCGATGAAGACAATGTCTCGAATTGAACAAAAAAAGAAAAAAATAAGAAAAGGATTATTCACTAAATATGATAGTATTTTTTTAATATTTTTTTTTTTTTCTAGTAATAGTAGAATCGATGCGCTTTTTTGGTAATGTCGCGTGTTGCTCATCGATCGTTTTAACGATGCATATGTATTATTGTTCTTGTTCGATTTAACGTATGTAATCGACGTATTCAATGCAAAACGTTTGAGGGTGATGATCATCGTATACGTAAGTATATGTCAACGGGGTTACCGTTGTTTGTTATTCGTTATTCTTCATTTTAACTATATTCTGTGTGTGTTTGTGTATTTTAGGTGATATATATCGCACAATGAATCGTTTACCAAGGTATATATTTTTACTATCGTATTGAAATCTTACGTAGGGTCATTTATTAGTACTATTAAAATTTATTAAATCACTTTTACCGTGTGAATATTTTTTTTCACACACATTCGCAAATATTGTCACGTTGCTAATTTGCATAAGTATTTTACGGTATATCATGAATTTTTTGTCTCTATTTATTATCATTATCCTACGTTAATATTTTGCAACTATTATTGTATATTATTATTATTATTCGTATACATTTGTAATAGTTACATTTGTATATAAAAGAAATGAAGTTTAGCAAGCATTTTACGTATGATGTGTTACCATGATTTATTTGCTATACCATCTTCTCTTATCGTGACATGATGTTTCAATAAATAATAAAGTAAACCTCAAGTCACTTGTAGCAGTGTCATATTACTTAGTTAGACAAAAATTCGAGGGAATTTTTAAAAAAATGATAGGTGCTCGCTGGTTACAAAAAAAAAAACGAATTCTAGGTGAACTTTTAAAGGTATTAACAAAAAAAATGGCATACAAACAAACGACCTTTTTTTTGTTTTCTTTTTTTTCTATTGTATAGGCGTCAAAATTTAAAACGTCCTTTTTCTCTTCTTCCTCCCTGGTTAAAACAGGTTATTTGCCATTCTCTTTCTTGTTTTTCTCTCCCTTTTTCTTTCATTGATCTATCTGACATTGTTCGTTCTAACGCCTAATCTGACATTTTAAAACTCTTATTCATTTTCTTTTTCTTTTTTTTTTTTTTGATGTGAAAACTTCTTTAGAATGCGAGTGATCTGAGAAAAATGAAACACGGTCGGTCAAGAAACAGAGTAGTTGTAACGGACCCGATATTTAGTAAAAAGAGAAAGATGAAACACGGTCGGCTAGGAAACAGAGCTATGAAACGGCTGCTATACTAAATAATGAGAGAAAAAGAGACAAACATTTAGGATTGAGCCTGCGAGAGAATGAGACGGAATATAGCTATACAGTTTTTCCTATTCTCGGTCACCTCTTTATGCTATGCTTCGTAGTTATCGCTCCTGGTTGTTATGTGTGTGTGCTTGTGTGCGTCTCTATACTACGAAGAGTGGACACATAATATTTCGATACTCAAACTGTTTGTAGGTAGGAGTGATAGAAGGGCAGAAGAATAAACAGAGATTAGAACGTAGGTATGCGACAAAAAAATACGGTACAAACGAACCGACGGTCGAAATAAAGAAAGAAGTTGCGAGTTCGTTTTTTTTACGAAACGTGTCATCTTTTTCTATTTGAAGTTTCTATTTTATTAAAAAAATTAATAATTATTCTTTATTTCAAAAATATTTTAAATAATAATTAGGAAATATATGGAATATAATAATTGTATTATCAGCAATATTTTACAAAAAAAAAAAAAAAGTAAGATTACAAGATACATCAGAGAAAAAGAATTAGACAACACTGTAGAATATTTTTCTTATATTCTTATAAATATCTAAAGACGTGTTTTTTAATTATTATATTTGCGTATTTAAAAAACTTATACTGATTTTTCAAAAAATGAAAACATTTTTAAGATGTTGAACGCCCAGTGTGAATCGGTGAAACTTACCACGTAGCTCAAATTTAAGACTCGCAGTGTACATAGTTCGATAAGCTGAGAGAGCTATACGATTCAATGCATTTTTTAGATTGTTCGTTGTTCAGATCTTTATTTATACGATAGTATTTAGAAAGATATGTTTGTGGTCCAAAGAAAAAAGTCGAGATATGTTATAAATAATATGGGTCTCGAAGTTTGGCAGGCTATCGAGTTGAAAAAACATTTCTAGACAATATCCTTATTAAATCACTCATTGCATTTTACCAGAACCTTTGTTCAGTCCAGCAGTATTTTCCATATGTTTCTTGTAACGTCTTGATTTCGTCTATCCTAAAATGTTTGTTAGCAGCGCAAGAATGTAGATAAAAATGGGAAATTTAAAACCGTAATAACAAAAAAAATGTTATACCTGAGTTTCAAAAAAAGAATTTTTTATATTTACTTAATTTCTGACGAATTTTATATTTCCCTCAATATACAGTTTACGATTTTTGTGTCTATCTATGACTATCTTATACAACATTCCATTTTTTTTGAATGAATTTGAAAATGTGTTCTTCTTAATAGCTATTCCACCCAGAGATCATATCGGTGACATTTATTATATATGGTAATAATATTATAAAAAAAAATCCTACAATTATCTTATATATATATGTAAGATTTATTTAAATTTAAAATATAAGTATTTATTATAATAGAACAAATGTTTAATTATTAAGGTTTAATATAAAGAGATAGAAAAGAAAAGTAAGTAACAATAGTTAGAAATCTTAAGCACACTCGTATTACACTCTTTCACTCACAAATAGTCGCACCGAATCAAGAAGGCGAAGACCGCATTCTTCGCCGCGCTTATATACACATTCACCCCACCAATGGTCCCAATCACTTCCGTCAATCATTCTCGAAATCTCCAGACTATTCCCGACCGATTAAACAAAAGACCTTTTCCTTATTTCCGGTTCGGGAATATTCGAGAGACTTCGGGGTGCACGCCCGCTTTTCTTTCTTACTGGACACACTAATATTCATACTGCTGCATGCACTCACACTTATACCCATATCGCTGCGCACACTCACACTCATGTCCATATCGCTGCGCGAACTCACACTTATACCGATATCGCTGCGTGCACTCACATTTATACCGATATCGCTGCATACTCTTACACATCTTTCACATTCATCAATTGTTTTCACGCACAGCATACACTCGCACTCTTCGTCTTTCTCTCACTCTCACATATATACTCTTAAAGCCTTGCATTAGTCTCATTCTCTCGAAACTTAGATTATTGAAAGTTTCACTTCTAACACGTGTGATCTTCACACATTATTATTATTTTTTTTTTACTACCATGCCGATGATATTTAAAATGGCGTTGATATACATTGAACAGTGGTATATTTATATAATAAATTATTAATACGCTTTTGTATAAAGGGGAAAGCTCTCTCGAGTTGGTATAATTACTCTTGTCAAACACTAAGAACTCGTTCGAAACGAACACGCAACTAAAGTAATTGAACTCGGTTGAATTTATAAACCGATATATATCGTTTCGCGTCTATACGGTCATTCTTTTACAGCTTCTTCTTCTTTATCATTATCATCATCATCGTATTTTCTAATTGTTAAACGAACAATACTATATCGTTCGAAATGAAATATTTCTTTTATATTACATATGATAGAAATTATTATTGCAACACCGAATGTTGAGTATTCTTGAAGATATTTGTCACGCAACTTCCTTCCACTGCCACAAACAACTTTAAAATTTCGGCCTAGATTTCTAACCACATGCAAATAACGTTATCGAACGCCCCCGTTATTTGTGTTGTCTAGGTGCTTGTTTGCTTGCTCGTTTAGCAATAGCAAATAAAATTACCTAAGGTTATATATTTTATGCTTAGTTTGTAAATAAAAATAATATGAGTACATTGTAGAGAAAGATATCATCATAGTTAGACGATGACAATGTGCGCGTGTGTAACTAAACAAACTAAACTAACTTCCAATCATTTGCATCCTACGCGTCATTCAGACACCTCGCCAAAATTCTAAGTGTAATTTATTTAACAGCAAACACACATATACAAAATGTATATATATTATTAATGAGAGCAAATTTTGTCACTTACGAGGACAAAACAAAAAGTTTACTTAACTTCTTCTAACAAAGTTGATAGCAATTTTTATTACATCATACAAAAAAGTAGCTAATAAATATGTTTTGTTTTTATGTGTATTGCATTAAAATAACACGATTAAATGACATAACGAGTTTTAATCTTGCATTTATCTTCCTTGTGTGGTAAAAAATACACTATTTTTTTTATTTTTTTTTAACTAATTTTTCAATTCATTTTTTGTTCTATCTCTCTCTCAAAAATAGATAAAAATATATAAACATTATTTGATAATTTTTTTACCATTATTATGTATATCTATTTAAATTCGATCGAACATTTCGTATAAATAAATGCAATGTTGTACTTAACTAAGAAGCATCTATTATACTATTTTATTTGAACAAACTTGAAAACATATTTTTTTATCTTAAAAGTCACAAGACGTGTCACGTTATATTTATCATATTATTGTAACGACCTTAAACGAAATAACTAATAAAATAAGTTCGTAACTTTATAAATGTATTTTATAATTAATTCGTTGTTGTACGCGAGCACATGCATCTCGAGTTGTAATGATGAACAAACATTTCGTTAAATGAAAATTCAATCGTACTAACATTCAATTTCCCAGACAATGAAAAGTGCAATTCTATGACCCTTAACAGTATTTGGATGGAATCCAATTCGAGCAACGATTCCACAATGATCTAACGGAGAAATAATATATATGTATTGTTTTGTTTTTTTTTTTTGGTACAAATTTCCTTTATTTTTTACTTTTTTTAAAAAATAGAGTAAAAGTTTTGGGAGAGGATAAATCATTCTTACGTTAGAGAAAAATAATGCTTCAGGTTTTGAGAAAGTATAATTAATCTTTAGTTAGAGAGAATAATGATTGAAGAAAGTTTAACGTGATGATGATTCTCTGAGACACATATACACATGCACACGTGCACGCTGTTTTATTGTGTGTGTCTAGTCGAGCTTCTAGTTTAGATCCTAGTTTTACGTTGTCAGGTTACTGGACCTTATGTAACTACAAATCCGCCAGTTTTAAAATTAGGCGCCTATGCAGACCCAGAATCATGGATTTAGTTACAAGAGGTCGTCTATTCTGCTAAAATGTATTATTACATTATTTATTATTTATATTTTAATAAATTTACATTTTGTCTGTTTGTATGTGAAAATATCAAAACGTTTAAAGAACTCTTGTTCTTCCTCGTGTCTGACCTAATCACATTTTTTTTCTTCCTTTCTTTCTTTACCTATCTATCCGTAAGTTGTTGACTTTTATGTAAGCACAAGAAAAAGATGAAATGAAAAAGAATGATGATACCAAAGCCAACCTCATTGAATTTACCATCACGGATACTTGGTATTCTTCGAAAGAACATGCCAGCGCACATATAAACCGGTATTCGAGCCTCCTCTATATTCCCATCTTTCTCTTCCTCGCCTTCTTCCCTTCTATCTCTTTCATTATATCTTATTCTATACTAAAGCAACACACTCTGAATTTACCGTTGGGTTCTTGTTCAAGTATACGTGTATATATTATTTGCTAAGACAGTAGGAAATACACCCTTCAAAGTAAAGTTAAGTCCTTGGATTATTATCATCCCCTTTCATATACTCACATAAACTCTATTTCGTTTTGTATACAATAGGGTGTTAGAGGATTTTATTCTTCTTCGCCCTGTATACAAATGTTTTGAGTATATTTTAATCGTTTGAAAATAGTTGTTCATAAGGTTGTCAAGTCCTTGAAAATAGGTGAACGTTTTGTTTTTATATAACAACATTATATACCCTTTTCCTTAGTTTATCTATCTCAGTAGTATCGTAACTAATTGTTTGAATGTTTGTTTTTAGATGAGGATTTAAATCATCACTCAAATTCCGAAGATGACCAAAGCTGGTTATCTGACCATAATTTATCCCCCTCGCAAGACAGAGCAAACCGTAATGGTAATGACTCGCAAAGATCTAATAATGGTGTAAGAAAACGTCGTGCTTATTTACCAGAACACTCTGTAGAAATTTTGAAAACATGGTTATATGAACACCGATATGCACCTTATCCGGACGAAATTGAAAAAACACGTCTCAGCATTGCAACGGGTTTAACCCAGTTACAGGTAAGATGTGTATTTATTAAGGTTATAAATAAATATTTGTAAAACATATTGTATAACGAAAATTAAATAAAAACTTGTGATTTTTCTATTTACAGGTATGTAACTGGTTCATCAACGCGAGAAGGCGTGAATTACCTAAATTGATTCGGAATGATGGTAGGGATCCCAAAAGCTACACGATTTCTAGAGGTAAAAATGCAAATAATAAGCAAACTGCTAAAAGCATTAGAAGAAATTATCTAAATGGCAAACACCGTAATAAATCAAAAGAAAATTGTACTAATAATAAAAGAAAAAACGAATATAATACATCTAACACACCTAACAAAGATAATGATGGACCTAGCACATCTAAGATTAGTTTTGATGATGGACCTAGCACGTCTACTGCTGTTGCTTATGGTCGACCTAGAACATTATCTAAAACTGATTATAATCATAAACATATAACCCTAATGGACGCAAGTACGACCAATTATGGGTAAGTTAATTATTTGGATCTTTTGCTTAATCTTTTATATTTTAGGACTAATTATTTTTGGAGGTGGAAAACGTTTTTATTATTTTTTGTATCCTTTTACGAACAATTGAAACGAACGATTAAACGAATGAACGTATGTTAGTACGAGTGTGTGTCTAACCAACATTTTTATTCATTTTCATTCATTCAGAAAAAAAAGAAAAAGTACAAGGAAAAAACATCCTTTTGAAAGAATATAGTATTTTTTTGAAATAATGAAATATCATCATTAAATAACATGGGAAAAATGTGGTGCTGTTGTTGTTGTTGTTGTTGCTGTTGCTGTTGCTGCGTTGATGCTTCATAAGTTAATATACATTTATTTATTTATTGTATATCTAATCGTTATAAAATCTTATACAGAAGCGAAGAGGATAGTTTTCATGACTATGAAGTAGTTTGCATAGCGAAAAGGAACGAACTATTAATAATTATCAAAGTGTCATTGTATATGCTCGGTCACAAGTTGTGCAAGAAGTTTTTGTACCGGCTTACAACTCCTATCTACACCCAGCACAACGGGGTTAAGAAATAATGCAACGAAAAAGAAAAACAAAAAAGAAAAACAAAAACGAAAAATAAACAAAATTCAAATATGCTCGGCCAATCGTTTTTCACCTCATTTTCATTTTATTAGTATGCGAAAAAATAATCTGTTTTCTCGAACTATCTTTTATTTTCTTTTTTCTTCTTTCATTTTTATAGATCAAGGGGATGCACTTCTAATGCACCAAGACAACGCTTACTACCTACCAGAAGACGTTATTTACCTTCTATGATTCTGAAAGATGATAAGAATCCCGAAAAAGGTCATCAAGAGGAATCTAATACTGATTATAAAAGGTTTTTCAGTAATCTTCGAGAAGATCTTTTAGAATTAATTTCTCAATACCGCAACCGCCACATTTACCACAAAGAATTGCTAAGAACAGTCGAGGAGCTTACCCATCGTGTTAAATTCTCAGAACAATATGCCAATATGAATATAGAAAATGATCTGGAATTAATAATTAGATATCATCAAATAATGAGATCAGCAGGAAAACCGGAGGAATATCTTATACGTACACAAAAAGATTATGAACAACTAAGAGACATCAACCTTAAACGGTTTCCAAACTATAATTTTCTCATACTTACCAAAGTAGCAGTAAGAATGGAGAAAGCCGAAGAAGAAATAGAAAACAGACGTGCTGCTGTTCCTGCTGCTGCTGCTGTCGCTGCTGGGGCAGAGGCTTCTGAAAATTTTATGAATGATTCTGAGACAACAGAAGAATCGTTAAAAGAAGGATGATGGTAATGTTTCGCTACTGTTCAATTCAATTTTTTTTATTTTATCGTATATATATATATATACGATAAAAACTAGCAAAAAAAATATATATATACATATATATATTTTATATATATTCTTATTCTTATTTCTCTCTGCTTTTCTTATCAGTGAAGACAAGACAAGATAAAAATATCTTAAAGACTTTTTCACTCGCTAATAATAGAGATAATAAAATTTACAGTCTAACTACGAAATATGAAGAAGCCAAAAAAAAAAGAAAAGATAAGAATAGAAAAAAAGAGAGAATAAGAAAGATGAAAAATATGCATAAAGCATATTATTGCCATAGAAAAAGAAAGAAGAAACAAAAAATTGACCTTTGTTGACGAAATAGAAAATGTTACTATTCCGTGATATCTTTATTACGCTTATCGAATAATTTATTATTCATTATTAATATCTCTGAAGAAACAATAAAAGAAAAACATTGATATTCATATATATATATACGATTGGATAATTGGAATAAACGGAACTTTCAATAGATAGTTCTGTTCATTACTATTATTATAACAATAACGTTAATTTAAAATTACTTTAAACTTTTTTCATTTCATATTCATTATTATTTAATCTCGTGATTTATTTTACGTTACATATTATGTTCATCACTCAATATTTTTAGCACGTTATTATTATTATAATTATTATTATTATTATTATTATTATTATTATTATTATTATTATTATTATTATTATTATTATTATTATTATTATTATTATTATTATTTAATTATGTCTCTCCGACTTCTCGGGCTAATAAGCGTGTCAGACAGGCCTTTTGCCAGGTCTGACATCTTTAATCTTCAGAATTTAGGAAGGCTCTGGTTATGTTGCATGTTTTTAATATAACCGCCTTTTGTATTTCTTGGTGTATGTTTGGGTCTAGTTGTAGTTGTGTGAGATGTGATTTGAAATTATTCGGTGTAATGCCTGTGGCTGATATGATGAAAGGGATAATGTGTACCTTTTTTTGTTTTCATATTCTGTGTATTTCTTGTGCAAGTAATGTGTATTTTTCTATTTTTTTTCTGTATTTCTGTGTGATGTTGATGTCGTTTGGAACCATTGTCCTCTTTCGATATGTGTTATTTTGCATTTGTCTATTCCGAATTGCTTATTATTATTATTATTATTATTATTATTATTATTATTATTATTATTATTATTATTATTATTATTATTTTATTATTATTATTATTATTTTTATTATTCCGTAATAATAAATAAAAATTCTTTTTCATTATTTACATGAGTTTTTTTGTGTTATTGGCTGTCACGTCCTAGTGACGACTAATTTCGAACCTTGCTACGCCAATTGTGCGAGTTTCCTATTTATAAGTGATTTACTAATTACTATTTAACTATATTTGTTCCTTGTAATATTTGTATTCTTAATTTTATTTTATACTCACTTTCATGAATGACCATTGATATTGGCATTCGTTGATCACATGTAGGACTAGCAAATATGTTTTTCTGTTAGGTAAAAGTATAAAAACTGTTATCCTCTGTTGTTACGTTACGAAGATTTGAGAGTATTTCTAAAATTGAATAAATACATTTCTCACATAAACACAGAATAAAGGTGTTTTCATATAAATAGATGTAAACCGATATTTCTTGAATAGGTCAAAAAAGATCTTCTTATGAGTTTAAGTATATGTTTCTATATTGAGTAATAATTTTTTTATTGCTATGATTGTATAGAGAAGTATGTGTGTGTGTGTGTGTGTGTTTCTTGCGTACGTGATCTTGAACACTTCGATCATGAAATCTGTTGCTCTCCGCGATAATGCAAAGTGGGGATTTCAAACGAAAGTGTAGTTTAAGGCGAAGTACGCGAAAAGGGAAAGAATAAGAAGCGGTATAAAGAGGGGGATTTAGTATAAAAGCAGGTATCGAATGAAACCTAAGCCCCTTATATTCGTCTTTCCTGCAGTGACTAAAATCATTTTTAATGGTCTTTAATTGATTTTGTAGATCAGCTATATATGTTTTCATATAAACTAATTGTTCTTTGTATACCTCTCTTTGCATTTTATTAGATATTAAAAGTGAATTGTACCGATAGCGTGCGTATGTTAAAAGTGTATTGTGCCAACGGCGTCGTGCGTATATGAAAGGTGTATTGTACCTATGACGATTTTTGGAGTGAAAACTTCTTTAGAATGGAAGTGATCTGAAAAGTAAATAAACGGAAACGGAGATATGTAACGAAGCTATGAAACGGCTGCTATACTAAATAATGAGAGAAAATAGACAAACATATAGGATTTAGCCTGCGTGAGAAGTAAACGGAATATAGCTAAACAGTTTTTCCTATTCTCGGTCTCCTCTTTATGCTATGCTTCGTAGTTATCGCTCGTGGTTGTATATGTGTGTGTTTGTGCGCGACTGCATACTACAAAGCGTGGACACGTATTCTTTCGATACTCGAAATGTTTGTAGGTACGAGCGATTGAAAGCTAAAAGAATAAACAGAGATAAGCACGTAGGTATGCGACAAAAGTATAAGGTCCTAACCAACCGACGGTAGAAATAAAGAAAGAAGGTGCGTGGACTGTTTTTATTTTACCAAACGTGGTACTTCTTTTTTATTTAAAAATGTTTCTATTTTAATAATAAATTAATATTAAATTATTATTTATTTCGCAAATATTATAATTAACAATTATGAAATATATAGTATATAATAATTGTATTGTCTGCAATATTTTACAAAAAAATGAGATGATTATTAGATACATCAGAGAAAAAAAATTAAACAACATTTTAGAATATTTTTCTTATAAATATCCAAAAACATGTTTTTTAATTATAATGTTTGCGTATTTAGGAAATTCATCCTAATTTTTCAATAAAATAGAAAAGTTTTTAAATAGAAGAAACTAGTCACGTGACAAAAACAAATAAACTTTAATTACTTAATATTTCCAATAGGAATAAAATAATATAATTTATTTTACAAATATAGAAAAAAAAATATAGAAAATAAATTTAAAAAAAATTTTTTATTATTATAAAAAAAAACAGCAAAAATAGAAATAGATTTTAAAATCATTGTAATTCAAAACCCGATGAAACGAAAAAGATACTACCAGAATTGTTCCCTTCTTTAATACCATCTACAGTTCTTAGTTGCAACACAAAAAGAAATACTTGTGTATGCTAACCCATAATAAAGATATCTTAAATTCAAAGGAAAGGTGAAAAGAGTAAAAGAAAAAATTCATCTTCCGGAGTTTCAAAAAAAAAAAAAATATATTTACTTTGGTTAGAGGACGACATATCTTTCTGTCGACAAATATTCGGCAATTTTAGTCGCTATTTATGGCTATCGCGTTCAGTATTCCATCTTTATGAATAGAATTTTGAAAATATTAGTTTTTGTTAGCTACCTACACCCAAAGGTCGGTTCCTTATTATGAGAAAAGAATTATAAAAAATAGGGAAGGTCTGTTGAAATTTGATCTACATTTATTATCTTTATTATCGATGCGATAATATTCATGCCTATAGTTTTTTTTTACAACGTGTAATATCTTTTCTATTTACAAATTTTTCTATTTTATTGAGAAATTAGTATTAAATTAGTATTAAATTTAGTAATAAAATATTATAATAAATAATGTGACAGTAGGAGCGTTAGTTGTTTGTGTGTGTGCGTGTGCGGCGTGAAGAAGCTACAAGGGTACGTTGCCTGGTAGCGTAAACAGGGGGCAAGTTCGTAGTATGTTGAGTTGTAGCTAAGGGAGAGCGTTCCCTGGCAGCGTAAACTGAGACAAACTTGTTGCCTGGCGAAATATTTAGTCCAGTCAAAATAGCCCTGAAATCGGGTTTTTGAGCTATACGGCTGAAAAAATATGGAAATTATCAGAAAAATGCGTACAAAACTGTGGGCAAAGTATAAAAGTTCTCAACCACCGGGAAAGGGGTGAAAAAAATTAAAAACTACCCCAAAATACGATTTTTGAATTATATGTTGAAAATATCAAAAAAAGTTTTTTTTAAAAGTTGTAGAGCATAAAATTTTAGGCCTATCTCTCTTAAACCATTTTTTCCCTAAAACGCACCCTTTTAACCCCAACGACGGTTCAAAGTACTCAAAAAATGAAAATTCAATAAAAAATATAAAAATTGGACTTTTAAAAATTTTTTTTTTTTAATTATCTTTAAAAAACTACAAAGAACAATCGTAGGGAAACAAAAAATTTTTTTGTTATCCCTTCTATTAAAAATCAAGGGGTGAAAACGGTTTTTGCTCGATATTTTGCTTAAAACGGGTTATTTAAAAAAAATTTTTTTTTCATATGAATTTTTAATTTATTTTTTAAATTTTAATGTTTAATTTATATTTATAAATATTTACCTGTAGGAAATATCCCAATTTAAAGACAGGTAATTACTCCCTTAGTCCTACGCCTTTGTAGAAAGAAACAGAAAATGAAGCTTTCCTGCTCTTACTCATTGTGACGTAGTCGCCATGGCACGCATGCGCAAACTCTTAGCTTACATGCGTGCAAGAGAGATAGTCAACCTATGTTAGTTTCGTCCAAATGTAAACAGTATAACGCGTTAAAATACTTTTTCTTAAATATATTCTCTTTTTTTTCTATATTCTCTATAGCTCGAGAGTCTCGCGCGCATCTGTGACAGCATGATAGATTTTTGAAAATATCTTAAAAAGTAAGCGAGATAAAGCGATTTTGTATTTATTATGTTTTGTAGACAATTTTATTTGCTACAAAAAAGGTCCAGTACTGAAATATTTTATCTCCCTTACTTTTCGAGATATATTAAAAAAATTAAAAAACTATTCTCACCTTTTCTTACATTTTTGAAAATATCTAAAAAAGTAAGCGTGATAAAGCGATTTTTTATTCATTATGTTTTGTAGACAATTTTATTTGCTACAAAAAAGGTCCAGTACTAAGATATTTTATTTCCCTTACTTTTCGAGATATATTTTAAAAAAGGGGGGGGGGGTTGGGAGGTAAACTAGAATCTAATAAAAATAGATTTTCAATACAATGAATTTGTAATAAATAAAATGTTGTCTGTCTATTACTGGTTATACTAGCTTAAGCGATGGAAGAAATTACTGTTGTGTAGTAGACACTATGATGACTAGGCGCGCTCCAAGTACGTCTAATTTTGCACGGACCTTGTATGTGTTGTGTGTTGGTAACTTTTTCATGTGTTAGTTAGAACATTGTATATGCGCGTTCACGTATATATATATATATATATATATATATTTTTATATGAATATAAAGGAACTTAGAAGTTTGAAACCATCATCGAGGTTACTATTATAATGTAGGAATAATTCGACAGGACGGACGTTGCTTATTAGAACTCGCGCGATTGGATTATAAAAAAAAAGAAAAAAGAATCATTTTTCTACGTTAGTTATTAGCGTAATTTGTAATTTTCTTTTTTTTTCTTTTTTCCTTAGAAACTAGGAGGAAATGATAGTAAATAACGTGTAATAGGCATAATTATTAATAGGCATAATTAATTCTTATGCAAAATGAATTCAATTGAATTAATATTTTTATTTAAAAAGCTCCTCTAAAAAAAGAAAAAAAAAGTAAATGAATAATTGTCTGTCAAAACTTTTCAACCTACCCACATATATTGCAATATAAATAATAATAATAATAATAATAATAATAATAATAATAATATATAATTTTATATATTTCTTTTCTTTTTTTTAATATCTCATTTAATTACCAGTAATATTTCAAATGATATATTCCTTAATCTTCTATTATTTTTTTTTAATCTCTTACTCTATTTATGTATTTAACTTTACGATCGTTAAAAGATTTGTACTTTGATCCTGTATTTTATAAAATAGATATACATACATAAGTGTGTTAGCATAATGTCAATTTAGAAACGTCAAACTTATCTACTTTTTATCCTATTTATCTTTTAGCGTAATTTGATAAATCGTGATTGTGAAAATCGCGCAATCACGTGATTAACAGTGTCTTTTTTGACGTTAGTAGTTTAACTCAATGAAAAAGTGAAATATAATCCGATAAAACAAAAAAGAGAGAGAGAGAGAGAGAGAGATCACTTATGTGCACATGTATGCACGATTGTATATATTTTATTTTTTCCTTTTTTCTTCTTTTTTCCTTTTTTCTTCTTTCTTTCTTCTTCTTCTTCTTCTTCTTCTTCTTCTTCTTCGTTATTTAGATATCGTGTTACTTCTATCGCGAATAATCGCATTGGGTGGTTTACCGAAACGTAAGAATTTGACACTTAAGATAAAATCATCTGCTTGCTTGTTTATATTTAAACGATAGACCCATTTATGGCACGTGGCCTTAATCGTAAACAAAAGAAAAATTTAAATAAATATGTTAAAAAATAAAAATGTTTTTTATATTTTTTGTTTTATAGTTTTGTGCAAATGAAGAATTTCATTAAATAATAGTTATAAAATATTTATGAAAATATTTTTTAAAAAGAAAACATACTTTATTGAAATATATGTCAAGTCGTGAAGATATTCAATTTATTTATTACATATAAAATCTCATCAATCAAAGCAATGAACGATAAGTTCAATTTATCATTTAACGTGACTTTTGTTTTTTCTTTTTGTTCTTTTTTTCGGTACGATTTGATCTACGATAATAAGCGTGTTTCTCACCGTAAAACGTTAAAGCAAACGCCGCTCGATTGGAGACATCCTGACAAGATGTTCTTGGCACTTGGTCTAAAATAGTCGCGACGAGTTCGTGCTTCCGCATAGTCTTCAAACTAACCTGGCTTTCCTCTACCTTTTTTAATCCATATAACAACATTTATCGTAAAACGTTGGAATCCCATTTTTTTTCTTCTCTTTATTTTTATTTTTATTTTTCACGTTCCCATATGTCCCATTATGAAAGTATAGTGGTAATAAAAATAGAAAGAGAATAAGGAAAAGCATTGAAAGAGAATAGAAAAAGAACATAAAACGACAAAAAAAAGAAAAGAAAAGGAAAGGAAAGAAAACTAAAAGGTATATACACAGTTAAAAAAAAAAAAAGAAAAGAATTCTTAAAGTTTTTTTAACCCATGGGGATTATTCTAAAGGACATAGTTAAAATTGTTCCTTACCTACCTCATCGTTCTTGGCTGTTTATATATAAATAAATCTTCGTTTATATTTGAAATACCTTTTTCTTAGCTTCCATTCTGTACAAGTATAGAAAATTTATTCAAGGCTAAATAGTTCGCAGCTGGAGTTGCAGGATTAAATTTGAGAAAGATTTGAAAAAAAAAACTATTATAAACACATTTTCTTTTTTTCTATATAAATTCTAATACTATTGGGATATTTGGCAGGGGCCCTATCTGTGCATTACTTATATCCTAATAGTACTGTATATACTAAATATGCTACATACTACTAATATAGTATTATTATCTTACAATAATGTATGTGTTTCTGTCTATCTTATATAAAATTATATAAAATATATTAAAAGATATATACATGTATGTTTTAAAATCGATTTTCTTCTAGTTCAAGTTTGACATAATTATCGAATGTTAAAAAAAATATTTGTCCTCATGATATCTTACTTATAGTGCATTCTCAAAGATAATATCACATTGATATCACACTCAATTTTCAATATCCTATCAAAATATACGAAGATCGAATAGAGAAAGTTTCCGTTTTTTGTTTCCGAATTAAAATGTAAGTTTTCCTCGCAAGGGGCCCGGGCACAATGGTTCAAGGACTGAGCGCCCGGGATAACAAACAACACGAAAAAAAAAAAAAATGTAAGTTTGACTTAAAGAAGAAAAAAATGAGAACTCGTTGAATATCCTATTATTATTTTTACCTATTAAAAATAAAAATATACAATACGTATCAGTAAATAAGTTGGTAAAAATTGTATTTCCCAGCTAATGTCAGTTAATTGTTTTTGAAATTGTCACAAGTTATGAAACTTTAACGAAGTTTTTCTTAGTTCTCATTCTCATAGATGTTAAAAAATGGGTCATTAGGGTTATCCATAATGATATTACGTATATATATATATATATATATATATATATATATATATATATATATATATATATATATATATATATATGTACTTACTTAAGTTTCCTTCCTTCAAAAGCTTTACTATCAGTTCCCTCATATCTTTTTAAGTATGGTAGAGATTAAACACTCTAAGGAATTGGAAGATAAATTTTTATCTAGACGACCAATTTTATACAGGATTTTAACAACATCGCTTATATTGATCTTTTACAAATGGACTGTCTTCTTTTTTAATAGTAGTAGTAGTAGTAAAAATATTATTTAAAAACAGGAGAAGAGAAATGATTATCTTTCAAAGACATGCTAACGAAAGATGCAAATCTCTGTTGCTTTGAACAATTTGTTCAAACTATTAAAACGAGTTTTTTGGCAGATTTACTTGAGTCGTTTAGAGAAGAACTACTAAATCGTTAGCACGGTGGTCTAGTTAAGCGTCAACATTTTTTATCGGTTATAGGATAAAGTCCTTGCACATACACACAAGAACACACTGGCGGAATTTGAATTTTAAATTTGCAAATATGTCAATTAATAATAAAAAGTTGAACCCTAATTTTCTCGAAAACGGCTGTACCTAGAAAGCTAATTACTGTATATCACATGTACGGTCTGTAATCTTAACGAATCCATATAAATTTATAAAGTTTTATAAACGTTTTCAAAATACAAGCCTTTGAGATTAGTCTAGGCTTCGTCCTAGTACACATCTGTACAATGGCTGGCTAGTTTATTAGATAGGGATGAGGTGTACTATGAAGCACCGCATGAAAAGGAGACCTAGAATATGAAAAAATGTCTAGCTATAGGATGTTCTATATATATTCACGATTATTACTATAACGAACTATATTCAACCTTGAAACCTTCAAAACTAAAACTAAAAATATGAAATAAAAACTGAAATAAAAAATTGCCTGAACCAGCGTTTTATTTTTTCAAATCACTCCCTATTCTGAAGAAGTTTTCACTTCAAAAAAAAAACAATTTTAATCCGATTTTATTTTTTTTTTAATGCTATTGAAGTTAGTTAAATTATTTTGTTGTAAATATTATCATTAGTGGTAAAATATATAAAACATTTTCGTATATGTAAAAGAGGGTAATTAATGTTAGGTGCTTCGAAGAGAAAAGGTGTCAAGTGTGCTAAAAGTCTTAACGCTCTGGCTATTTCGATCGATTCAACGAGACCTTCCTTTCTTTTTTCTTTTTTTTTTTCACAATAAATGAACAAAAATGAACAAAAGAATTCTCTAAACAAGATGATCAGAAAAAGAAGAAATAGAAAATAAATAAGAAAAGAAGAAAATAAGATAAGAAGAAAAGAAGGAAAGAATAACAAAAGAAAAGAAGGAAAGAATAACAAAAGAAAAGAATTAGTATATTACTCACCTAGGGAGCAAAGTATGGCATTCCGATCCGTGTAATATTATCAGCCGAGGCCGAGGCGAAGGCGAGGGTGACAAAAACGCGGGTTGGGATGTCATACTTTTCTCCCGTGGTGAGTATACATTTTTTTCTCACACCGGTATCGAAAGTTCGCTTGTCATTAAATAATAATATACTAATTTTGTTCCCGGGCGAAAAGTGCCTACTTTTCTACCGCTGCACCAGTAAGAAACGAAGTTGCCGTTTTCCGCCTTCCTTTCTTCCCGCTGTGTAAAACGAAGTTGCCGCTTTCTTACTATACTGTCCTAGGTATGTAATATACTATTTTATTTGTTGTCAATTAATACATTTTGCGAAGATTATGCAAATTTAACAACAAGCAAGGGGTCCAGGGGTTTTACCCCTGGTGGGAGTCTGGGGCGGAGGCCCCCACTTAAAAAAAATTTAAATATAAAAATAAATAAAATATAAAATTAGATTCTATTAAAAATATAAATTATTGTTTAAGTTTAAAAAATATTTTTTTAAATAAAATTTAATTAATCAAATAGGGAGTTTATAAATTATTATTATTGTGGGGAGTGTTGAAAATCGAAGAGGTTGTGTGTGTAAGTCTGTGTGAGTCCAAAAAAAAGCATTTAAATGAAATTCAAATCGAGAACAAAGTGATTGATTCTTTGACCTTCAATACACCTTTTGTCACTTTCAAGAATTGTGAGTTTGAACAGATTATAATAAATAATAACAAATACAACTCTCATAATCAAGAAAATAATTAAATTTATACGTAGTAACCTATTTATGTTTGTAATATTTAACTAAACAAATATCTTTAGAACTTGTAAAAATAAATAAAATATAAAATTTATGAGACAACACATGTTATCATTAAAATCATTAATTATTTATCATAATATATAATATATATAAGCATGAGCAGTAATTTAATAAAACATTTTTAAGAAACTAGTACGCATGCGCTAAAAAATTGAAGCATGAGCACTAATTTGTGACTACATTCAAGCGGGAGGGAATGTGCAGCGATCCCATCCGTACGATGATTATCGTACGCGTACGATAATTTGAGGCCCTGTACGATCAAAAATTCGTGGCGTACGATCCATTTGGAATTTCGAAAACTTGATGACCTTTTTTTTTTTTTTAGTCAACAAATTTTGGAAAGGTGCACGCCCACCCCACATTTTGAAAATTTTGTTCGAGAAGTTGTTGGATTTTTTTCGGATTTCAAATTTTCCCGGGGCGTACGATAATGGCGGGAATGTGGCACTCTGCTCCCTGTTTTCAGGGTTCGATCCAGGTGTGAGAAAAAAGAATTTTCATAATAAAGGAATATTTACAAATCTAGAATTCCTTTCAAATATAAAGTAAAAGATAAATCACCTTTATAGAAAAACATATGTCTATGAGACCTCCTGTAAACTTTTTTATTTTCTTTACTTGTAACATGAGAATCCTACAAAATAGAAAGCGTAGCTTTTCGAATTTAAGATTTCTTCTTCTTTTTTTTTTTTTTTTTACCAAGGAGAGGTTGCTAGCTTCATCCTCAAACCCTCCTACTTTATCTGGCCTTGGGACCAGCTAGTTATTACCTAGATATGTAGATATTAACTAGACGAAGTTGAATTTAAGTATATTTTTTTAAATTTGGTTTCTTCACTATTCATGTACTTTTGTGTCCAAATGTCTAAATGACAAAAAAGAAAAAGAAGAAGAAGAAGAAGAATAAAAAAAGATAAAAGAAAAACCTTGAAAAAGAATTTCATTAAGAACGCTTTCTAAATATCAAGGTAAAAGAATACCCCAAACGTGATATTTCTTAGATTTGTCGATTTTACGCTAAATTGTTATGTAGCATTATTTGAATTATATTTGATCTATTCAAGCAAAAATTGATCTTATCAGATAGTTTTTTTTTTCCAAGGCCTAAGAAAATAAAATCTGTAGAAGTTCAAAATCCAAATGGAATTGTAATGCAAGTTTAATAAACGTATGGGGAATGATTTATTACATTTTATAAACCATTCATACAATTCTTTTTAAAAATTTAAGGGATTTTCCATACACTTGTACATCCCCCCTGTGGTTTTTGTTTGTTCAGTCGTTGGTAGATCTGCCGTATATAACGTATATAAAACTGGTCCAAGGACACTTCCTTGTGGGACGCCTGACCTGATAGGATGCAGTTTGCTAAGTGTATAATTTTGTTTAACAATAAAGTATCTATTATCAAGATATGACTTTAATAATTGGAACATACAGAAGGGTAGTGCTTTTTTAAGTTTTTATAATAAGCCTGGGTGCCATACTTTATCAAAGGCTTGAGTGACGTCCAGAAAGACAGCCGAGCAATACTTTTTTTCCTCAAGACTTAAGCTTATTTGACGGACTAATCTGTGTACCTGCTCTATCGTAGCGTGCTTATTCCTGAACTCAAATTGGTGGTACTGATATTATGAATTAAAATTATACTAAATGTGTCTAGAGTGGAGGAGCGAGTAGTGGGAGATTGCGAGGAGAAGTGTTTTATCATATGAGTCGTGTCATATGATCTATATTTCATCATATGCGAATCGGTATATTATGAATGAATTGTATACGTTGAAAATAAAAGAGAAAGAGAGAGAGAGAGAAAAAAAAAGAAAGAGATAAAAGGAGATTAACGGCACGGTAGTAGTGATAACGAATGTTAATTAAGAAAAATAAGATCACTGAACAAATAAAAGGATGTAACATGTATTAAATAATGATGATAATAATATTTATACTCGATTACCGACGGGTAGCGTTTCGAAAATTCGATTCCCAAACATCGGCTCGGGAATATATGCGCTTTTCTTAAACAATTTTAATTTTATCTATTACAATTGTTTTCCGTTGAATATTTTGATGCAATTTATTTGTTTATATTATTTTTTCGATTGAATTTTAAAATTTTCAGAAAAACTAAATTGTTTAACCCTTACATGTAATATAAAATTTAGTAATTGATAATACTTAGAAAAAAATAGAATATATCTATGATATATCTATGATTATCCTTATCTTATCCTATATATGCCTTAGCTACGAGTGGTTAGTTAGAACGTAACTACTTAACCCTTTCGCTACGGCAGTGTCTTCCGTAGATGCGTCACCGTTGTACGGGCCCGCGTGCCGCCGAAGTAGCGCCACTGAACGGACCACTGCGCTAAAAAATGTGCACCTCGCGTTTACGTGGCTGACGTCGCCTATAGGCGACGCTCGTAGCGAAAGGGTTAAACCTATTCCTAACGAACAAAAATATAATTTTCGTTTACGTACAAATAAATATAATGTTAAGATTTTTATTTTTATCACACCTTTTCTTTTCTTTCTTTTTTTTTACAAATTAAAAAGAATTTGACTAAATTCAGAATAAATTGACCGCATACTTCTTCTTCTTCTTCTTCTTCTTTTTCTTTTTTCTTCTTCTTTTTCTTTTTTCTTTTCTACATTATCATCATCATCATCATCATCATCATCATCATCATCATCATCATCATAATTATCAAAATGAAGGAAGTAGAGTTATGTTGTAAAGATGATTTAACGCTAGCCAACCACCCACCCACCCTCTTGTTTATGTCATATTAATTTTGCATATTAATGTTTATCTATAAGTTTATCTAAAGTGGTCAGTTACTAATAAGAAGAAGTAGAAGCGAGCAATGGGCACAAGCTTTTTTATTTCTTTGTTTTGCTCCTCTGACGTAGGCTCCCTTCGAAACGTAGGCTGGGAAAAAGGATGCTTAGGTTATGTTTGAGAAGGGAGGGGATTGGTCCTCGAAGGAGTCGAGGGTTTAGGGTCTGAATATCCCCTACCAAAGACCAAAAGTTCGAATACAGGAAATTCCATAACCATTCTACCTACTAATCTAACTTTCTAATACAACGCTAGATTTTATTGGTTGGGGTAAATAAATCTGCACAAAGGTTCTTCCAATACAGGCAAATAGAAAAGTTTAGCCCCTACCAAACGAAATTTCTAATACAACGCTAGATATTATTGGATGAGGGAAATAAATGTTGAGGGGATAACAAATGAAGAGCCACCTATACATATACATTTGAAAAAATGTTAGATCTGTCATTTTTAAGAAAGTTTTCGAGTGAGAAGTTTCTATGTTCTCCTTTCGTTTCTTTGTGTTTGTCAAGCATTAAATCAGTTTTTAAAAATCTTATACAATATTTCGCGTATTCAATTATACAACAGCATACATATTAGAGAATTAAAGTAGATAAAATATATCTGGTGCGTAATTCGTATAGTGATTCTAATCTGTATTTTTGAAAAATTGTTAAAAATCGTATTACAATGCTGAAGACTAAACAATTAAAAAAAAGTCTTACTCCAGAAAGACATGGAAGATGTCTGAACGAAGGCAGTCGCAATAATCAACGTGATAGAAATATTAGTAAGTAACATATATTAATTTAACAAATATTTTGGTTACACATTGAAACGTTCAAGTCATTCTTCTGTAATAGTAATCTCGGTACTCACATAACATAAAAACTTTCTAAAACATTTCTTAAAAATCGTTAAACCTTTAAAAAAAGTTTCTAAAAAATCTGGCATGAATTTAAGGTACTTTTTCTAGTGTAATAACAAACAGACGAATAATATTTTCACTATCTATAATGTTACAAAATATTCATTAATAATTCGAGAATACACGGAAAAAAAAGATAGTGAAAAAATTGAAAATTGAAAATAATATAGGCTGATGAAGTAGGGCGTCCCCAAAAAACGACGCGCAACAAATGTCAAGATTGCAGCTCTCCTGGTAATCCGAAATAAAAAATTAAAACGGATTATTAATTTAGAATAATGCCGCTATCGTTCGAACTAAAAGAATTTAAAAAATGTTTTTTTTTGCTAAATAACAGCTGTTTGAAAAAAAGTACATTATTTTTACCACTTTTTTACTTTTACGATTTTTTTAAAAATAGTTTAGATTAAGATTTTTGTAAGATTTTGATTTACACGATAGAGTAGTGCATAGAGAATACTCTCACCAAATTTCAAGCAAATCGGTTTAGTAGAACATTAGATATCTTGACATTTGAGAAAAAAAACTAGGTTCGAGAAAAACGTGTTCAAAGTTTCGTGTAATAAGGGTAGGTTATAAGATGCCGCTTCACTAAAACAGCTATATCCCCGGAAATAAATTAAATTTTAAAAAATCCCGTTAAAGACATATTTTTAAAAGGTTAGGCTTTAATAACATGCAAAAAAATCGTTTTTTACAAATCTCTAGACCAGAACAATTACTTAAAAAAAAAGAATTAAATTATACAATGCGCGCTTTTATTCGGTCAATTAATTACTTAACTCAACTTTACAATCAAAACCATGAAAGGTATTCAACCACTAGACCGTTGTGGTAGTGAAGCGTGGTCGTTTCAAAACGAGATGAAAAGAAAAGAGATGTAAGCTTTTCAAAAATAAAGTTGCTCGTAAAATGTTAGGTACAAAACGCAATAAGAAAATGGACAAAATGAAAATATCCCATAACGTAAAACTACATCGAACAAACTGGACATCATTAACTTAAAATCACCTGTTTCTTCACCATGGTAAAGAATCGTAGGGTATATAATATTTTCATGATTTTCGAATAGAAAAAGACCTGGGTAGTCCGAGATGCAGATGGGAGGTCAATATTATTTCGCGAAGATTGGTAATGAAGGTTTTGAAGAAAAAAAATTCAAAGAGGAAAGAGATGAAAAAAGAATAATGAATCTCGAAGGTTCTGTCATCTTTCTCACTTAGTGGTCAGGACGCGTCATACAAAATGGCGACATGATCTGCGTTGGTGGTTGCGTGATGCCTGATGATGCGTTTCCGGGAAGGAGCTTTAGAGGAATTGAGTGGAGGAGCTCAGTGCTGCCACAATACTGCCATAACGCGGGAGCTAGGGAAATGAATGAATACGTTGAGCGTTGCGTCCGACATTGGTGGTCACTAGACTTTCCGTTTAGTTTCCGCGTCAGTCACCGCTGACTGAAAGCGTATAACATAATATTTCCAAACGGCGCGCGTGGCCTAACGGGGACTTCCATGAAAATGATGAATACTAACTAAGTAACTTTAAAACTAACTTCCCCATGCTGGTATTTGTTTCCACCGTTAGTTGCAGTGGGGTGTTTGTCTCTTGTCCAGCCGGATTCAGTCGTGTTATTAACTTCGTACGAGGAGGAGTTCGATTATCGATATCACCACTCATATGATAAAAAAACCTCATCAAAATGTTTGATCGATTTTAAAGATCCTTCTTCTCTATGGTTTTCTTAATACACACACAGTTATTATAATTTTTAACCATTGTACTTGAGTATTTACTCTGTTTTTTTTTTCTTCTATATTCTTATAATTTTGCCGCGTGCATGAATGTATGCCGTATATTATTATCGTTTGACGTTCGATTTGTTGTATTTGTTTTCTTACCAAAATAGAAAAGAAGAGAGAGATAGTGAGAGAGAGAGAGAGAGAGAGAGAGAGAGGAACAAACTAAGAATGTCACAATTTTTTACTATTATTATTATTATTATTATTATTATTATTATTATTATTATTATTATTATTATTATTATTATTATTATTATTATTATTATTATTATTATTATTATTATTATTATTATTATTATTATTATTATTATTATTATTATTATTATTATTATTATTATTATTATTATTATTATTATTAAGTCCCATAATCTTTGTTGTTCTGATGTTTTTGTCACGTTGTGTGTTACCTTGTTAATAGATTTTTTTTTCTTTTTTTTACCAAGGACAAATATAACGTTAGAAGATTAATTCGAAAGTTTTATCAAAAGTTTAAGGTAAAATCGAGAAGAATTCAACTTACAACTAATAATAATAATATTAATATTAACGTTACCAGTAATGTGTGTTTATGTAAAATCCAACCAACTAAATAGAGAAGAAATTAAATTCATATGTATATATATCGCGCGCGCCGATGGGGTTTTATTATAATGGAAACATAATTATATGTAATTAACATGGCGTCGTTAAAAAACCTATTTCTATTGTCATTGTCATATGTAAATTCTGCTTATCCAAAGATTGTAAATTATTATCGTGAGTCGAACATAATAAGGGTTTAAAAGAAGAAAGAAAGAAAAAAGAAAAAAGATTTACAAACTACTAATTTTAATCTGTTTTTACCGGAAGATTAGATTTTGTTTTTAAGAGGAACAGAAAGGGAAAGATTACTATATCTTGTATATACATATATTTCATGCACGCTTTACACTCGTAAGGACGTGATATTTCAAATATTTACATTGTTAACCTTAATATTGGAATAGTAATCGTAATTCATTGATATTAGGGCTAATACGTACTTTGACATTTTACATTAAACGCGTCTTATCTGTCACTACTGCTAGTTGTGGGTATATTTTTTCTAATTTATTATAATTATTAAAAAAAATTAATAAATAAAACGACGAATATCGAATGAATTGGAGGAATGGGGTGGTGATTGTAAAAACGATGAATATGTAAAAGTATCGGATAACGAAATTAAGATGTATAATAATAATAATAATAATAATAGTAATAATAATAATAATAATAATAATAATAATAATAATAATAATAATAATAATAATAATAGTAATAATTCTATTAAAATTGAAGAAAATGGTAAAGAACAACATTTAATGACATTATCATCGTAATTGTGGTTTTGGTGGTAATAGTGATGATGGTATTAGTGGTGTTTGTTAACGTAATCGAAATAATAATCATTGTAATTATTATCGATGTCATATTTGTCAAATAAACAACGATCAAATAGAATCATCTTCATCGTTTTCATCTTCTTCATTTTCAAAATCTGTTGGTGGTGTTAACGCTGTTACGAACACGATTGTTTTATCAGGAAAGAAAGATGAGTACATTTGGGGAGTGTTGCTGTAGTAGGGGAGGTGAAGATTAAGGTCAAGGCGAAATTGAAAATGCAAATGTTTCCAAAAAAAATGACAACAATTTGATGGCAGGAATAACATCCACTGGAAGATCGTAGGTCAGGGTAGAAAAAAAGAAAAAAGTTATAAGGGATAAGAAAAGGCTTGTCCCCTTTGTACTCCTTCAAGTGTCATTCCTTTTAATCCGCTCTATGGTTAGTTTTTGGGTCAGGTTGAAGGTCCGAATTCCTTTTATCTCCCCCATTTATATTTTTTACTGAAAGGACCGAAAATGTGTACATTAATCTTAGTCTTCTCCTTCTTCTTCTTTTTCTTTTTCTTTTTCTTCTTTTTCTTTCTTTTTTTATGTTTTATTATAAATAGAATATACTATAAATAGAAAATACTATAAATAGAAGAAACAACAATAGAAAATCCCTTAGGGGCAATTTTTTTCAAGACAGATATTTTATAGTTCTCAAGTTTCTCAAGTACTCCCTGCGATACTTCTTCTTACTTTTATTTTTTTTTTTTCATTATCGTTCTGTTACTAACGAGAAGCAAATATAAATATTATTATACTATAATAATTATATTATTTAATAACTCGATTGACAGAAACTTGAATGACATTTTGAAGCCACGTGGTGTGAAACAATGACGTTTGAAACTTATTGAGAGGTTACGTTTAGTAGCGGTGGGAGATAGTGGGTTGCGCAAGGAAAAAGTTAAACGTACACGAAAAAACGACATAGGCCTTCGTCCGCATTCTCGTTCGACATTGTGTTTCTTGCATGAGTGATAAAAGGGAAAGGGAAGGAAAGGAAAGGGGAAAGGGAAGGGAAGGAAAGGGGAAAGGGAAGGAAAGTGTAAAAAGTCAAAGAAAAAAAGGCAAAAGAAATAGACATTTTGTTTCTGAACTTCACACAACACATTGGCAACCCAAATAATATTTTTCTCATATGTTTAAGATCATTTTTCAATATTAATAAATATATAATATATTGAAATTTGTATTAAAACCGGAAGAAGAATATAATATTGAAAGAATGTAGTTTTAGCACAGACAAATAAATTCAAATAATTCTCGTAGATGCGTATAGATGATTATCGTAAACGTTAAACACTATAATTGACATATTCGACGAGTCATGGTCGTACTTAACGTATGTGTTCATATCAATGAAATGAAAATCTATATAACAAATCCCACTTTCTCAAAATACCTTTGTATGTTGAGAATAAGCAAGAGTAAAACTGGAATGAAGGAACGAGGAAACACCTCTCATTTTTTTTTTTTTTAATGTAACGTTATCGTGTGTACGACTATTAATAATAAAAAAACGGTGAAGAATAAAATTTTCTTCCTATTTCTTTTTATTCTAAAAGAAACAAATCCAATTCAATGACAATTAAACATTTTTATTAAACCAACCTGATGTTTTTAATTTAGGGGAAGAGAGCAACAACAGGTTTTGAAGTTTGAGAGTTTGTTGAATGTAGGTAGTTTTATGGATATGGGTATGGGTAAAATAGAAATTTCGTTGAAAGTAGGACGGGGTATCGACGTTCTACATTGCGAAACAGTGCAATATTCTCAAGATAATATTTGTCTACAAAAAACAAAAACTGATGATAACTATACAACTAAAATAATTGAAATATTTAAAAAAAAATGTACTTATAAAAATAAAAATTGATTGGTTAACAGAAACAAATAGATCCTTGTTTGAAAAGATAACATTAGTAATAGAACAACAAATACGTTATTCTATTTTAATCAGGTAAAGATCTTGAAAGGATCATTTAAAATTCATGAAGAGTTATCGATGAAGACAATGTCTCGAATTGAACAAAAAAAGAAAAAAAAAGAAAAGGATTATTCACTAAATATGATAGTATTTTTTTAATATTTTTTTTTTTTCTAGTAATAGTAGAATCGATGCGCTTTTTGGTAATGTCGCGTGTTGCTCATCGATCGTTTTAACGATGCATATGTATTATTGTTCTTGTTCGATTTAACGTATGTAATCGACGTATTCAATGCAAAACGTTTGAGGGTGATGATCATCGTATACGTAAGTATATGTCAACGGGGTTACCGTTGTTTGTTATTCGTTATTCTTCATTTTAACTATATTCTGTGTGTGTTTGTGTATTTTAGGTGATATATATCGCACAATGAATCGTTTACCAAGGTATATATTTTTACTATCGTATTGAAATCTTACGTAGGGTCATTTATTAGTACTATTAAAATTTATTAAATCACTTTTACCGTGTGAATATTTTTTTTCACACACATTCGCAAATATTGTCACGTTGCTAATTTGCATAAGTATTTTACGGTATATCATGAATTTTTTGTCTCTATTTATTATCATTATCCTACGTTAATATTTTGCAACTATTATTGTATATTATTATTATTATTCGTATACATTTGTAATAGTTACATTTGTATATAAAAGAAATGAAGTTTAGCAAGCATTTTACGTATGATGTGTTACCATGATTTATTTGCTATACCATCTTCTCTTATCGTGACATGATGTTTCAATAAATAATAAAGTAAACCTCAAGTCACTTGTAGCAGTGTCATATTACTTAGTTAGACAAAAATTCGAGGGAATTTTTAAAAAAATGATAGGTGCTCGCTGGTTACAAAAAAAAAAACGAATTCTAGGTGAACTTTTAAAGGTATTAACAAAAAAAATGGCATACAAACAAACGACCTTTTTTTTGTTTTCTTTTTTTTCTATTGTATAGGCGTCAAAATTTAAAACGTCCTTTTTCTCTTCTTCCTCCCTGGTTAAAACAGGTTATTTGCCATTCTCTTTCTTGTTTTTCTCTCCCTTTTTCTTTCATTGATCTATCTGACATTGTTCGTTCTAACGCCTAATCTGACATTTTAAAACTCTTATTCATTTTCTTTTTCTTTTTTTTTTTTTTGATGTGAAAACTTCTTTAGAATGCGAGTGATCTGAGAAAAATGAAACACGGTCGGTCAAGAAACAGAGTAGTTGTAACGGACCCGATATTTAGTAAAAAGAGAAAGATGAAACACGGTCGGCTAGGAAACAGAGCTATGAAACGGCTGCTATACTAAATAATGAGAGAAAAAGAGACAAACATTTAGGATTGAGCCTGCGAGAGAATGAGACGGAATATAGCTATACAGTTTTTCCTATTCTCGGTCACCTCTTTATGCTATGCTTCGTAGTTATCGCTCCTGGTTGTTATGTGTGTGTGCTTGTGTGCGTCTCTATACTACGAAGAGTGGACACATAATATTTCGATACTCAAACTGTTTGTAGGTAGGAGTGATAGAAGGGCAGAAGAATAAACAGAGATTAGAACGTAGGTATGCGACAAAAAAATACGGTACAAACGAACCGACGGTCGAAATAAAGAAAGAAGTTGCGAGTTCGTTTTTTTTACGAAACGTGTCATCTTTTTCTATTTGAAGTTTCTATTTTATTAAAAAAATTAATAATTATTCTTTATTTCAAAAATATTTTAAATAATAATTAGGAAATATATGGAATATAATAATTGTATTATCAGCAATATTTTACAAAAAAAAAAAAAAAGTAAGATTACAAGATACATCAGAGAAAAAGAATTAGACAACACTGTAGAATATTTTTCTTATATTCTTATAAATATCTAAAGACGTGTTTTTTAATTATTATATTTGCGTATTTAAAAAACTTATACTGATTTTTCAAAAAATGAAAACATTTTTAAGATGTTGAACGCCCAGTGTGAATCGGTGAAACTTACCACGTAGCTCAAATTTAAGACTCGCAGTGTACATAGTTCGATAAGCTGAGAGAGCTATACGATTCAATGCATTTTTTAGATTGTTCGTTGTTCAGATCTTTATTTATACGATAGTATTTAGAAAGATATGTTTGTGGTCCAAAGAAAAAAGTCGAGATATGTTATAAATAATATGGGTCTCGAAGTTTGGCAGGCTATCGAGTTGAAAAAACATTTCTAGACAATATCCTTATTAAATCACTCATTGCATTTTACCAGAACCTTTGTTCAGTCCAGCAGTATTTTCCATATGTTTCTTGTAACGTCTTGATTTCGTCTATCCTAAAATGTTTGTTAGCAGCGCAAGAATGTAGATAAAAATGGGAAATTTAAAACCGTAATAACAAAAAAAATGTTATACCTGAGTTTCAAAAAAAGAATTTTTTATATTTACTTAATTTCTGACGAATTTTATATTTCCCTCAATATACAGTTTACGATTTTTGTGTCTATCTATGACTATCTTATACAGCATTCCATTTTTTTTGAATGAATTTGAAAATGTGTTCTTCTTAATAGCTATTCCACCCAGAGATCATATCGGTGACATTTATTATATATGGTAATAATATTATAAAAAAAATCCTACAATTATCTTATATATATATGTAAGATTTATTTAAATTTAAAATATAAGTATTTATTATAATAGAACAAATGTTTAATTATTAAGGTTTAATATAAAGAGATAGAAAAGAAAAGTAAGTAACAATAGTTAGAAATCTTAAGCACACTCGTATTACACTCTTTCACTCACAAATAGTCGCACCGAATCAAGAAGGCGAAGACCGCATTCTTCGCCGCGCTTATATACACATTCACCCCACCAATGGTCCCAATCACTTCCGTCAATCATTCTCGAAATCTCCAGACTATTCCCGACCGATTAAACAAAAGACCTTTTCCTTATTTCCGGTTCGGGAATATTCGAGAGACTTCGGGGTGCACGCCCGCTTTTCTTTCTTACTGGACACACTAATATTCATACTGCTGCATGCACTCACACTTATACCCATATCGCTGCGCACACTCACACTCATGTCCATATCGCTGCGCGAACTCACACTTATACCGATATCGCTGCGTGCACTCACATTTATACCGATATCGCTGCATACTCTTACACATCTTTCACATTCATCAATTGTTTTCACGCACAGCATACACTCGCACTCTTCGTCTTTCTCTCACTCTCACATATATACTCTTAAAGCCTTGCATTAGTCTCATTCTCTCGAAACTTAGATTATTGAAAGTTTCACTTCTAACACGTGTGATCTTCACACATTATTATTATTTTTTTTTTACTACCATGCCGATGATATTTAAAATGGCGTTGATATACATTGAACAGTGGTATATTTATATAATAAATTATTAATACGCTTTTGTATAAAGGGGAAAGCTCTCTCGAGTTGGTATAATTACTCTTGTCAAACACTAAGAACTCGTTCGAAACGAACACGCAACTAAAGTAATTGAACTCGGTTGAATTTATAAACCGATATATATCGTTTCGCGTCTATACGGTCATTCTTTTACAGCTTCTTCTTCTTTATCATTATCATCATCATCGTATTTTCTAATTGTTAAACGAACAATACTATATCGTTCGAAATGAAATATTTCTTTTATATTACATATGATAGAAATTATTATTGCAACACCGAATGTTGAGTATTCTTGAAGATATTTGTCACGCAACTTCCTTCCACTGCCACAAACAACTTTAAAATTTCGGCCTAGATTTCTAACCACATGCAAATAACGTTATCGAACGCCCCCGTTATTTGTGTTGTCTAGGTGCTTGTTTGCTTGCTCGTTTAGCAATAGCAAATAAAATTACCTAAGGTTATATATTTTATGCTTAGTTTGTAAATAAAAATAATATGAGTACATTGTAGAGAAAGATATCATCATAGTTAGACGATGACAATGTGCGCGTGTGTAACTAAACAAACTAAACTAACTTCCAATCATTTGCATCCTACGCGTCATTCAGACACCTCGCCAAAATTCTAAGTGTAATTTATTTAACAGCAAACACACATATACAAAATGTATATATATTATTAATGAGAGCAAATTTTGTCACTTACGAGGACAAAACAAAAAGTTTACTTAACTTCTTCTAACAAAGTTGATAGCAATTTTTATTACATCATACAAAAAAGTAGCTAATAAATATGTTTTGTTTTTATGTGTATTGCATTAAAATAACACGATTAAATGACATAACGAGTTTTAATCTTGCATTTATCTTCCTTGTGTGGTAAAAAATACACTATTTTTTTTATTTTTTTTTAACTAATTTTTCAATTCATTTTTTGTTCTATCTCTCTCTCAAAAATAGATAAAAATATATAAACATTATTTGATAATTTTTTTACCATTATTATGTATATCTATTTAAATTCGATCGAACATTTCGTATAAATAAATGCAATGTTGTACTTAACTAAGAAGCATCTATTATACTATTTTATTTGAACAAACTTGAAAACATATTTTTTTATCTTAAAAGTCACAAGACGTGTCACGTTATATTTATCATATTATTGTAACGACCTTAAACGAAATAACTAATAAAATAAGTTCGTAACTTTATAAATGTATTTTATAATTAATTCGTTGTTGTACGCGAGCACATGCATCTCGAGTTGTAATGATGAACAAACATTTCGTTAAATGAAAATTCAATCGTACTAACATTCAATTTCCCAGACAATGAAAAGTGCAATTCTATGACCCTTAACAGTATTTGGATGGAATCCAATTCGAGCAACGATTCCACAATGATCTAACGGAGAAATAATATATATGTATTGTTTTGTTTTTTTTTTTTGGTACAAATTTCCTTTATTTTTTACTTTTTTTAAAAAATAGAGTAAAAGTTTTGGGAGAGGATAAATCATTCTTACGTTAGAGAAAAATAATGCTTCAGGTTTTGAGAAAGTATAATTAATCTTTAGTTAGAGAGAATAATGATTGAAGAAAGTTTAACGTGATGATGATTCTCTGAGACACATATACACATGCACACGTGCACGCTGTTTTATTGTGTGTGTCTAGTCGAGCTTCTAGTTTAGATCCTAGTTTTACGTTGTCAGGTTACTGGACCTTATGTAACTACAAATCCGCCAGTTTTAAAATTAGGCGCCTATGCAGACCCAGAATCATGGATTTAGTTACAAGAGGTCGTCTATTCTGCTAAAATGTATTATTACATTATTTATTATTTATATTTTAATAAATTTACATTTTGTCTGTTTGTATGTGAAAATATCAAAACGTTTAAAGAACTCTTGTTCTTCCTCGTGTCTGACCTAATCACATTTTTTTTCTTCCTTTCTTTCTTTACCTATCTATCCGTAAGTTGTTGACTTTTATGTAAGCACAAGAAAAAGATGAAATGAAAAAGAATGATGATACCAAAGCCAACCTCATTGAATTTACCATCACGGATACTTGGTATTCTTCGAAAGAACATGCCAGCGCACATATAAACCGGTATTCGAGCCTCCTCTATATTCCCATCTTTCTCTTCCTCGCCTTCTTCCCTTCTATCTCTTTCATTATATCTTATTCTATACTAAAGCAACACACTCTGAATTTACCGTTGGGTTCTTGTTCAAGTATACGTGTATATATTATTTGCTAAGACAGTAGGAAATACACCCTTCAAAGTAAAGTTAAGTCCTTGGATTATTATCATCCCCTTTCATATACTCACATAAACTCTATTTCGTTTTGTATACAATAGGGTGTTAGAGGATTTTATTCTTCTTCGCCCTGTATACAAATGTTTTGAGTATATTTTAATCGTTTGAAAATAGTTGTTCATAAGGTTGTCAAGTCCTTGAAAATAGGTGAACGTTTTGTTTTTATATAACAACATTATATACCCTTTTCCTTAGTTTATCTATCTCAGTAGTATCGTAACTAATTGTTTGAATGTTTGTTTTTAGATGAGGATTTAAATCATCACTCAAATTCCGAAGATGACCAAAGCTGGTTATCTGACCATAATTTATCCCCCTCGCAAGACAGAGCAAACCGTAATGGTAATGACTCGCAAAGATCTAATAATGGTGTAAGAAAACGTCGTGCTTATTTACCAGAACACTCTGTAGAAATTTTGAAAACATGGTTATATGAACACCGATATGCACCTTATCCGGACGAAATTGAAAAAACACGTCTCAGCATTGCAACGGGTTTAACCCAGTTACAGGTAAGATGTGTATTTATTAAGGTTATAAATAAATATTTGTAAAACATATTGTATAACGAAAATTAAATAAAAACTTGTGATTTTTCTATTTACAGGTATGTAACTGGTTCATCAACGCGAGAAGGCGTGAATTACCTAAATTGATTCGGAATGATGGTAGGGATCCCAAAAGCTACACGATTTCTAGAGGTAAAAATGCAAATAATAAGCAAACTGCTAAAAGCATTAGAAGAAATTATCTAAATGGCAAACACCGTAATAAATCAAAAGAAAATTGTACTAATAATAAAAGAAAAAACGAATATAATACATCTAACACACCTAACAAAGATAATGATGGACCTAGCACATCTAAGATTAGTTTTGATGATGGACCTAGCACGTCTACTGCTGTTGCTTATGGTCGACCTAGAACATTATCTAAAACTGATTATAATCATAAACATATAACCCTAATGGACGCAAGTACGACCAATTATGGGTAAGTTAATTATTTGGATCTTTTGCTTAATCTTTTATATTTTAGGACTAATTATTTTTGGAGGTGGAAAACGTTTTTATTATTTTTTGTATCCTTTTACGAACAATTGAAACGAACGATTAAACGAATGAACGTATGTTAGTACGAGTGTGTGTCTAACCAACATTTTTATTCATTTTCATTCATTCAGAAAAAAAAGAAAAAGTACAAGGAAAAAACATCCTTTTGAAAGAATATAGTATTTTTTTGAAATAATGAAATATCATCATTAAATAACATGGGAAAAATGTGGTGCTGTTGTTGTTGTTGTTGTTGCTGTTGCTGTTGCTGCGTTGATGCTTCATAAGTTAATATACATTTATTTATTTATTGTATATCTAATCGTTATAAAATCTTATACAGAAGCGAAGAGGATAGTTTTCATGACTATGAAGTAGTTTGCATAGCGAAAAGGAACGAACTATTAATAATTATCAAAGTGTCATTGTATATGCTCGGTCACAAGTTGTGCAAGAAGTTTTTGTACCGGCTTACAACTCCTATCTACACCCAGCACAACGGGGTTAAGAAATAATGCAACGAAAAAGAAAAACAAAAAAGAAAAACAAAAACGAAAAATAAACAAAATTCAAATATGCTCGGCCAATCGTTTTTCACCTCATTTTCATTTTATTAGTATGCGAAAAAATAATCTGTTTTCTCGAACTATCTTTTATTTTCTTTTTTCTTCTTTCATTTTTATAGATCAAGGGGATGCACTTCTAATGCACCAAGACAACGCTTACTACCTACCAGAAGACGTTATTTACCTTCTATGATTCTGAAAGATGATAAGAATCCCGAAAAAGGTCATCAAGAGGAATCTAATACTGATTATAAAAGGTTTTTCAGTAATCTTCGAGAAGATCTTTTAGAATTAATTTCTCAATACCGCAACCGCCACATTTACCACAAAGAATTGCTAAGAACAGTCGAGGAGCTTACCCATCGTGTTAAATTCTCAGAACAATATGCCAATATGAATATAGAAAATGATCTGGAATTAATAATTAGATATCATCAAATAATGAGATCAGCAGGAAAACCGGAGGAATATCTTATACGTACACAAAAAGATTATGAACAACTAAGAGACATCAACCTTAAACGGTTTCCAAACTATAATTTTCTCATACTTACCAAAGTAGCAGTAAGAATGGAGAAAGCCGAAGAAGAAATAGAAAACAGACGTGCTGCTGTTCCTGCTGCTGCTGCTGTCGCTGCTGGGGCAGAGGCTTCTGAAAATTTTATGAATGATTCTGAGACAACAGAAGAATCGTTAAAAGAAGGATGATGGTAATGTTTCGCTACTGTTCAATTCAATTTTTTTTTATTTTATCGTATATATATATATACGATAAAAACTAGCAAAAAAATATATATATACATATATATATTTTATATATATTCTTATTCTTATTTCTCTCTGCTTTTCTTATCAGTGAAGACAAGACAAGATAAAAATATCTTAAAGACTTTTTCACTCGCTAATAATAGAGATAATAAAATTTACAGTCTAACTACGAAATATGAAGAAGCCAAAAAAAAAAGAAAAGATAAGAATAGAAAAAAAGAGAGAATAAGAAAGATGAAAAATATGCATAAAGCATATTATTGCCATAGAAAAAGAAAGAAGAAACAAAAAATTGACCTTTGTTGACGAAATAGAAAATGTTACTATTCCGTGATATCTTTATTACGCTTATCGAATAATTTATTATTCATTATTAATATCTCTGAAGAAACAATAAAAGAAAAACATTGATATTCATATATATATATACGATTGGATAATTGGAATAAACGGAACTTTCAATAGATAGTTCTGTTCATTACTATTATTATAACAATAACGTTAATTTAAAATTACTTTAAACTTTTTTCATTTCATATTCATTATTATTTAATCTCGTGATTTATTTTACGTTACATATTATGTTCATCACTCAATATTTTTAGCACGTTATTATTATTATAATTATTATTATTATTATTATTATTATTATTATTATTATTATTATTATTATTATTATTATTATTATTATTATTATTATTATTATTATTTAATTATGTCTCTCCGACTTCTCGGGCTAATAAGCGTGTCAGACAGGCCTTTTGCCAGGTCTGACATCTTTAATCTTCAGAATTTAGGAAGGCTCTGGTTATGTTGCATGTTTTTAATATAACCGCCTTTTGTATTTCTTGGTGTATGTTTGGGTCTAGTTGTAGTTGTGTGAGATGTGATTTGAAATTATTCGGTGTAATGCCTGTGGCTGATATGATGAAAGGGATAATGTGTACCTTTTTTTGTTTTCATATTCTGTGTATTTCTTGTGCAAGTAATGTGTATTTTTCTATTTTTTTTCTGTATTTCTGTGTGATGTTGATGTCGTTTGGAACCATTGTCCTCTTTCGATATGTGTTATTTTGCATTTGTCTATTCCGAATTGCTTATTATTATTATTATTATTATTATTATTATTATTATTATTATTATTATTATTATTATTATTATTATTATTATTATTATTATTTATTATTTTTATTATTCCGTAATAATAAATAAAAATTCTTTTTCATTATTTACATGAGTTTTTTTGTGTTATTGGCTGTCACGTCCTAGTGACGACTAATTTCGAACCTTGCTACGCCAATTGTGCGAGTTTCCTATTTATAAGTGATTTACTAATTACTATTTAACTATATTTGTTCCTTGTAATATTTGTATTCTTAATTTTATTTTATACTCACTTTCATGAATGACCATTGATATTGGCATTCGTTGATCACATGTAGGACTAGCAAATATGTTTTTCTGTTAGGTAAAAGTATAAAAACTGTTATCCTCTGTTGTTACGTTACGAAGATTTGAGAGTATTTCTAAAATTGAATAAATACATTTCTCACATAAACACAGAATAAAGGTGTTTTCATATAAATAGATGTAAACCGATATTTCTTGAATAGGTCAAAAAAGATCTTCTTATGAGTTTAAGTATATGTTTCTATATTGAGTAATAATTTTTTTATTGCTATGATTGTATAGAGAAGTATGTGTGTGTGTGTGTGTGTGTTTCTTGCGTACGTGATCTTGAACACTTCGATCATGAAATCTGTTGCTCTCCGCGATAATGCAAAGTGGGGATTTCAAACGAAAGTGTAGTTTAAGGCGAAGTACGCGAAAAGGGAAAGAATAAGAAGCGGTATAAAGAGGGGGATTTAGTATAAAAGCAGGTATCGAATGAAACCTAAGCCCCTTATATTCGTCTTTCCTGCAGTGACTAAAATCATTTTTAATGGTCTTTAATTGATTTTGTAGATCAGCTATATATGTTTTCATATAAACTAATTGTTCTTTGTATACCTCTCTTTGCATTTTATTAGATATTAAAAGTGAATTGTACCGATAGCGTGCGTATGTTAAAAGTGTATTGTGCCAACGGCGTCGTGCGTATATGAAAGGTGTATTGTACCTATGACGATTTTTGGAGTGAAAACTTCTTTAGAATGGAAGTGATCTGAAAAGTAAATAAACGGAAACGGAGATATGTAACGAAGCTATGAAACGGCTGCTATACTAAATAATGAGAGAAAATAGACAAACATATAGGATTTAGCCTGCGTGAGAAGTAAACGGAATATAGCTAAACAGTTTTTCCTATTCTCGGTCTCCTCTTTATGCTATGCTTCGTAGTTATCGCTCGTGGTTGTATATGTGTGTGTTTGTGCGCGACTGCATACTACAAAGCGTGGACACGTATTCTTTCGATACTCGAAATGTTTGTAGGTACGAGCGATTGAAAGCTAAAAGAATAAACAGAGATAAGCACGTAGGTATGCGACAAAAGTATAAGGTCCTAACCAACCGACGGTAGAAATAAAGAAAGAAGGTGCGTGGACTGTTTTTATTTTACCAAACGTGGTACTTCTTTTTTATTTAAAAATGTTTCTATTTTAATAATAAATTAATATTAAATTATTATTTATTTCGCAAATATTATAATTAACAATTATGAAATATATAGTATATAATAATTGTATTGTCTGCAATATTTTACAAAAAAATGAGATGATTATCAGATACATCAGAGAAAAAAAATTAAACAACATTTTAGAATATTTTTCTTATAAATATCCAAAAACATGTTTTTTAATTATAATGTTTGCGTATTTAGGAAATTCATCCTAATTTTTCAATAAAATAGAAAAGTTTTTAAATAGAAGAAACTAGTCACGTGACAAAAACAAATAAACTTTAATTACTTAATATTTCCAATAGGAATAAAATAATATAATTTATTTTACAAATATAGAAAAAAAAATATAGAAAATAAATTTAAAAAAAATTTTTTATTATTATAAAAAAAAACAGCAAAAATAGAAATAGATTTTAAAATCATTGTAATTCAAAACCCGATGAAACGAAAAAGATACTACCAGAATTGTTCCCTTCTTTAATACCATCTACAGTTCTTAGTTGCAACACAAAAAGAAATACTTGTGTATGCTAACCCATAATAAAGATATCTTAAATTCAAAGGAAAGGTGAAAAGAGTAAAAGAAAAAATTCATCTTCCGGAGTTTCAAAAAAAAAAAAAAATATATTTACTTTGGTTAGAGGACGACATATCTTTCTGTCGACAAATATTCGGCAATTTTAGTCGCTATTTATGGCTATCGCGTTCAGTATTCCATCTTTATGAATAGAATTTTGAAAATATTAGTTTTTGTTAGCTACCTACACCCAAAGGTCGGTTCCTTATTATGAGAAAAGAATTATAAAAAATAGGGAAGGTCTGTTGAAATTTGATCTACATTTATTATCTTTATTATCGATGCGATAATATTCATGCCTATAGTTTTTTTTTACAACGTGTAATATCTTTTCTATTTACAAATTTTTCTATTTTATTGAGAAATTAGTATTAAATTAGTATTAAATTTAGTAATAAAATATTATAATAAATAATGTGACAGTAGGAGCGTTAGTTGTTTGTGTGTGTGCGTGTGCGGCGTGAAGAAGCTACAAGGGTACGTTGCCTGGTAGCGTAAACAGGGGGCAAGTTCGTAGTATGTTGAGTTGTAGCTAAGGGAGAGCGTTCCCTGGCAGCGTAAACTGAGACAAACTTGTTGCCTGGCGAAATATTTAGTCCAGTCAAAATAGCCCTGAAATCGGGTTTTTGAGCTATACGGCTGAAAAAATATGGAAATTATCAGAAAAATGCGTACAAAACTGTGGGCAAAGTATAAAAGTTCTCAACCACCGGGAAAGGGGTGAAAAAAATTAAAAACTACCCCAAAATACGATTTTTGAATTATATGTTGAAAATATCAAAAAAAGTTTTTTTTAAAAGTTGTAGAGCATAAAATTTTAGGCCTATCTCTCTTAAACCATTTTTTCCCTAAAACGCACCCTTTTAACCCCAACGACGGTTCAAAGTACTCAAAAAATGAAAATTCAATAAAAAATATAAAAATTGGACTTTTAAAAATTTTTTTTTTTTAATTATCTTTAAAAAACTACAAAGAACAATCGTAGGGAAACAAAAAATTTTTTTGTTATCCCTTCTATTAAAAATCAAGGGGTGAAAACGGTTTTTGCTCGATATTTTGCTTAAAACGGGTTATTTAAAAAAAATTTTTTTTTCATATGAATTTTTAATTTATTTTTTAAATTTTAATGTTTAATTTATATTTATAAATATTTACCTGTAGGAAATATCCCAATTTAAAGACAGGTAATTACTCCCTTAGTCCTACGCCTTTGTAGAAAGAAACAGAAAATGAAGCTTTCCTGCTCTTACTCATTGTGACGTAGTCGCCATGGCACGCATGCGCAAACTCTTAGCTTACATGCGTGCAAGAGAGATAGTCAACCTATGTTAGTTTCGTCCAAATGTAAACAGTATAACGCGTTAAAATACTTTTTCTTAAATATATTCTCTTTTTTTTCTATATTCTCTATAGCTCGAGAGTCTCGCGCGCATCTGTGACAGCATGATAGATTTTTGAAAATATCTTAAAAAGTAAGCGAGATAAAGCGATTTTGTATTTATTATGTTTTGTAGACAATTTTATTTGCTACAAAAAAGGTCCAGTACTGAAATATTTTATCTCCCTTACTTTTCGAGATATATTAAAAAAATTAAAAAACTATTCTCACCTTTTCTTACATTTTTGAAAATATCTAAAAAAGTAAGCGTGATAAAGCGATTTTTTATTCATTATGTTTTGTAGACAATTTTATTTGCTACAAAAAAGGTCCAGTACTAAGATATTTTATTTCCCTTACTTTTCGAGATATATTTTAAAAAAGGGGGGGGGGTTGGGAGGTAAACTAGAATCTAATAAAAATAGATTTTCAATACAATGAATTTGTAATAAATAAAATGTTGTCTGTCTATTACTGGTTATACTAGCTTAAGCGATGGAAGAAATTACTGTTGTGTAGTAGACACTATGATGACTAGGCGCGCTCCAAGTACGTCTAATTTTGCACGGACCTTGTATGTGTTGTGTGTTGGTAACTTTTTCATGTGTTAGTTAGAACATTGTATATGCGCGTTCACGTATATATATATATATATATATATATATATATATATATATTATATGAATATAAAGGAACTTAGAAGTTTGAAACCATCATCGAGGTTACTATTATAATGTAGGAATAATTCGACAGGACGGACGTTGCTTATTAGAACTCGCGCGATTGGATTATAAAAAAAAAGAAAAAAGAATCATTTTTCTACGTTAGTTATTAGCGTAATTTGTAATTTTCTTTTTTTTTCTTTTTTCCTTAGAAACTAGGAGGAAATGATAGTAAATAACGTGTAATAGGCATAATTATTAATAGGCATAATTAATTCTTATGCAAAATGAATTCAATTGAATTAATATTTTTATTTAAAAAGCTCCTCTAAAAAAAGAAAAAAAAGTAAATGAATAATTGTCTGTCAAAACTTTTCAACCTACCCACATATATTGCAATATAAATAATAATAATAATAATAATAATAATAATAATAATAATATTATAATTTTATATATTTCTTTTCTTTTTTTTAATATCTCATTTAATTACCAGTAATATTTCAAATGATATATTCCTTAATCTTCTATTATTTTTTTTTTAATCTCTTACTCTATTTATGTATTTAACTTTACGATCGTTAAAAGATTTGTACTTTGATCCTGTATTTTATAAAATAGATATACATACATAAGTGTGTTAGCATAATGTCAATTTAGAAACGTCAAACTTATCTACTTTTTATCCTATTTATCTTTTAGCGTAATTTGATAAATCGTGATTGTGAAAATCGCGCAATCACGTGATTAACAGTGTCTTTTTTGACGTTAGTAGTTTAACTCAATGAAAAAGTGAAATATAATCCGATAAAACAAAAAAGAGAGAGAGAGAGAGAGAGAGATCACTTATGTGCACATGTATGCACGATTGTATATATTTTATTTTTTCCTTTTTTCTTCTTTTTTCCTTTTTTCTTCTTTCTTTCTTCTTCTTCTTCTTCTTCTTCTTCTTCTTCTTCGTTATTTAGATATCGTGTTACTTCTATCGCGAATAATCGCATTGGGTGGTTTACCGAAACGTAAGAATTTGACACTTAAGATAAAATCATCTGCTTGCTTGTTTATATTTAAACGATAGACCCATTTATGGCACGTGGCCTTAATCGTAAACAAAAGAAAAATTTAAATAAATATGTTAAAAAATAAAAATGTTTTTTATATTTTTTGTTTTATAGTTTTGTGCAAATGAAGAATTTCATTAAATAATAGTTATAAAATATTTATGAAAATATTTTTTAAAAAGAAAACATACTTTATTGAAATATATGTCAAGTCGTGAAGATATTCAATTTATTTATTACATATAAAATCTCATCAATCAAAGCAATGAACGATAAGTTCAATTTATCATTTAACGTGACTTTTGTTTTTTCTTTTTGTTCTTTTTTTCGGTACGATTTGATCTACGATAATAAGCGTGTTTCTCACCGTAAAACGTTAAAGCAAACGCCGCTCGATTGGAGACATCCTGACAAGATGTTCTTGGCACTTGGTCTAAAATAGTCGCGACGAGTTCGTGCTTCCGCATAGTCTTCAAACTAACCTGGCTTTCCTCTACCTTTTTTAATCCATATAACAACATTTATCGTAAAACGTTGGAATCCCATTTTTTTCTTCTCTTTATTTTTATTTTTATTTTTCACGTTCCCATATGTCCCATTATGAAAGTATAGTGGTAATAAAAATAGAAAGAGAATAAGGAAAAGCATTGAAAGAGAATAGAAAAAGAACATAAAACGACAAAAAAAAGAAAAGAAAAGGAAAGGAAAGAAAACTAAAAGGTATATACACAGTTAAAAAAAAAAAAAAGAAAAGAATTCTTAAAGTTTTTTTAACCCATGGGGATTATTCTAAAGGACATAGTTAAAATTGTTCCTTACCTACCTCATCGTTCTTGGCTGTTTATATATAAATAAATCTTCGTTTATATTTGAAATACCTTTTTCTTAGCTTCCATTCTGTACAAGTATAGAAAATTTATTCAAGGCTAAATAGTTCGCAGCTGGAGTTGCAGGATTAAATTTGAGAAAGATTTGAAAAAAAAAACTATTATAAACACATTTTCTTTTTTTCTATATAAATTCTAATACTATTGGGATATTTGGCAGGGGCCCTATCTGTGCATTACTTATATCCTAATAGTACTGTATATACTAAATATGCTACATACTACTAATATAGTATTATTATCTTACAATAATGTATGTGTTTCTGTCTATCTTATATAAAATTATATAAAATATATTAAAAGATATATACATGTATGTTTTAAAATCGATTTTCTTCTAGTTCAAGTTTGACATAATTATCGAATGTTAAAAAAAATATTTGTCCTCATGATATCTTACTTATAGTGCATTCTCAAAGATAATATCACATTGATATCACACTCAATTTTCAATATCCTATCAAAATATACGAAGATCGAATAGAGAAAGTTTCCGTTTTTTGTTTCCGAATTAAAATGTAAGTTTTCCTCGCAAGGGGCCCGGGCACAATGGTTCAAGGACTGAGCGCCCGGGATAACAAACAACACGAAAAAAAAAAAAAAATGTAAGTTTGACTTAAAGAAGAAAAAAATGAGAACTCGTTGAATATCCTATTATTATTTTTACCTATTAAAAATAAAAATATACAATACGTATCAGTAAATAAGTTGGTAAAAATTGTATTTCCCAGCTAATGTCAGTTAATTGTTTTTGAAATTGTCACAAGTTATGAAACTTTAACGAAGTTTTTCTTAGTTCTCATTCTCATAGATGTTAAAAAATGGGTCATTAGGGTTATCCATAATGATATTACGTATATATATATATATATATATATTTATATATTATGTACTTACTTAAGTTTCCTTCCTTCAAAAGCTTTACTATCAGTTCCCTCATATCTTTTTAAGTATGGTAGAGATTAAACACTCTAAGGAATTGGAAGATAAATTTTTATCTAGACGACCAATTTTATACAGGATTTTAACAACATCGCTTATATTGATCTTTTACAAATGGACTGTCTTCTTTTTTAATAGTAGTAGTAGTAGTAAAAATATTATTTAAAAACAGGAGAAGAGAAATGATTATCTTTCAAAGACATGCTAACGAAAGATGCAAATCTCTGTTGCTTTGAACAATTTGTTCAAACTATTAAAACGAGTTTTTTGGCAGATTTACTTGAGTCGTTTAGAGAAGAACTACTAAATCGTTAGCACGGTGGTCTAGTTAAGCGTCAACATTTTTTATCGGTTATAGGATAAAGTCCTTGCACATACACACAAGAACACACTGGCGGAATTTGAATTTTAAATTTGCAAATATGTCAATTAATAATAAAAAGTTGAACCCTAATTTTCTCGAAAACGGCTGTACCTAGAAAGCTAATTACTGTATATCACATGTACGGTCTGTAATCTTAACGAATCCATATAAATTTATAAAGTTTTATAAACGTTTTCAAAATACAAGCCTTTGAGATTAGTCTAGGCTTCGTCCTAGTACACATCTGTACAATGGCTGGCTAGTTTATTAGATAGGGATGAGGTGTACTATGAAGCACCGCATGAAAAGGAGACCTAGAATATGAAAAAATGTCTAGCTATAGGATGTTCTATATATATTCACGATTATTACTATAACGAACTATATTCAACCTTGAAACCTTCAAAACTAAAACTAAAAATATGAAATAAAAACTGAAATAAAAAATTGCCTGAACCAGCGTTTTATTTTTTCAAATCACTCCCTATTCTGAAGAAGTTTTCACTTCAAAAAAAAAACAATTTTAATCCGATTTTATTTTTTTTTTAATGCTATTGAAGTTAGTTAAATTATTTTGTTGTAAATATTATCATTAGTGGTAAAATATATAAAACATTTTCGTATATGTAAAAGAGGGTAATTAATGTTAGGTGCTTCGAAGAGAAAAGGTGTCAAGTGTGCTAAAAGTCTTAACGCTCTGGCTATTTCGATCGATTCAACGAGACCTTCCTTTCTTTTTTCTTTTTTTTTTTCACAATAAATGAACAAAAATGAACAAAAGAATTCTCTAAACAAGATGATCAGAAAAAGAAGAAATAGAAAATAAATAAGAAAAGAAGAAAATAAGAAAAGAAGAAAAGAAGGAAAGAATAACAAAAGAAAAGAAGGAAAGAATAACAAAAGAAAAGAATTAGTATATTACTCACCTAGGGAGCAAAGTATGGCATTCCGATCCGTGTAATATTATCAGCCGAGGCCGAGGCGAAGGCGAGGGTGACAAAAACGCGGGTTGGGATGTCATACTTTTCTCCCGTGGTGAGTATACATTTTTTTCTCACACCGGTATCGAAAGTTCGCTTGTCATTAAATAATAATATACTAATTTTGTTCCCGGGCGAAAAGTGCCTACTTTTCTACCGCTGCACCAGTAAGAAACGAAGTTGCCGTTTTCCGCCTTCCTTTCTTCCCGCTGTGTAAAACGAAGTTGCCGCTTTCTTACTATACTGTCCTAGGTATGTAATATACTATTTTATTTGTTGTCAATTAATACATTTTGCGAAGATTATGCAAATTTAACAACAAGCAAGGGGTCCAGGGGTTTTACCCCTGGTGGGGGTCTGGGGCGGAGGCCCCCACTTAAAAAAATTTAAATATAAAAATAAATAAAATATAAAATTAGATTCTATTAAAAATATAAATTATTGTTTAAGTTTAAAAAATATTTTTTTAAATAAAATTTAATTAATCAAATAGGGAGTTTATAAATTATTATTATTGTGGGGAGTGTTGAAAATCGAAGAGGTTGTGTGTGTAAGTCTGTGTGAGTCCAAAAAAAAGCATTTAAATGAAATTCAAATCGAGAACAAAGTGATTGATTCTTTGACCTTCAATACACCTTTTGTCACTTTCAAGAATTGTGAGTTTGAACAGATTATAATAAATAATAACAAATACAACTCTCATAATCAAGAAAATAATTAAATTTATACGTAGTAACCTATTTATGTTTGTAATATTTAACTAAACAAATATCTTTAGAACTTGTAAAAATAAATAAAATATAAAATTTATGAGACAACACATGTTATCATTAAAATCATTAATTATTTATCATAATATATAATATATATAAGCATGAGCAGTAATTTAATAAAACATTTTTAAGAAACTAGTACGCATGCGCTAAAAAATTGAAGCATGAGCACTAATTTGTGACTACATTCAAGCGGGAGGGAATGTGCAGCGATCCCATCCGTACGATGATTATCGTACGCGTACGATAATTTGAGGCCCTGTACGATCAAAAATTCGTGGCGTACGATCCATTTGGAATTTCGAAAACTTGATGACCTTTTTTTTTTTTTTAGTCAACAAATTTTGGAAAGGTGCACGCCCACCCCACATTTTGAAAATTTTGTTCGAGAAGTTGTTGGATTTTTTTCGGATTTCAAATTTTCCCGGGGCGTACGATAATGGCGGGAATGTGGCACTCTGCTCCCTGTTTTCAGGGTTCGATCCAGGTGTGAGAAAAAAGAATTTTCATAATAAAGGAATATTTACAAATCTAGAATTCCTTTCAAATATAAAGTAAAAGATAAATCACCTTTATAGAAAAACATATGTCTATGAGACCTCCTGTAAACTTTTTTATTTTCTTTACTTGTAACATGAGAATCCTACAAAATAGAAAGCGTAGCTTTTCGAATTTAAGATTTCTTCTTCTTTTTTTTTTTTTTTTTTTACCAAGGAGAGGTTGCTAGCTTCATCCTCAAACCCTCCTACTTTATCTGGCCTTGGGACCAGCTAGTTATTACCTAGATATGTAGATATTAACTAGACGAAGTTGAATTTAAGTATATTTTTTTAAATTTGGTTTCTTCACTATTCATGTACTTTTGTGTCCAAATGTCTAAATGACAAAAAAGAAAAAGAAGAAGAAGAAGAAGAATAAAAAAAGATAAAAGAAAAACCTTGAAAAAGAATTTCATTAAGAACGCTTTCTAAATATCAAGGTAAAAGAATACCCCAAACGTGATATTTCTTAGATTTGTCGATTTTACGCTAAATTGTTATGTAGCATTATTTGAATTATATTTGATCTATTCAAGCAAAAATTGATCTTATCAGATAGTTTTTTTTTCCAAGGCCTAAGAAAATAAAATCTGTAGAAGTTCAAAATCCAAATGGAATTGTAATGCAAGTTTAATAAACGTATGGGGAATGATTTATTACATTTTATAAACCATTCATACAATTCTTTTTAAAAATTTAAGGGATTTTCCATACACTTGTACATCCCCCCTGTGGTTTTTGTTTGTTCAGTCGTTGGTAGATCTGCCGTATATAACGTATATAAAACTGGTCCAAGGACACTTCCTTGTGGGACGCCTGACCTGATAGGATGCAGTTTGCTAAGTGTATAATTTTGTTTAACAATAAAGTATCTATTATCAAGATATGACTTTAATAATTGGAACATACAGAAGGGTAGTGCTTTTTTAAGTTTTTATAATAAGCCTGGGTGCCATACTTTATCAAAGGCTTGAGTGACGTCCAGAAAGACAGCCGAGCAATACTTTTTTTCCTCAAGACTTAAGCTTATTTGACGGACTAATCTGTGTACCTGCTCTATCGTAGCGTGCTTATTCCTGAACTCAAATTGGTGGTACTGATATTATGAATTAAAATTATACTAAATGTGTCTAGAGTGGAGGAGCGAGTAGTGGGAGATTGCGAGGAGAAGTGTTTTATCATATGAGTCGTGTCATATGATCTATATTTCATCATATGCGAATCGGTATATTATGAATGAATTGTATACGTTGAAAATAAAAGAGAAAGAGAGAGAGAGAGAAAAAAAAGAAAGAGATAAAAGGAGATTAACGGCACGGTAGTAGTGATAACGAATGTTAATTAAGAAAAATAAGATCACTGAACAAATAAAAGGATGTAACATGTATTAAATAATGATGATAATAATATTTATACTCGATTACCGACGGGTAGCGTTTCGAAAATTCGATTCCCAAACATCGGCTCGGGAATATATGCGCTTTTCTTAAACAATTTTAATTTTATCTATTACAATTGTTTTCCGTTGAATATTTTGATGCAATTTATTTGTTTATATTATTTTTTCGATTGAATTTTAAAATTTTCAGAAAAACTAAATTGTTTAACCCTTACATGTAATATAAAATTTAGTAATTGATAATACTTAGAAAAAAATAGAATATATCTATGATATATCTATGATTATCCTTATCTTATCCTATATATGCCTTAGCTACGAGTGGTTAGTTAGAACGTAACTACTTAACCCTTTCGCTACGGCAGTGTCTTCCGTAGATGCGTCACCGTTGTACGGGCCCGCGTGCCGCCGAAGTAGCGCCACTGAACGGACCACTGCGCTAAAAAATGTGCACCTCGCGTTTACGTGGCTGACGTCGCCTATAGGCGACGCTCGTAGCGAAAGGGTTAAACCTATTCCTAACGAACAAAAATATAATTTTCGTTTACGTACAAATAAATATAATGTTAAGATTTTTATTTTTATCACACCTTTTCTTTTCTTTCTTTTTTTTTACAAATTAAAAAGAATTTGACTAAATTCAGAATAAATTGACCGCATACTTCTTCTTCTTCTTCTTCTTCTTTTTCTTTTTTCTTCTTCTTTTTCTTTTTTCTTTTCTACATTATCATCATCATCATCATCATCATCATCATCATCATCATCATCATCATCAAATTATCAAAATGAAGGAAGTAGAGTTATGTTGTAAAGATGATTTAACGCTAGCCAACCACCCACCCACCCTCTTGTTTATGTCATATTAATTTTGCATATTAATGTTTATCTATAAGTTTATCTAAAGTGGTCAGTTACTAATAAGAAGAAGTAGAAGCGAGCAATGGGCACAAGCTTTTTTATTTCTTTGTTTTGCTCCTCTGACGTAGGCTCCCTTCGAAACGTAGGCTGGGAAAAAGGATGCTTAGGTTATGTTTGAGAAGGGAGGGGATTGGTCCTCGAAGGAGTCGAGGGTTTAGGGTCTGAATATCCCCTACCAAAGACCAAAAGTTCGAATACAGGAAATTCCATAACCATTCTACCTACTAATCTAACTTTCTAATACAACGCTAGATTTTATTGGTTGGGGTAAATAAATCTGCACAAAGGTTCTTCCAATACAGGCAAATAGAAAAGTTTAGCCCCTACCAAACGAAATTTCTAATACAACGCTAGATATTATTGGATGAGGGAAATAAATGTTGAGGGGATAACAAATGAAGAGCCACCTATACATATACATTTGAAAAAATGTTAGATCTGTCATTTTTAAGAAAGTTTTCGAGTGAGAAGTTTCTATGTTCTCCTTTCGTTTCTTTGTGTTTGTCAAGCATTAAATCAGTTTTTAAAAATCTTATACAATATTTCGCGTATTCAATTATACAACAGCATACATATTAGAGAATTAAAGTAGATAAAATATATCTGGTGCGTAATTCGTATAGTGATTCTAATCTGTATTTTTGAAAAATTGTTAAAAATCGTATTACAATGCTGAAGACTAAACAATTAAAAAAAAGTCTTACTCCAGAAAGACATGGAAGATGTCTGAACGAAGGCAGTCGCAATAATCAACGTGATAGAAATATTAGTAAGTAACATATATTAATTTAACAAATATTTTGGTTACACATTGAAACGTTCAAGTCATTCTTCTGTAATAGTAATCTCGGTACTCACATAACATAAAAACTTTCTAAAACATTTCTTAAAAATCGTTAAACCTTTAAAAAAAGTTTCTAAAAAATCTGGCATGAATTTAAGGTACTTTTTCTAGTGTAATAACAAACAGACGAATAATATTTTCACTATCTATAATGTTACAAAATATTCATTAATAATTCGAGAATACACGGAAAAAAAAGATAGTGAAAAAATTGAAAATTGAAAATAATATAGGCTGATGAAGTAGGGCGTCCCCAAAAAACGACGCGCAACAAATGTCAAGATTGCAGCTCTCCTGGTAATCCGAAATAAAAAATTAAAACGGATTATTAATTTAGAATAATGCCGCTATCGTTCGAACTAAAAGAATTTAAAAAATGTTTTTTTTTGCTAAATAACAGCTGTTTGAAAAAAAGTACATTATTTTTACCACTTTTTTACTTTTACGATTTTTTTAAAAATAGTTTAGATTAAGATTTTTGTAAGATTTTGATTTACACGATAGAGTAGTGCATAGAGAATACTCTCACCAAATTTCAAGCAAATCGGTTTAGTAGAACATTAGATATCTTGACATTTGAGAAAAAAAACTAGGTTCGAGAAAAACGTGTTCAAAGTTTCGTGTAATAAGGGTAGGTTATAAGATGCCGCTTCACTAAAACAGCTATATCCCCGGAAATAAATTAAATTTTAAAAAATCCCGTTAAAGACATATTTTTAAAAGGTTAGGCTTTAATAACATGCAAAAAAATCGTTTTTTACAAATCTCTAGACCAGAACAATTACTTAAAAAAAAAGAATTAAATTATACAATGCGCGCTTTTATTCGGTCAATTAATTACTTAACTCAACTTTACAATCAAAACCATGAAAGGTATTCAACCACTAGACCGTTGTGGTAGTGAAGCGTAGTCGTTTCAAAACGAGATGAAAAGAAAAGAGATGTAAGCTTTTCAAAAATAAAGTTGCTCGTAAAATGTTAGGTACAAAACGCAATAAGAAAATGGACAAAATGAAAATATCCCATAACGTAAAACTACATCGAACAAACTGGACATCATTAACTTAAAATCACCTGTTTCTTCACCATGGTAAAGAATCGTAGGGTATATAATATTTTCATGATTTTCGAATAGAAAAAGACCTGGGTAGTCCGAGATGCAGATGGGAGGTCAATATTATTTCGCGAAGATTGGTAATGAAGGTTTTGAAGAAAAAAAATTCAAAGAGGAAAGAGATGAAAAAAGAATAATGAATCTCGAAGGTTCTGTCATCTTTCTCACTTAGTGGTCAGGACGCGTCATACAAAATGGCGACATGATCTGCGTTGGTGGTTGCGTGATGCCTGATGATGCGTTTCCGGGAAGGAGCTTTAGAGGAATTGAGTGGAGGAGCTCAGTGCTGCCACAATACTGCCATAACGCGGGAGCTAGGGAAATGAATGAATACGTTGAGCGTTGCGTCCGACATTGGTGGTCACTAGACTTTCCGTTTAGTTTCCGCGTCAGTCACCGCTGACTGAAAGCGTATAACATAATATTTCCAAACGGCGCGCGTGGCCTAACGGGGACTTCCATGAAAATGATGAATACTAACTAAGTAACTTTAAAACTAACTTCCCCATGCTGGTATTTGTTTCCACCGTTAGTTGCAGTGGGGTGTTTGTCTCTTGTCCAGCCGGATTCAGTCGTGTTATTAACTTCGTACGAGGAGGAGTTCGATTATCGATATCACCACTCATATGATAAAAAAACCTCATCAAAATGTTTGATCGATTTTAAAGATCCTTCTTCTCTATGGTTTTCTTAATACACACACAGTTATTATAATTTTTAACCATTGTACTTGAGTATTTACTCTGTTTTTTTTTTCTTCTATATTCTTATAATTTTGCCGCGTGCATGAATGTATGCCGTATATTATTATCGTTTGACGTTCGATTTGTTGTATTTGTTTTCTTACCAAAATAGAAAAGAAGAGAGAGATAGTGAGAGAGAGAGAGAGAGAGAGAGAGAGAACAAACTAAGAATGTCACAATTTTTTACTATTATTATTATTATTATTATTATTATTATTATTATTATTATTATTATTATTATTATTATTATTATTATTATTATTATTATTATTATTATTATTATTATTATTATTATTATTATTATTATTATTATTATTATTATTATTATTATTATTATTATTATTATTATTATTATTATTATTAAGTCCCATAATCTTTGTTGTTCTGATGTTTTTGTCACGTTGTGTGTTACCTTGTTAATAGATTTTTTTTTCTTTTTTTTACCAAGGACAAATATAACGTTAGAAGATTAATTCGAAAGTTTTATCAAAAGTTTAAGGTAAAATCGAGAAGAATTCAACTTACAACTAATAATAATAATATTAATATTAACGTTACCAGTAATGTGTGTTTATGTAAAATCCAACCAACTAAATAGAGAAGAAATTAAATTCATATGTATATATATCGCGCGCGCCGATGGGGTTTTATTATAATGGAAACATAATTATATGTAATTAACATGGCGTCGTTAAAAAACCTATTTCTATTGTCATTGTCATATGTAAATTCTGCTTATCCAAAGATTGTAAATTATTATCGTGAGTCGAACATAATAAGGGTTTAAAAGAAGAAAGAAAGAAAAAAGAAAAAAGATTTACAAACTACTAATTTTAATCTGTTTTTACCGGAAGATTAGATTTTGTTTTTAAGAGGAACAGAAAGGGAAAGATTACTATATCTTGTATATACATATATTTCATGCACGCTTTACACTCGTAAGGACGTGATATTTCAAATATTTACATTGTTAACCTTAATATTGGAATAGTAATCGTAATTCATTGATATTAGGGCTAATACGTACTTTGACATTTTACATTAAACGCGTCTTATCTGTCACTACTGCTAGTTGTGGGTATATTTTTTCTAATTTATTATAATTATTAAAAAAAATTAATAAATAAAACGACGAATATCGAATGAATTGGAGGAATGGGGTGGTGATTGTAAAAACGATGAATATGTAAAAGTATCGGATAACGAAATTAAGATGTATAATAATAATAATAATAATAATAGTAATAATAATAATAATAATAATAATAATAATAATAATAATAATAATAATAATAATAATAGTAATAATTCTATTAAAATTGAAGAAAATGGTAAAGAACAACATTTAATGACATTATCATCGTAATTGTGGTTTTGGTGGTAATAGTGATGATGGTATTAGTGGTGTTTGTTAACGTAATCGAAATAATAATCATTGTAATTATTATCGATGTCATATTTGTCAAATAAACAACGATCAAATAGAATCATCTTCATCGTTTTCATCTTCTTCATTTTCAAAATCTGTTGGTGGTGTTAACGCTGTTACGAACACGATTGTTTTATCAGGAAAGAAAGATGAGTACATTTGGGGAGTGTTGCTGTAGTAGGGGAGGTGAAGATTAAGGTCAAGGCGAAATTGAAAATGCAAATGTTTCCAAAAAAAATGACAACAATTTGATGGCAGGAATAACATCCACTGGAAGATCGTAGGTCAGGGTAGAAAAAAAGAAAAAAGTTATAAGGGATAAGAAAAGGCTTGTCCCCTTTGTACTCCTTCAAGTGTCATTCCTTTTAATCCGCTCTATGGTTAGTTTTTGGGTCAGGTTGAAGGTCCGAATTCCTTTTATCTCCCCCCATTTATATTTTTTACTGAAAGGACCGAAAATGTGTACATTAATCTTAGTCTTCTCCTTCTTCTTCTTTTTCTTTTTCTTTTTCTTCTTTTTTCTTTCTTTTTTTATGTTTTATTATAAATAGAATATACTATAAATAGAAAATACTATAAATAGAAGAAACAACAATAGAAAATCCCTTAGGGGCAATTTTTTTCAAGACAGATATTTTATAGTTCTCAAGTTTCTCAAGTACTCCCTGCGATACTTCTTCTTACTTTTATTTTTTTTTTTCATTATCGTTCTGTTACTAACGAGAAGCAAATATAAATATTATTATACTATAATAATTATATTATTTAATAACTCGATTGACAGAAACTTGAATGACATTTTGAAGCCACGTGGTGTGAAACAATGACGTTTGAAACTTATTGAGAGGTTACGTTTAGTAGCGGTGGGAGATAGTGGGTTGCGCAAGGAAAAAGTTAAACGTACACGAAAAAACGACATAGGCCTTCGTCCGCATTCTCGTTCGACATTGTGTTTCTTGCATGAGTGATAAAAGGGAAAGGGAAGGAAAGGAAAGGGGAAAGGGAAGGGAAGGAAAGGGAAAGGGAAGGAAAGTGTAAAAAGTCAAAGAAAAAAAGGCAAAAGAAATAGACATTTTGTTTCTGAACTTCACACAACACATTGGCAACCCAAATAATATTTTTCTCATATGTTTAAGATCATTTTTCAATATTAATAAATATATAATATATTGAAATTTGTATTAAAACCGGAAGAAGAATATAATATTGAAAGAATGTAGTTTTAGCACAGACAAATAAATTCAAATAATTCTCGTAGATGCGTATAGATGATTATCGTAAACGTTAAACACTATAATTGACATATTCGACGAGTCATGGTCGTACTTAACGTATGTGTTCATATCAATGAAATGAAAATCTATATAACAAATCCCACTTTCTCAAAATACCTTTGTATGTTGAGAATAAGCAAGAGTAAAACTGGAATGAAGGAACGAGGAAACACCTCTCATTTTTTTTTTTTTAATGTAACGTTATCGTGTGTACGACTATTAATAATAAAAAAACGGTGAAGAATAAAATTTTCTTCCTATTTCTTTTTATTCTAAAAGAAACAAATCCAATTCAATGACAATTAAACATTTTTATTAAACCAACCTGATGTTTTTAATTTAGGGGAAGAGAGCAACAACAGGTTTTGAAGTTTGAGAGTTTGTTGAATGTAGGTAGTTTTATGGATATGGGTATGGGTAAAATAGAAATTTCGTTGAAAGTAGGACGGGGTATCGACGTTCTACATTGCGAAACAGTGCAATATTCTCAAGATAATATTTGTCTACAAAAAACAAAAACTGATGATAACTATACAACTAAAATAATTGAAATATTTAAAAAAAAATGTACTTATAAAAATAAAAATTGATTGGTTAACAGAAACAAATAGATCCTTGTTTGAAAAGATAACATTAGTAATAGAACAACAAATACGTTATTCTATTTTAATCAGGTAAAGATCTTGAAAGGATCATTTAAAATTCATGAAGAGTTATCGATGAAGACAATGTCTCGAATTGAACAAAAAAAGAAAAAAAAAAGAAAAGGATTATTCACTAAA